>NC_059108.1:620833-928750 GCF_020740685.1 Jaculus jaculus | reverse complement strand
AATCAGCCTGGGATAGCGTGGGATGCTGTCTCAAAAAAACAAAACAAAAACAAACAAACTCTAAAATAATAAAAGTAACTTGTATTTTTTGTAATATCGAGTTCTTAATTTTCAGATGTGATAATGATCTTGTGTTTCAGTTTTAGAAGAAAAGTCCTTGTCTTTAAGATGTACATTTTGAAGTTTCTGTGAATGGACTATTAGGTTGTCTGAGAAGTGCTTTGGAATCACTTGGGAGGGTCCAGAGAGTAGAGTGGAACAAGTGTGAGGGCGAGATAAAACAATATTGGCAACTGGACATGGTGGTGCATGCCTGTAATCCCAATACTCGGGAGGCAGAGGTAGGAGGATTGCTGAGTGTTCAAGGCCACCCTGAAACTACATAGTGAATTCCAGGTCAGCCTAGATGAGAGTGAGACCCTACCTTGGGGGAAAAAAAAAAAAATTGGTCATGAGCTAGGAACCATTAGAACTGGGCAATAGGGACTTATATATAAGTTTGTTTTACGTTTGTGTGTTTGAAGTGTCTCATCATGAAAAGTTAGAATGAAACACAACAGATTTCACTCAACATTGGTCGTTCAAGCTGAAGTGTATGCATGGGAATTATCTGCCTGTGTCCTTTCCATGTATATAATAGAAATATTTGCTTTTCTTCCTTGTTGTACAAGTTAGTACTTTGCCCCGGGCTTCTAAAGCCCCTTTGATTACATAGGCAGTCTGCAGCAGTGAGAACACCTGGCCATGTCCCAGCAGTCACACACTCAGTTTTCTCCTGAGCCCAGACCAGGGTGTCATAGGCCTTATAGTCCTCCTGAGGCCCCTCTTCCGTAATCTGTTTCCCTTCAGCACCTGACTGTGATGCCCCACCCACATTTTTCCAGAGACTTGTTTCAACAAGAGGCCTCAGATCCTGTCTTGATCCTCTCCTCAGGACAGTGCATCTCCTCTGATGGAGCTTTGTGAAGTCACCAGCAGGAACCGGAAGCCACCCTTAGGTTTGCCTGTAGCACTGCAATGGGAAGCTGTGAAAGTGGCCCTTTCAGTTTTGATTTTTAACAAAAGAGGGAAGGGGACCTGATACAGCTTTTGACTTTGCTTGGAAACTTGGTATTTCCTATTAGACCAGGAGCAGCTGGATGCATTCACAACTAGTTTGTGCTCCCTGTCAGACACCCCATTGAAGCTCCTGTTGCATCTGCTGTCCCAGGACTTGTAACTTCTGGTCTAGTCAGTGTGTGATGAAATCTCTGTCTGTAAGCAGCAAGCAAGCAAGAGAGGTATAGACACTTGGGAATCTTTGCTGATCCTTTTCTTTCAGCAGGTCACAAGATGGTGGTAAATAAGATATAACAGGAGAGTTGGTCTCATCCTTCCTGAAAGCTGGCACCTTTGATTCCATCCGAAGATTCTTTCCTCTCATGCTCTTTTCTCTACATGCAACCCCTCAGTCTCCTTCTAGCTCTTGTCCCCAAGCACCCTTGTTTGTATTTTCATGAGTGTGTGTGTGAGAGAGAGAGAGAGAGAGAGAGAGAGTGTGTGTGTGTGTGTGTGTGAGAGAGAGAGAGAGAGAGAGAGAGTGTGTGTGTGTGAGAGAGAGAGAGAGAGAGTGTGTGTGTGTGTGTGAGAGAGAGAGAGAGAGAGAGAGTGTGTGTGTGAGAGAGAGAGAGAGAGAGAGAGAGTGTGTGTGTGTGTGTATGGGCGCACCAGAGACTTTTGCCTGTGTAAATGAACATCAGACACTTGTACCACTTTTTTTCCCCAATCTGTCTTACATGGGTGGTTTGAGAATTCAACACAGACCAGCAGGCTTTGCAATTAAGTGCCTTTAATTGGTGAGCCATCTTCCCAACTCCTGACTCCCACCACCCAGCACCTCCCTTTTTTTATATTCTTATTTTTTTTTTCTTTCAAAGGTACTTGTTGGAAGTTCTGAAGCTCTGTCTCCAGACTTTTGGGGTACTGTGCATTTATTTATTTATTTATTTTTCTTGTTTCTGTTGTTTATTTTGTTGTTGTTGTTGTTGCAGAAATTTGAAAAGATCCCAAAGCAGAGCGACTAGTATGTGAATCTCCATCACCCATCAGTCATTCTCAGGCTCTTTCCCCTCCAAACACCTCTAGTACGTGAAGCTCCACTGTCCATCATTCTTGGGCTCTTACTGTGCATTTATTTTTAATTTATTATATTTTCCAGACAGGATTTTATGTACCATAGGCTGTCCTCAAACTCAAACTGTAGCCAAGGTGGCCTCTTTCTTTTGCCTCCTGAGTGCTGGAATTACACGTGTGTGTCACCACACCCTGCTTTGGCTTTTTTTTTTTTTTTTTTTTGGTTTTTCGAGGTAGGGTCTCACTCTGGCTGAGGCTGACCTGGAATTCACTATGTAGTCTCAGGGTGGCCTCGAACTCTCGGTGATCCTCCTACCTCTGCCTCCCGAGTGCTGGGATTAAAGGCGTGCGCCACCACGCCCGGCTTTTTTTTTTTTTTTTTATTTTGAGGTAGGGTCTCACTGTAGCTCAGGCTAACCGAGAATTCAGTATGTAGTCTCAGGGTGGTCTTGAACTCATGTCAGTCCTCCTACCTCTGCCTCCTGAGTGCTGAGATTAAAGGTGTGCACCACCACATGCAGCCTTTTTTGTTTTTGTTTTTTTGAGGTAGGGGGTCTCACTTTAGGTAGTCCAGGCTAACTGGAACTCACTCTGTAGCTCTAGGCTCTGCCCTCAAGTTCATGGTGATCCTCCTACCTCTGCCTCCCTAGTGCTGGGACCCGGCCCACTTTTGTTTTTAATTAATTAATTAATTAATTAATTAATTAATTAATTTGAGAGAGAAAGAAAGGGACACAGAGAGAATGAGAGAATGGGCACTCCAGGACCTGCAGCCATTGCAAATGAGCTCCAGATGCGTGCATCACCATGTGCATCTTCCTTACATGATTATTGGGTAATGGAGCCTGGGTCCTTAGGCTTCACAGGCAAGTGCCTTAACTGCTGAACCATCTCTTCAGCCCCTTAGCCCCAAGTTTTAAAAAAAAAATTATTTATTTAAGAGAGCGAACCACTTTGGTTTTTAAATGTGGTCAGCATGTTCTCACTACCTAAGCACTGTTGTAAATATGAAGGCTAGAGTAGTGAGTAAGACAGACTACATTTCTCACCTTTCTGGGGCTCGCCCTGTGTGGGATTCAGCAAACAAGATAAACAAAGCCAGCTGTTGCTGGTGTTTTCTTATAATCCGAATCTCAGCCCTTGGGAGGTGGAGGCAGAAGGATCAGGAGGTAAAGGTCATTCATGCCTAGATAGTGAGTCTAAGGCCAGCCTGTCTCAAAACAGCAGTAAAAGTACAAAACAGGATAGGTCACATGTGTATTGTATTATAAGGTAGTAAGCACTGAAAGGAAGAAACTGAGAAAGAAGTGGATAGCAAGTGTTAGGTGGAAGGTGTTGAAACATTAGGCAGAGTAGCCAGAAGACAAGCCTGAAGGGAGTATGGGCATTGCAGAGAGAATAGGAATGACCAGTGCAAAGGCCCTGTCAAAGTTGAGTCCAATAAGAACAAGAAACTCACAAGAATGGTCTTGTGGGTAGAGTGTCAGGAAAGAGTGGGAGAAATGAGGGTAGAGGTAGCAAGTATGCAGATTTGTCTAATGAGAAGATACTGTAGGGCCGATTGCTTTATTAAATTTTGGATAGAAACCACAAATGCATGAAACCAAAAGAATAAAATAAGGCACCTAATTCTTGATGGTTATCAGTTCACTGACATTGCAGTACTTGAAAAAGTTTCCTGGGCAGAACCATATGAAATTGCATTTTTGTGGATCAAGAATAGTTGAATATTGACAGTTTTAATGGGGTTTGGCCTAATAGCTTCTTTTCAGGAGCAAAATACCTTTGGTCACTCCTTCCTTGCCCTAATGGTTGGTAGTCAGAGATTAGACATTTTATATCTCCACCTGGGAGAGAAACTCTTATCCTATCTGTAGCCCCAAACCCAGCTTTACATTGCAGCCTGGTGGGTGTTGTTAATCAGTCTTTGGCCTTCTGCATCTTGGCACCATAATTTTGAATATCCAGATAGCTCCCAGAAGGAAGGGCACCCCAAGTGTCTTGCTGGTGTTTGGTGTGATTCACATGGTGTGATGCCCTCTGGGGGTGGGCTGCACTTTTAGACATACTAGCACAGACACTGAGCACATCAGAGCGCCCATGGTGGTATCTGCTGGGACCATGGTGTGCTAGACTGTGGGAGGAAGCCTGTGAGCCATTGTGTGGAGGTAGGAAGACACCTTCAGTCCCTCCTGTTTGCTACATCCCTGTGCTAGCCAGAAAGATACGTGCAACTCAGGCTGGCCATGGTGGCATACACCTTTAATTACAGCACTCGGGAAGCAGAGGATTGCTGTGAGTTTGAGACTACAGAGTGAGTTCCAGGTCAGCCTGGGCTAGAGCGAGATCCTACCTCCAAAAACAGAAACAAAACAGAAGATACTTGCAACTCTTTGTGAAGCCCTAAGACCCAGGACTGAGTCCTAGGGGGTAAGATAAACCTAAATGAGGTGGAGCTCAGCTTTGGGAGAACCCAGTAATAATGACGGCAGTGACATCAACAGCAGATAGAAAATTTATATGAAGCCTAGTGTGCCAAATATGCTAGGTGTTTCGGGCTACTGCCCCACGTAGTGACTTTAAGTTTCCCAGCAACTCCTTCTGACATGCACACGTATTCCCCTTTGTAGAATTTAAATAACTTGCTCAAGGTTACACAGCTAGAAAACTGTGGTGACATAATTTGGAGTGCCAGGAGGCCATTAACTGTTAGCCTTGAGTGCTCCTACAGGGTTTTCAACCCTGAGAAGTCTTAGAACCACAGACTGCTTGGACTCCCAAAGTGTCCCGTTCTTTAGGTCCAGCTTGAGCATTTGCACTTCTAATAAACACCTAGGGGTTACTGGGGTTCCCTATTTATGAAACCACATTTTGAGCCAAATCACATTTGAAGCCCAGATGAAATTGGCCTGAACACGATTTAATGATCTTGGGCTAGGGTAGTGGTCCAGTGGTTAAGGTACTTGCCTTTAAAGCCTAACAACCCAGCTGTTGTAGAAAAGAATTGTCCTGAAAGACTGAGGTTTGTAGCACAGACTGTGTGCAAGTCCTGGGACCAACTTGGCTCCTTGTTGATCTTGAGCAAGCCACATGGCCTCCAGTGTCAGGTTCCATATTTACAAGGTGGGGCTTATAATGATTCATCCCTAGATTGTTGGGGGGACTCAAATGCAGGAAGCACTTAGAGTGACCACAGGCCTGGCCTGAAGTCATTACCTAGTGTACCACAGATATGAAAGCTATTTGAATATTTTTTTCCAGTTTACTCACAGGAGATCGTAAGCTCTCTGTAGATAGTCAAGGTAGTTCTTGTTTGCTTTTTAATGTTTATTTTAAAATATTTTTATTTATAAGAAAGAAGGTGTGTATGGGCATGCTATAGGGCCTCTTGCTACTGCAGAGGAACTCCAGACACATGAGCCTGTTTGTGAATCTGGGTTTATGTGAGTACTGGGGAATTGAACCCAGGTCAGAAGGCTTTGCAAGCAAGTACTTTTAATGCTGAGCCATCTCCCAGCTCTGATTCTTGTTTATACCATGGTGTTTGACTGAGAATAGATATCCAATTTTTAAATTTATTTAAATTGAATTAATTTATTTATTTTGTTTTTTCAAGGTAGAGTCTCGCTCTAACCCAGCCTAACCTGGTATTCACTGTGTAGTCTCAAAGTGGCCTCTAATTCATGGTGATCCTCCTACCTCTGCCTCCCTAGTGCTGAGATCAAAGATATGCACCAAAACACCCGGCTTTAATTTAATTTTTTTAAAATTTATTTGAGAGTGACAGCAAGAGAAAGAGGCAGAGAGAGAGAATGGGCGCACCAGGGCCTTAAGCCACTGCAAACGAACTCCAGATGCACGCACCACGTTATGCATCTGTTTTATGTGGGTCCTGGAGAATTGAGCCTCGAACCAGGATCCTTAGGCTTCACAGGCAAGCACTTAACCTCTAAGCCATCTCTCCAGCCCTTTAATTTAATTTTTAAAAAATATTTATTTATTTATTTGAGAGGGCATTGGTGGGTGGCAGGGTAAAATGGGCATGCCAGGGCCTCTAGCCATTGCAAATGGACTTCAGACACATTGTACATGGGTACTGGGGAATTGAGGCTGGGTCCTTAGGCTTCACAGGCAAGTACCATAACTACTAAGCCATCTCTCCAGCCCTTAATTTAATTTAATTTTTTATTGACGACTTCCATAATTACAGATAATAAACCATGATAATTCCCTCCCTCCCACTTTCCCCTTTGCATTTCCACTCTATATAATTTAATTTTTTTGTGTGGACCTTGAAAAACCAAAGGAAAAAAAATGTTAGAGGGGCTGGAGGGATGGCTTAGTCATTAAGGTGTTTGCCTGCAAAGCCAATTAATTACCCAGGTTGGATTCCCCAGGACCCATGTTAGCCAGATGCACAAGGGGGCACACTCATTTGGAGTTTGTTGGCAGTACCTGCAGGCCCTGGCACGCCCATTCTCTCCCTCTTTCTCTTAAATAAAGAAATAAATAAAAAATAAAAAAAATATTTTTTAAAGTTATATTTTGGAGGCTAGAGAGATGGCTCAGTGGTTAAAGGCACTTGCTTAGAAAGCCTGACTGCCCAAGTTCCATTTTCCAGTACCCATATTAAAGCCAGATGCACAAAGTGGTGCATGCATCTGGAGTCTGCTTGCAGTGGCAAAAGGCCCTGGTACGCCAATATATTCATTTTCCTTCTCCCTCCCTCCCTCTCTCTGTCAAGATTTTGTTCTCTCTGGTTTACTGAGACAGGGTCTCATTCTTTTACCTTTTATTTTTTGAGGCAGGGTCTCACTCTAACCCAGGCTGACCAGGAAAACTCTATAGTCTCAGGCTGGCCTCAAATTCATGGCAACCCTCCTATCTCAGTCTCCCAAGTGATGGAACTAAGTGCATATACTACCATGCCTGGTTTACAAGATGTCATTCTGCAGGCAGAACTCACTTTGCAGCTCAGTTTGGCCTTGAAATCAAAATTACTTGCTTCTGCTTCACAAGTGCTGGGATTACAAGCATGCACCACCACAGCTGGCAAGAGTCTTTCTTTATATTTTCCCATCAGTTGCCCAGAATTTAAACTCCGTGACCATGGGCCAATTGTTCTGTGTTGAAGTTCAAGTGATAGCAGCTTGTGATAATGTTTTTTTTTTGAGACAGGGTCTTATGTAGCCCAGAGTTGTCCTGAACTCACTATGTACCCAAGGATGACCTTAACTTTTGATTCTCCCTCCTCCACTTCCTGGGTGTTGGGATTACGGGTGTGAGCCATTCATTGTGCCTGGTTCATTATTGAGCATTTTTGTGACCCAGAGCAGTGTTCACCATAAGGATCTCTCCAACTCCCGGTCCCCGTTCCATTTTACTGATGAGGAAGCTGAGGCCTAGAGAGATGCCTGTCTGTCCTTACAAAAGGAGATGTAGTGCAGTGGTCAAAAATTGGACCAGCTTGGGTTGAATCCTTCAGCCTGTGACTTCTCTATCCAGTGGTCTCACGTGTTCTGACGTAGAGGCTGGCCATGAGGTGCTGGAGGGATTTGTTGTATGAGGTGCTTGCAGTAGATCTGCTCTTGTGCATGGCAAGCACTAGGGCTGTGGTGTGGTTGTATTCTTCCTTGTCAAAGCCATCGAGCTGTGCTTTCAAAGCTGGCTGGAAGAGCACCACAGCAGGGTTTAATCATTAATCCGTTTGGCCTCTGGGAGTTGGTGTGCAGTCTGCAGCAGCGAGGGGCCCACCTGTGGATCACAAGGTTGTGACTGAAACAGCTGTGCACAAGCTCAGGGCAGGGGGATGCTGTGGCATAGACCCAGGCTGGGCCTCACTGCTTAACAGGTGGCCTGTTCCTGAGCTGGAGGTAACACTTGTCTTTGTTGCTTTTGAGCTTTCTCTTAAACTCATTCAGTCGTGGGACCACGTGTGTGATGAGTAAGGAATCCTTTTATTTCTCTCTCTCAAAGGGACTATTGGCAAAAGCAGCTTTTTTGGGAATGTGCCTGTTGTGTTTGTGAAGAGCAGCCTTCTCTTGGGGGAACTCCAGTGGCTGATGTGTCCTTGTGGCCGATGAATAAGTCTCTGTTAGAAGCTGGCACGGCTGGTTTCCATTTCCGCATTCCAGACAGACTGGGGGAGGCACCACCATGGGTTGGCCTGGGTAGCTGGGGCAGGTGGCCTTTGCCTAGGAAAAAGTGGGAGTAAGAGCCACACCTGGGGCCAACCTAGCAGTCGAATAACTACCTGCTTTGTGATCAGGACAGGATTCTGGATGCCTGGTGGGTGAACAATGTTTGCTAACTTCAGTAGTGCATTGTAAAGAAAGTTAATAATGTGTTTTCTTTTGTGGGAATTAGATGTTGGCTTTTTTGTTTGCTTTTTCTCTCTCTTTTACTCCCTCTTCTCCCATGAAATGTTTACCCATCTGTTCCTATGAAGAAAGGCTAGGCCAAGTGTTGAGGAAGTGAGGATTGGAGGCCACTTCTCTCAAGGGACGGAGTTAGTGGCTCTAGTTGAGCTTCTGTTGTATGCAGACTTCTGTGCTAAGGCTGTGAGCATCTCAGCCTTGTCTACACCAGCTTTGTAGTCGTCAGTGAGTCTTGTTCTCTCTCTCTCGGTCTCAGTTTCATCTTAGGAAATGAAAAATAGTAACATCACCCAGTGAGTCATGGATATAAAGCGCCCAGAAGCCTTGGAGAGAGAGTAACAGGCAAATGTCAGCTGGCCCTGTCCCCCTACCCCAGGCCCCAGGTTCCCTGTTCTACCTTATCCGTGACTTTGCAACTGCTTGCTTGGTGTACTCCAGCTACTCTAGCATTTACTGTTACCTCTGCCAGAGGCCCGTCAGGGACCTGTGGCAAATAATGGCCTACCAATTGTAGATGCCATGACAGCACAATCCCTTTGCTCTGTCCTCACAGAACAGCACCTGGCATGTGGGAGACACAGGGTAAGTTATTTTATGGATGAATTATGTTGCTATGTGCCCATTGTCCAAGGATGGGTGGATTGCTGCACTTGGGGTTTGATCAGAATGTCAGCATTCCCAGGAACCCATGCAGTGGTTGGGGCAGATTGTATACCTGCTTGCTGTGGTTATACAATCATTCTCAGGGCCTGCCTGTAGCTGCCAGCCTCTGGCTTCCTGCTCCTTAGCTCTTTCAGGCTGTGCAGCACTGGACATGGCAGTGATTCATCTGGGCATCCTGGGAGTATATGGCATGGCACAGGAGGCTGTGGTGCTAATGAGTATAGGGGAGATTGGGGTAATTTAGATGGGGAAAGCTTTGTGGAAGGCCCTCATATGCACACATGTTGCATATGTACAAAGACAACTTCATCTTTAGGTCTCTGCAGCAGGGAGGCCAGAGGAATGCCTGGGAAATGAATGAATTGGTCAGTTATGGTTTATTGGTCTCTCTGCTTTAATAATTCCTGCTCTGTGCTGAGCAGGTTTTAATTAAATAGTGAGTTCAGGGAGTCTGACTGTGTAATGGCTGACATGTCCTCATCTGCTTTCTGTCTCCTGGTGGTATCAATTGATGCTATAAAAATATCGCAGGCAGGGCTTCCCCAAGCTCCCTCTGTGGAACAAGGTCAGTGGGCCTCTTCGGTTTCTTCTAGCAGCCTGAGATGCTTGGGCACCCATGGGCTTGATGTTGTTCAGTTACATGTACATTCATTTCCAGGACCTGCTACTGTTTTCAGGATGTGCTGTGTGGTTTTTAGGATGTGCAGCATGGAGAACTACTCTGGGCAAGAGGTCACTGTCCTGAGAGCTCCCAAGGGCTCTGAGTGAGTTGGGGAAAGGTCATTTCATAGAATGTTTGAGTCCAAGAAGTGCCTAAAAAGTAGATTCTTTTCTCTGGGCCTCAGTTATCTTGTCCAGAAGATAGTGCTGATGAACAATACTTGTGTTAATCAAGAAGTTAGAGAGAGATACAGTGACTCAGCACTACATCTAGTACATGGGAAGACTTGTGAAGTAGGGATGGTGATCATTTACAAATGTCTTCACGCCCCTTTGGAGTACTTTTTGTCTAATCCTTTTTTGTAGGGTCCTTCTCTCTCTCCCTTTCTTCCCACTCCATCTCCAAGTCAGTATCCTCCCTCATCAGGTGGTGGTGACTAGTAGTACTATAGATATCCCTCCACATTTTTTCCTCCGTGGTTATATAATGCTGTATGGCAAAATACTAGCCACTAAAGGGGTAACACAACCCTTGTTTTCCTACATTTTGCTTCTCAAATATAACAGTTCTATGAAATGTCTCTGAATCCTCTGGTACTACTAAATTTGTTCCTAAATTTCTCTTTAGTGGTGCCAGGTTTAGAACACAAGCCTCAAGTATGTTAAACAAATGTTCTACTGCTGAGCCATGTCCCTAGCCCCTCAAATTCTAAGCAAGTGCTTCTATAGGTGAGCCATGCCTGCAGCTCACATTTCTTTCCCTAAATTTTTTCTTGTTTGAGGGGGTTAAGGAATAGGGAGAATTGAGGCAGGTTCTCACTGTAGCCCAAGCTGACCTAGAACTCACTCTGTAGCCCAGGCTGGAAATTTTCTCTTTTTAATGGTTTTGTGACACATGATGGTGTGGCCAAAGTGCTACTGATGTGCAGTCCTTTCGTTTCTTACTATTTTTTTTCAAATTATTATTTTTATTGATGGCCTTCTGTATGTAATTAGCTCACAGGCATTGGACCTGCTTAGCCACCTTGTTAACTTAAGTGCTGGGACCTTGAGAACGAATAGGAAGCAGTAGTAGCATAATGATGCCTCTTGTATAGATAGGAGATGCATTTTCTGAAAGTTCTCACCAGGCCTAGCATGGGGATGACCCACCTACTTCAAATGCTTTTTAATTACAGAAATGATTCATAGATGCAGCACTCTTACATGGATTAGTTATGCCTAATGGGTACTTATTACAAAATCAGAGAGAAAGGGAGGGTTCATGTTCATTTCTGTTATCAGTCTTGGTTGCAAATCAGAACATGTAAGATATTTTTTGCTTGTGTGATGTGTGTGTGTGTGTGTGTGTTCATATGTATGTGGTGCTTGTATTGTATGCATATGCATTTGGTAGCCAGAGGTTGAATTTGGGTAGGTTCTTCTCTCACTCTCCACCTTATTTACTGAGGCAGGGTCTCTTACTTGAATCCAGAACTCTCCATTTTCACTAGTCTAGGTAGCCACCTTGCCTAAGGAATCACTATCTCTGTCTAAAAGCTAGGGTTATAGTCATCCCAGCACATTCACTTGGCATTTACAGCATTTGCATTGAGTGCTGGGGACTCATACTCCAGTCTTTACACTTGTGTGGCAAGTGCTTTACTGACTCAGCTATTACCCTAGCCCTGAGAATTTTATAGAAGTAGTTAAAAAATATATTTATTTGCAAGAAGAGAGGGGAGGGAATTGGGTACACCAGGGCCTTCTGCCATTGCAAACAAACTCCAAATGCATGTGCAACTTTTTGTATCTGGCTTTATGTGGGTGCTGGGGAACTGAACCTGGGCTGTCAGGCTTTGTAAGCAAGTGCCTTTAACCATTAAGCCCTATCCAGCCTCATGAGACTTTTTGTTGTTGTTTTTCTTTTTCAAGGTAGGGATCGCTCTGGGTAACGTGGAATTCACTATATAATCTAAGAGTAGCCTCAAACTCACGGCGATCCTCCTACCTCTGCCTCCTGAGTGCTGGGATTAAAGGTGTGCGCCACCACGCCAGGCTCTTGAGACATTTTTGTTTTAGGTAGGGCTTCAGTTTGGGAATGTATTTGACTTCATGAATTAAAATTTTTTTCTCCATTCTTTATTCATTTATGAAGTTGGGGGGGGGTAAGTATGCCAGGGCTTCTAGCCACTGCAAATGAACTCCAGACACATGTGCTACTTATGTGCATCTGGCTTATGTGGTTTCTGACGGGAGATGAACCTGGGTCTTTAGGCTTTGCAGGCATGCACCTTAACTGCTGACCCAGCTGTCTAGCCCCTTCATAAATCTTATATGTGTTGTTCCCTGTTAGGGGATCATTCTGCTCATTTTTTGCTGACCCTGTTTCAAATCTCACTGAAATTTCTAGGAGAAATTGAACTTTTGTATAATTCAGTCTCCCTGAGGGTTCTGATTCTTTTGAACTTTTGCCTACATTACAAATGAGAGCTGGGAGTGGTGGCGCACACCTTTAATCCCAGCACTCAGGAGGCAGAGGTAGGAGGATCGCCGTGAGTTTGAGGCCACCCAGAGACTACATAGTGAATTCCAGGTCATCCTTGGCTAGAGTGAGACTCTACCTCAAAAAACCAAAAAATAAAAATAAATAAAAATAAAAAAAAAAAAAGAAATGAGGATTGTGCATTTGGTTTGTTGGCCCCAGTCTGTACAATCTAGAAGGGGCAATTCTGATCTTCTGTCTTGGGTTTTATGTTCATTCCTTCAGTCTTTACTGGATACTGATATGCCCTGATAATGGTCCCAGCCCTTTCCCCTCTAGGTCTTACCTTTGGCCAGGTGCGGCCTTGTGTGCTTGTCAGTAGAGTCACTAGGGAGAGAAAACTGCCTATGGTTCTTGACTTTACAGCCTTGACTGAGTTCCTGTCCAGTGCCAGGGGTTTTATTCTTCCTGCTTGGGAAAAGAGGGTTTTGAGCCTTGGATTGCTTCTGATGGCACCCTCAAGTCCTAAATAAAAGAACAATAAAGGGTTCTGATCTCAAGGAGAGGCCAGTCTTTTCCAGTAGCCTGGTCAGTGGCAAGCTCTGACCCCAACCACACTGTCTAGGTCATGAATTCTTTAGAGCAATAGCGAGCTTGGAATCATTTGGATGCCTTGGGATCAGTTAAATGTTCTCTTGCCCAATGTCTAAGAGCTTCTTGGCTTCTGGAGATTATGACCATTTACTCCCTCTGGGAAGAGTATTGTGCAACAATATCCAGGGGATGTGTTCATCTTATTGTTGACTTACTCATTCAGCAATACACACTGAGTTCTCTCATATGTTTCAGGGTCTAGGAATAGCAATTAAGGCCTGTCCTCCTGGAGTTTATGTTCAGAGAGAGACAAAGATGATAAAGAAGTAAACAACTAATAAGACAATTCCAGAGGGATATGGGCAATGCTGGAAAGTCATTAAAGTAGAATGATGAGAGAGACACCTGACAGGTAGAGTGAGTCGTGAAGCTGGATTGGGGTGGTGAGGAAGCTTCCCTAGGATGGGGACATGTCTGCTGAGGTAGAAGGAGACACAGATGCCAGCCTTGCCAGAGTCTGGGAAGGAGCTTTGCCGGCAGAAGGATGAGCAAGTACAGGTGCCAGGACAGGAATATGTTTACTTTAAAAGAGCAGTGAAATAGCCAAATGCAGCTGAAGGGTGGGCAGGAGGGTCTGCAGGGTGTCACTGTTGCCTTTCTCCTGTTCCCTAGCCAAGAGAGAGTCATAGGTTGAAGAGGGATGTTATAAAAATTGGGGGCTGGGGGGAGCCAAGACTTGATAAGGGGGTACAGTGCCAGGTTAGAGTGGTGGTGATGGTGACAGAGAGGAGTATGTGACCCCACTGAACTTCATAAGGAATTGTTTGAGTTCACCAACTCAAGGTGGAGAGTTTTCAGAGAGGGTTCAGGATGGTTTGCAAGTTCTAGTGGTAGTGACAATAGCTTGGTCCCTTTTTATACAAGCTGATGTATTCTCTCTCTCTCACACGTGTGTGCCTTATGTAGCCTTCATTACAGTAGACTTTGTTTTCTTGAGATAGGGTCTCAAAAAATGTAGCCCAGTCTGGCCACTGTGTAGCTGACAATAAAACACCTGATCATCTTATCTTAGCCTCCCCAGTGCAGGTGAGTGCCACTGTGCCTGGCTTCATTATAGTAGACTCTTATTTGAACCTAGCATTCAGAACAATTGAGGTTGTGGGGGACACCTGAACCAAACCACCACATCCACTAACCCAGATCATAACACACCTTTTATTACAGTATTGATTACAGAATAGAAAGAAAGAAAGGGACTTTTCAATTGCTGACTTATAAGCAACTCTATACATGGTCCAGATAAGGTGTGGCTAGGCCCTAACTTTGAACTCCTGAGCCTGTTTAAATGATGCAGTATAGGTCTTCTCACCCACCAGTTGCTTCTTATCACTTTCTCCAGTGCTTAGCAAGCAAGGGAAACTCTCTTGCCACATAGTATATGTCCTCAGTGGCACCTCAGGTGGCCAAATACCTTTAGTTAATGTCTCTAGGGAAGAGGTATGCAAATTCTGCCTCTGTACTCACTGATTGCCTCATTTCTTGAATTTAGGCCATACTGCAAGGATTTTATAATTTTATTTTGCATTGATTGATTATAAACCTGCAAAAGGGGCTGGAGAGATGGCTCAGCAGTTAAGGCACTTGCCTTCAGAGCATAATGACCTGGGTTTGATTCCCTAGTACCCATGTAAAGCTAGATGCATAAGGTGACACATGCATCTGGAGTTTGTTTGTGGTGGCTAGAGTCCCTGGTGCACCCATTCTCTCCCTCCCTCCCTCTGTCATAAAATAAATAAATAAGTAAATAAAATATTTTTAAAAAACAACCTGCAAAAGTCACACATTACCTATAAACAGTTCCAACAGTGCAGCACTGTGTAATGTGTGGACCTTATCCAGTTACCATCTTGATACCATGGCTTGGCCTTCTCTCTAGTACCTGCCTAGAGGTTAAGTCCACTTTTCTAAGTCTTCTAAGGCAGTGCTTTATTTTTATTTATTTATTATTATTTATTTATTAGAGAGAAAGGCTGGTAGGGAGAATGAGCATGCCAGGACCTCTAGCTAGTGCAAACCAACTCCAGATGCATGTGTTACCCTTGTGCTTTTTTTTTTTCTTCTTTTTTGGTTTTTCAAGGTAGGGTCTCACTCTAGCCCAGGCTGACCTGAATTCACTATGTAGTTTCAGGTTGACCTTGAACTCATGGCTATCCTCCTACCTCTGCCTACCAAGTGCTGAGACTAAAAGCATGCACTACCACTCCCGGCTTTGCTTACGCGGGTACTGGGGAATTGAGTCTGGGTCCTAAGACTTCGCATGTAAGCACCTTAACCTCTAAGCCATCTCTCCAGTCCCCCAGCGCTCTATTTCTGAGTTACACTCCTGGCCCCTTCCAGGTCTTTCTATGTGTGGTGTCTGAAGATCTGCAGCTTGGATTCAAATCCCAGTTTTTGTTGTTTTGAGGTAGGTTCTTGTGCTAGCCTAGGCTGGCCTGGAATTTAGTCTCAAGCTGGCCTCAAACTCCCAGCAGTTCTCCTACCTCTGTCTCCCAAGTGCTGTGATTAAAGGCCTGTGCCACCACGCTCAACCAAACCCCAGTTGTGATGTGCACTGCTTTGTGAATTTGGGAGTTTATTTAAATCTCTCTTTGCTTCTGTCTCCAGTCATTTTAGTTTATTTTATATTTTATATTTTATTTTATTATTTGCAAGCAGAGAGAGAGAAAGAAAGGAGATAGACGGAGAAGGGATGAGCCAGGGCCTCCAGCCTCTGCAAACGAACTCCAGATACATGTACCTATTGTGCATCTGGATTACGTGGGTCCTGGGGAATCTAACCTGGGTCCTTTGACTTCGTGGGCAAATACCTTAACTGCTAAGCCATTTCTTAGCTCTCCAGTCTTTTTTGTTTGTTTTTATTTGTTTTGAGACAGGCATCCTAGGTTGGCCTTGAACTCCTGATCCTCCTTCTGCTTCTACCTTCCACGTGCTGGGATCATAGGCATGTACTACTATGTCTGGCACCATTTCCCCATCTGTAAAATCATGGTGATGGTCCAAGCCTCTTAGGTTTGCAGAATTTACAGTGTTAATGTATGTGGAAGACAGAACAGTGCCTGGTATGTGATAAGCACTCGTATGTTGGCTGTTTTTATTGTATACAGTGCATGTCTGTTTTACAGACATGATTGACAGCTCCCCTGTGGATTGCACTTCTATTTTTCTTTTTTTTTTTTTTTTTTTTTGGTTTTTCAAGGTAGGGTCTCACTCTGGTCCAGGCTGACCTGGAATTAACTCTGTAGTCTTAGGGTGGCCTTGAACTCACGGCGATCCTCCTACCTCTGCCTCCCGAGTGCTGGGATTAAAGGTGTGCGCCACCACGCCCGGCTTATTTTTCTTTTTTTGGCATGTATGTAGTATGTGTGGTGGTGGTATATATGTGGGGGAGGTATAAGCACATATGTACGTAGGTGTATGTATACAAATGCAGAAGCCAGAGGCAAAGTTGGGTGTTCTCTCTTGCTCTCCAGCATTAGTTTCCTTGAGGTGAAGTTTCCCACTGAATCCCAAGCTGTCATTTCCGTCAGACTAGTTCACTGGTGAGCCTCTGCTGCATGTTACAAAGCATGTGTGGCCCACTATTTTTTTTTTTTAATGCGATTCCTGGGGATTGATCTCAATCCATTTTAGGTTTTCTCAGACCCTCATTGTTATACAGCTAGTACTCTTATAAAATGAGCCATCTCCCTAGCCCCTACACTTTTCTTTAATAGTCTGTTTTGGAGATCCTTCCTGGTAGTACATCAAGGTCTATGACTTTTTGAAATGGCCTCAATGTTCTCTCCTATCAAGGCTTTGTTGTTGGATATACTGATTGTTCCTGCCTTTTAGTCTAAGTCAGTATCTCATACACATAACAAACCCTTTGTTTGCAGCTTGGATTTTTTTAAGGACACAGTCTTAGAGTTGCAATTATTGTAACAGAGTATATGATTAGTTTTAAAGCCTGGTGATATTTATTGCTGACTTGTATTTTGGGAAAGTTCTATCAGTAAGGAATCTGGATCACTTGAGTAGGAGTCCAGGTTTTCTTAGGTCTGCACCAATACTTGCTCAAAATCCTCTTTAATCTTACCTATTGTGATCATAAAATAGTTCTAGGACTGGAGAAATGGCTTAGTTGTTAAAGGTACTTGCAAAACCTGACAGCTTAGGATCAATTTCCCAGTACCCATGTAAAGCCAGAAGCACAAAGTGATGCATGTATCTGGAACCTCTGCAGTGGTAGGAGGCCCTAGTGCACCCATTCTCTGTCTCTTAAATAAATAATAAGTAAAATATTATTTTTAAAAAGCTTTGAATTTTCATTGATTTGCCTCTAGTGAAACTTCTTTTTATGTTTTATAAATATGTTTGTTCCTTTACTAATGATTGTAGTTTTTTGAGGTAGGGTCTCACTGTGGTCCAGGCTGACATGGAATTCACTATTGTGGTGGTTTGATTCAGGTGTCCCCCATAAACTTAGGTGTTCTGAATGCTAGGTTCCCAGCTGATGGAGATTTGGGAATTAATGCCTCCTGGAGGGAGTGTATTGTTGGGGGTGGGCTTATGGGCTTTATAGCCAGTTTCCCCATGCCAGTGTTTGGCACACCCTCCTGTTGCTGTGTTCCACCTTATGTTGGCCAGGGGGTGATGTCCACCCTCTGCTCATGCCATCGTTTTCCCCTGCCATCGTGGAGCTTCCCCTCGAGCCTGTAAGCCAAAGAAAACTCTTTTTCCCAGAAGCTGCTCTTGGTTGGGTGATTTCTACCAGCAATGCGGACCGGACTGCAACAACTATGTATTCTCAGGGTGGCCTCGAACTCACGGCAATCCTCCTACTTCTGCCTCCCGAGTGCTGGGATTAAAGGCATGCACCACCACACCTGGCATGATTTGTTGTTTTGTGTGTGGTTTATTTTCTTTAAATATTATTTTATTAATTTATTTGAGAGAGAGAAAGAGGCAGATAGAGAAAGAATAGGCGTGCCAGGGCCTCTAACCACTACAAATGAACTGCAGATGCATGTGCCACCTTGTACATCTGGCTTACGTGGGTCCTGGGGAATTGATCCTTTGACTTGACAGGCAAGTGCCTTAACTGCTGAGCCATCTCTTCAGCCCAATTATTTGTTTTTGCATTTTTTCTTTAAATTTTATATTAGTTAGGCATGGTGGCACACGCCTTTAATCCCAGCACTCGGGAGGCAGAGGTAGGAGGATTGCCGTGAGTTTGTGGCCACCCTGAGACTACATACTTCATTCCAGGTTAGCCTGGACCAGAGTGAGACCCTATCTCAAAATACAAAAATGAATAAAAAAAAAAATTTGTATTGACTCCTGGGAAGTCTTTACAGGCCTATGAATCATTTTGCTGTATGTTTCAAGTTCATATTCTTGTTTAGTAGTTGACAATTTTAGATACTATTTTTTAATATTATTATTTTTTTCTTTTAGAGAGAGTGAGAGAGAAAGATACAAAGAGAGAGATTTGGTACAGCAGGGCCTCAGCCACTGAAATCAAACTCCAGACGCTTGTGCCACCTGATGGGCATGTGCAACCTTGTGCATGTCTCACCTTTGTGTATCTGGCTTATGTGGGATCTGGAGAGTAGAACATGGGTCCTTAGCCTTTGCAAGCAGGCACCTTAACCGCTAAGCCATCTCTCTAGCCCCTAGTTGCTATTTTTTAAAACATTTTTATTTATTTGAGAGCCACAGAGAGAAAGAAAGAGGCAGATAGGGAGAGAGAATGGGCACGCCAGGGCCTGCAGCCACTGCAAACGAACTCCAGATGCATGCGCTCCCTTGTGCATCTGGCTAATGTGGGTCCTGGGGAATCTAGCCTCAAACCAGGATCCTTAGGCTTCACAGGCAAGTGCTTAACTGCTAAGCCATCTCTCCAGCCCTTTGAATGTGTGTATACAGGGGTGTGTACATGCATGTGTGTGCATGTGCATATGGAGACCAGAAGACAATCCTGAGGGACATCTCAGAAGTACTTTACCTCCTTTGAGATAGTGTCTCTCATTGGTCTAGAGCTCACCAGTTAAGCTAGACTAATTGGTCAGTAAACCTCAGGACTGTCTTGTCTCCACCTAGCCAGTGCTGGGATTACAGGTATGTGCAACCACACCTGGCTTTGTCTAAGTGCGTTATGCTTTTCTTCGAATTCTCTATGCCAGCGTAGTGAAGTATGTTGACATTGTCCCTGTTCACAGTGAGGAAACAGAAGCACAGAGGTGACTGCTTGCTCAATATATCACAACTTGGATGAGGCAGAGTCTGGCTTGGTGGAATGGAATGATTTATTTAATAACCAGCTTCCTCATTTGTAATTTTCAGAAGTCATTCTTGCAGTTTGACAATTCTTCCTTTTGTCCACTAGTAAAACTTTTTTTCATTATCTTTCTGCTGTAGTTGTGTTTAGGCTTGTTCCCTATCTCATTGTCCTAGCCAGGACTTCCATGATTGTATTAGATGCCAGGGGTGGTTGCTGGCAAGCCTGGAGGTCTTTGATATTTTATGGACCAGGATGTTTCTGAATCTCTTAAAGAAGCCTACGATGGCCACTCAGCCAGTAGCAGTGTCATTATGGGTACCTGACTCCATGGCTGGACAATAAGGGAAAAAGCTGGCACCAAGCATGAAGTCTTGAGAAAAGCAGTAGTAGGCAATGTTCTGAGGCTATGAATTAATATGAAAGGAAGATAACAGAAAGTTCAGCTATAGGCCAAGTGAACTTCAAGTAGGTAGCATCATGAGCCAGCATGCTGCCTCTGAGGCACCAGTGGATGTCAATTTTTTCTTGGTGAGGTGAATTTGGGCAAAATAACATAATCTATCTGCTTCTGTTTCAGCTTCTACAAAATGCAGTAGTGGAATTTGCCCTTGGTTTTCATGAGGATAGGATTAATGGATTGTGTGAGAGGCTTTGTTTAGTGGGCTGGTCCATGGTAAAAACTCTCAGATGTTCACTGTGGTTTCTATTCTGTTTCTGAGGCCAGCACTGAAAGTCTGTGAAGATAAGCTCAGCAGGTGTGAGGGCAAGCCGGCTCTCAGGTAGTTCTGGAGCATCTGCAGCATGGTACACAATTATAAAGGTTGCAGAAGAGCCCAGGACAGAGACAGACAGACACAGTCTGTAGTGAGATACATTATGAAGCAAATAGATCCAACCTGCTGTTCAATAGAAGTTATGGGGCCAGTTTCTGAAGAAGTGGTATATTAATGAAGGCCTGAAGATGAGGAGGCAGTCTGCCATGGAGACCATTGGAAAAGAGCTTGATGACAGCTGTAAATGCAAAGACTCCGAGACTGGAATTTTAATTTGTTTTAAGAAGTACAAGGGAGGCCAGGGTGGCTGTTAAGTAAGTGAAGAGTGGTAGAAGATGGCATGGGGATAGGGGAGTGGGAAATTCTAAGATGAGGTTCTGTTTGCTTAGAAACAACATAAACCAGTCTAACCCAAGCCTAAAAGAATTTTGAGATGTCTCCCAGAAACCTAGAGCAGACATTGTCTCTCAGAATCAAGAGCATAGGGCTCAAATAGTTCTCTCTCCATCTCTCATTTCTGCCTCTCCTTTCTCTCTGCTTCCTTCCCCTTTGGGCTTCTCCAAGCATTTGACTGTTCCATATCTCCTTCCTTTATGAGGTCTTCAGATTCCAACCATAGACAAAAACTTGGTTGCCAAGGATGGGGTATCTGATTGGCCAAACTTTGGTTATTCAGGTGAACTGTCCAGAGCACAAATGCGACCACCCAGCTGATGACTTATGTACATGACTGTTCTCATGAAAAGGAGTTGTTAGGAAGCTTGTCAGACCCATTTCCCTACTTTCCTGGCCTAGGGTATCCTTCCCTTCATGTATCTGAAGCAGCACCACTGTGGTGTGTTGAAAATCATGAGCCATGTGGCCTGGATCCAAAGCACCTGCTATTTGATCCTGGGATCACCACTTCACCTCTCAGTGTCTGAGTTTTTTCACCTGTCAAATGGAATGCTAAAGATTTTTACTTCCAGGAATTATTGGGAGGGCATTACCATGGGATATTTTGTATAATTATGGAAGTTGTTAATAAAAAATTTGAAAAGAAAAAAAGAACATATAATAGCTGGACATGGGGGCTCATGTATGCAGTCCCAGCACTTAGGAGGCTGAATCAGGATGATGAGGAGTTCAGGGCCACCCTGAACTATGTGAGACCCCATCTTAACCCCATTTCAGAGAGAGAGAGAGAGAGAGAGAGAGAGAGAGAGAGAGAGAGAGAGAGAGAGAGAAGGGGAGGGAGGGAGGGAGAAAAAGCTGACTAAGCTGTATATATGAAACACTGTGTATATATCATATGGTGTATTTGTTATTATTATATTGTACTTGGTATGAGCCACATACATAGTAACCACCTGGGGAGTATTCATTTTCTTCATCCTTATCTGTCCTTTCAGAGGCCAGATAGTTCTCTGAGGTTGAAGCTGGCACTTGGAATTGATTTCAGCTCCACTGTCAGCCATCTCCTTGACCTTGACCAGGTGAATAACTTCCCTCTGAGCTTTGCTTTCTTCATTTGCATAACAGGGAGAATAACAAGTAGTCTGGGCTTATTCATTGAATGTATGTTTGCTGTCTGAGATGACTGGAAAGTAAGAATGCCTGGCTCCAGCTATACCATGGGATTGTGAGCTGATGGTACATGCGGCGGGGACGGGGGCTGAAGGGTTGGTGGTGTGGTGGTAGGACCCAGAAAGTGAATCCTGTGTCTGTGTCCCCCATCCCCATCCTGGGCTGCTGAAGGTAGAGTCTAGGGTCTCAATTCTAGCCCAGACAGTGACTCTTGGCATCACCTGGGGAATCTCCTTCCATAGTATAGCAGATGATCTTGTGCTTGTTGGGCCACCCAACAACCATTCATCATTCTTTTGAGCTTTCTTCTTGGGAACCGCCTTTTACCATCTCATCCATCCTTACTGAGATTAATTGTGTGCAAGTGACTTCTTGCTCTGTAGGCATTGCGGCCATGGCACTGATAAGACAGACAAGCAGCCCTTGAAAGTGGAATAAGGTCTGCACATTAGGTAGCAGTGTTGTATGACGGTCACTTCTAGAGTTTGGTAGTACTGTAAGAGATTATCACTCTTACAAAGTACTTGCCTGGCATCTTTATTGGCCAAATTCATGGGAGAGGGGAAGCAAACACAGCATGGGCTGAGCAGGCATGAAAGTGACTAAAATATTTACTTTTTACTCAGTTTTGAGGTTGCTGTGAAAGCTCAACCTTAATGAAATGCTTTGTTTTACAGAATAGGGTCTATTTAAGAAATCAGTATTTGTGTGCACAGCTTATGGTCAAGAAATCAGTGTTGTGTGCATAGTTTAGGGTCTTCTCAAGAAATCAGCATGTGCACAGCCTTCCCCCCCCCAATTATTCTTTTGTTTGTTTTTTTTAGGCAGTCTCACTCTGTAGCCCAGGCTGACCTTGAACTCATGGCAATCCTTTACTGCTTTAGCACCCCAAGTTCTGAGATTATACTTTCAAACTACTGTGCCTGGCTTCTCTACATGTACGTACTGTATTTTGAACATAATCCCTCCTATTACCTTCTTTTTTTCTTTTGTTTTTTTTCGAGGCAGGGGCTTGCTCTAGCCCGAGCTGACCTGGAGTTCACTATGTAGTCTCAGGGTGGCCTTGAACCCACAGTGATCCTCCTACTTCTGCCTCCAGAGTGTGCCACCACACCTGGTTCCTATTACGGAACCCCCTTTTTTCAACTAGTTCTTTCATCTTAATGTCTTTTTTTTTTGCCTTCTGTCATCTATGATGAGCCCAATATTGTGGAGTTTTGATGTATATAACTTTGAATGTAAAGATGCTAAGTTTAATTTAAAAATAACCATGTTTATGTTTCTTTGAAATAGTCTCATTGTGTTGTCCAGACTGACCTTGAACTCCTGGACTCAAGTAGCCCTTCTGTCTTTGCCTCTCTAGTAGCTGGGACTCTGGGCACATGTTGTGGTACCTAGCTGCTAAGATTATAAAAAACTTCAGTTGGAAGATGACCATAGATTCTTTTTATCATTTTTTGTAGTTTTCACATTTTCTAGAAAGAGCTTTTAGAAACAGAGAGGGGAAAAGCAACTGTAGCCAGACATGATGGTGCATGCCTTTAATCCCAGCACTGGGGAGATTAACATAGGAGGAGTTCCAGGTCAGCCTGGACTAGAATGAGATGTTGCCTAAAAATGAACAACAGTAACAACAAAACTTAGGGAGTGTTGTATGTTGCAGTCCATATAGTTTTGATGTGGGACCACCTTTGCAGCACCCAGCTTTCGTCTTCCTACAACAGTGATTAGTTCAGGGGAGGATGCAAGAGCCCAGCCTGTCCAGTCAGAAGGAAGGTAAGTCTTGCTGGAGTGACCAGGAAAGAGGTTCCCTTTTACTGGGTTGCCACGTCTTGGGGCACAAACTTCTGGGAGCCATTGTTGCCCGAAGGGTATGATGGGAATGACAATTTTTAAAAAAATTTTTTGTTGTTATTTTATTTATTTTACAGCAACAGAGAGAGAAAGAGACAGAGATAGAGAGAGAGTGGGCGCGCCAGGGCCTCCAGCCATTGCAAATGAACTCCAGATGCGTGCGTCCCTTGTGCATCTGGCTAATGTGGGTCCTGGGGAATCGAGCCTCAAACCAGGGTCCTTAGGCTTCACAGGCAAGCGCTTAACCGCTAAGCCATCTCTCCAGCCCGGGAATGACAATTTTTTGTGTAATTGCAGTTAGAATAACCCCTGAACTTTTAAAAGAATGTGAGCCAAAAGTTGCCTTTTTTCCTTCTCAAGTTACTTTGAGTTGAGCTTCTGCCACTTGAAACTAGGAGTCCTAAGTTATTTCAGTGGGTCCTAGAATCTGTGCTGTAAAAATTCTCCATGAATGATTTGTGTGAGTCATGTTTGGGAAACACTTTGCTAGACTTTTCTGAGTGGTGGTTCTCAGACTTAAGTGAGCAATAGACATCTAGAGAACTTGTTAAAAATACATAGGCTCTGTTCCAAATTGCAGAAGATCTGGTTTGAGGCTGAGGGCCTGGGTATCTTACCTCCGAATATCCTGGGCAACCCATTTAATAAAGTGCAAGGATTATGCATAATCCAGCACCTTACTCATGGAGGGGTCCTTGGATCTTTTTCAGATGAATACAAGTGGGCTTGGAGTCTAGACGGAGAAAGAAATCATTCCTTTCCTGTTACTAAGCCTTGTACTCTAGGATTTAAATATAAATTTAGCATGTGCATCATGTTATAGGAGGAATTTGGTTGGATAGGTGAACTATATTTACTGTGATGGTTGAACTAGGGTATATACCCTAGTAATTTTGGAAATAGCTGAGTATACTCTACAATAAATTATTGCTACAGATTCAAACAGCCTGTTTTGGGGGAGTAATTTTGCCAATAATGGAAATTGTTAGAAGAAGGTAATCTCTAAATTAGTCAAAGGTAAATTACAGTGGGTGAATGCTTCCTCTTCTTGCATGTGTGTGTGTGTGCGCACACACGTGCACACGCTCACATACACGTACCCATGCTTATTTGGATGTGGAGTAGAGGAAGCAGCTCTTTAACTTAAGTGAAAGAGGATCTTTTGAGTTGACTCATCCAGCTTTGCTTTTAAGTTCCATGCGGGGACGAGGGGAGGGAGGGACATGAGGCCTGACAAATCCAACCCTGTTGTCTCTGCTCCCAGGCACGTGTGATTTTGCCCTGGTCTTGAGTCTGTCCCCTCTCTCCTCCCAGGATATTTTCTCAGTCTCAGTTCCTACAGTTCAGCACTAGGAATTAAGGTATGGGTTAGCCAAGAGTATTCAAATTTAAACCGATCATCTTTAAACAGTTTTGTTTGTGCCCCTCCCACCCAAATTTGATAAGCCCTCACTTCTTTGTACACTGTAATGATATCACTTAAAATAATTACAGGGCTGGAGAGATGGTTCAGTGGTTAAGTGCTTACCTGTAAAACCTAATGACCCAGGTTCGATTCTTCAGTGTGCATGTAAAACCATATGCACAAAGTGGCACATGTATCTGGAGTTTGTTTGCAGCAGCTAGAGGCCCTGGCATGCTCATGCTCTCTCTCTTCCCTTGCAAATAAGTAAAAATATTTTTAAAATAAAATAATTGGCTGGGCGTGGTTGTGCAAGCCTTTAATCCTATCACTTGGGAGGCAGATGTAGGAGGACCACAGTGAGTTCGAGGCCACCCTGAGACTACATAGTGAATTCCAGGTCAGCCTGAGCTAGAATGAAATCCTACCTTGAAAAAATAAAGAATAAATAAATAAATAAAAATAAAAGTAAAATAATTGTATGATAGGTAACTTTATGTTTTTGTTTTTCATGGTAAAAAGAAAGTAGTGCCTATTTTACATGATGCTTTAAGATGAAGATCACTTGTGATTGAATTATCTTTGGTATGGTTAGATAAAAGTGGTTTTCATAACCTATCTTGGTGACACGTACCTACAGGAAGACCTATTGAGGCGACTGAGATAGGATTGCTTGAGTGCAGTTGACTAGTTGAGTCAACACAGTGAGACTTCATCTAAAAAAACAAAACAAAACAAAAAACATTTTTGCTACCTTACTAAATCTGAAATAAGTCACACAAATTCTTCTCTGGGTTGCTTTTGAAATGAACTTTGAAAACTTTGCTGATCCTGAAAATCATTCCCTTTATAGTCAGGATCACTACTTTGACTGTCCATGACCCCATCATGGACTAGAATACCCTGTATTAAAATAGAAATTTCAGCTGGGGAGATGGCTCAGTGTTGTTAAAACACTTGTTTGCAAAGCCTGCCAGCCTGGGTTCATTTCCCTAGCACCCACACAAAGTCAGATATACAAAGTGATACATGTGTTTGGAGTTCATTTCCAGCAGCAAGAAGCCCTGGTACACCCATATATTTGTATTCTTTCTAATAAATAAATAAACATTTAAATTCAAGTTTCACATTTGACAGAAAGATATATGAGTCAGGTTAGGACAAGCAAGAGTAGGGGACAAGATGCTTTATTATTCACTTAAGACAGCTTCTCTGAACCATGTTAATGCCTTCTGTTTGGAGTCATAGAGGTTTACACATCCCCTGAGTGGTGCCCCTTGGCAAGATGTAGAAGGCTGTCACTAGGGGACAAGCCATTGCCAAGTGAGCAGTCTAGCTTCCATTCAGACCAGTGTTAGGAATGGGAACTTATAGAGATTAAAAATCAGAATATTGCTTCCCTTGACAACATTTATGCTCTTGAATTCATTGAACATTTCCATAAACTCCTAAGGATCAGCAGACCCAAGCCTTAAGAGTACTGGCTACAAAAAATTCAGAAGTGTCTTTTGGAGCAGTAAAACCATAGTTAGTAGGTTACAGAAGCACCAGTATGTATTGGGGCAGGAGTTGTGGATGAATATATATACCTTCCCCCACATTTCATATATGCAGTTGAACAATGTTTTGGTAAATTGTAAAGTTACACAACCATAGCAGTTATCTTCTTGTTGCTGGGACAAAACACCTGACTGTGGGAGGAAAGGGTTTATTTCAGACTTCCAGTTTCAAGGGAAGGTTTCCAAAGTGGAGAAAGCATGGCATTATAGGCAGCTGACTTACATTTTCATGCATCAGCAGCAGGGCAGCAACAACAAGAGTGAGTTAGCTCTGAACACCAAGTGAGCTGGACTAATCTCAAGGTCCTCTCCTAATGACAAACCTCATCTAGCAAGACTCCACCTCCCAAAGCTGCAGAACTTTCCCAAAATTGCCATCAGATGGGACCAAGTATTCCAAACACATAAGGTTATGGGGGGAATGTTGTAGTTATCTTTGCATCGCTGGGACAATATACCTGATTACAGTCGCCAGGGGAAGCTTCACCTTGGTAGGAAAAGGATGGCAAAGCAAAGGCTGAATGTCTTGTCTTGCCACAGCAGGTGGTAGAAAGCAGCAAGGCTGAGCTAGTTATGGCAAGGGGGAGCTGGCTATAACACCCTTAAGCCTGCTTCTAGTAACATGTTCTTCAGCAGAGCTTCACCTCTAAAGTTGCCACCAGCTGGGGAACAAAGCATTCCAATAACATGAGTCTATGAAGGGCTAGACCACATTCAAACTACCGCATTCCACCCCTGGCCCACATAGTCTCATGACAATCTTGATGCACAATCCATTTTTAAGCTACCAGATTTTAATTTTTAAATTTTTATTTGTTTACTTGAGAGTGACAGAGAAAGAGGCAGAAAGAGAGAGAGAATGGCCTCCAGCCACTGCAAACGAACTCCAGATGCATGCGCTACCTAGTGCATCTGGCTTACATGGGTCCTGGGGAATTGAGCCTCAAACCGGGGTCCTTAGGCTTCACAGGCAAGTGCTTAACCACTAAGCCATTTCTCCAGCCCCCAAAGTTTTTTTTTAAATCAAACCTGACACTGTTCAAAAATCCAGAGTGTCATCTGAGAGTCTCTTAACTGTGAGTCTGTAAAATCAGAGCACAAGTTATGTACATTCTGCATATAATGTCACAGAGTAAACATTTCCATTGAAAAAAAAGCATTGCAAAGCAAGACTGAACCAACACAAGATATAAAACAGGGCAAATGATCAAATCCTGCAGCTACATGTCTGGCATCTGGGACCAGTGGCAAGAATCTATGGGTTCCAGATTCCACCCCTCCAGCATTTCTTGGTGGCTGATCCATAGTCCTAGCATCTTCAAAATCCTGGGTCTGCACTGCAACCCATGGTTCCTCATGTCCTCTATTCAGGGACTATGACCCTTGTTTTACTTTACCCTAGGGGCCATCTCCAAAAAGCTGTATTTCAAATCCAGTGACCCTCTCCTGCATTTGTCATACTTCCAAAACCAGTTTCAGGTGAGCTACCACATTTGTTAATCCAGGGGGCATAAAGCTGACTTTGAAGAGTAGGAAAACACCTTCAGCATGCTTTCTCAGACCCTTTTCTTTCAAAAGAGAATCAGCACTCCTCCTGTTGTCTCAATGCAAAACAGCTGGCCCACTCTCAGTGGTGGTAATCTCTAACACAATTCTGGCTCCAAACTTTGATTTCTGTCTGTGCCAACTTGTATCTTTCATATCCTTTTGCTTTATGTTCTACCAAACACACAGGTCCATTACTTTTAAATTTAACTTTGCTTAAGTTCTGAGGACATGGAAAGAGCATAGCCAGATACTAAAAACTGCCTCTAACTCACTTCTGGTAGAGTTTTCTTTTCTGTCTTAAACTAAGCCTCCACAGTATGTGGATTTTATGCATTTAGGTTTTTCAGCCTTATAAGAATGCTCCATCAAGCTCTGCTTCTAGTACTGCAAGGCATCCCTTAGTCCAAAGTTTCAAATCTTTCCATATTCCTCTTTCAAATCAGTTCCAAAAACCCAAAGGCCACATAGTCACGTTTTTAGCAACAACTCCTCTTGTTGCAGAAATTTTTTGCTATAGTTGCCAGGACAAAACACCGGACCAAAAGCAGCTGATGGGAGGAAAGAGTTTTTTAGCTTTCTGTCTTGAGAAGCTTCACCATGGCAGGGAAAGAATGTTAGAGCAGATACTGGACATCATGTTTTGCCATAACAAGTATAAGAAAGTAGCAAGAGTGATGCTGAACTCTCTAGGCCCACCTCCAGCAGTATGTGTCTTAAGGCAAGGCTCCACCTTCCAAATTGTCACCAGGTGGGGACCAAACATTCAAAACACAAGAGAGTATGGGGGAGGGACACATTCTACATTCATGCTTCCATAGGAGACATTTTACATCCAAACCACCATAATAACTGCCACCACAATCCAGTATTAAGATACTGTCACCTACCAAAGCTATATTTCTGATCATTCTTACTCCTACATCCAGCTCACTCTATTACTGTTTTGCTTTTCATCTCTATAAATTTGTCTTCTCTGAACACTTCATATATAGTCATAATATATGACCCCTTTTGCCCCAGGCTTCTTTCATTTAATGTAATGTTTTTGAGGTTCCTCATGCTGCAGCATGTACCCATAATTGGTTTCTTTTTATTGTTGAATAATAATCTATTATATAGGTACCTCATTTTGTTCATTCATTCACTTGTTGATGGATATCTGGATTGCTGCCAATTTGGTGTGCTAGTGTGAGTAATGCTCTCACGAACATTTATGTAAAGGCTTTGTTAGGACGTATGTTTTCATTTCTACTCAGGAGTGGAACAACTGGATTATTTGGTAACTCCATGTTTAACTTCATTTTTTTTTTAGGGAAACCCAACAGACTACCCCCCCCTTTTATGAGAGTAAGCAAGAGAGGGAGAGAATTGGCATACCCAGGCCTCTAGCCACTGTAATCGAATTCGAGATGTGTGTGCCACCTAGTAAACATGTGCCATCTCACGTGTTTGCATCACCTTGTGTGTCTGGCTTATATGGAAGGGACCTGGACAGTCAAACATGGGTCCTCAGGCTTTACAGGCAAACTCCTTAACTGCTAAGCCATCTCTCCAGCCCCATGTGTAACATTTTTAAAAAAGTATTTATTTGTTTATTCATTCATTCATTTATTTTCAAGCACAGAGAGAGAGGGAGAGAAGGAGAAATAATATGAATGAAGGGTCATACCAAGGCCTCCAGCCATTATAAGCAAACTCCAGATACATGCACCCCTATGTGCATTTGGCTTACTTGGGTACTGAGGAATTGAACCTGGGTTCTTAGGTTTTGCAGGCAAGCACCTTAACCACTGAACATTCTCTCTAACCTCCATGTTTAAATTATTAAGAAGCTACCAGATTAAAGCCAGGCGTGGTGACGCATGCCTTTAATCCCAGCACTTGGGAGGCAGAGGTAGGAGGATCGCCTAGAGTTCGAGGCCACCCTGAGACTACATAGTGAATTCCAGGTTAGCCTGGACCCGAGTGAGAACCTACCTCGAAAAACAAAAACAAAAAAACCCAAAACAACAAAAAAAAGAAGCTACCAGATTGTTTTCCAAAAGTAATGTACCATTTTAGAGTCTTGCAGTAGTGAGTAGGAGAGTGCAGGGCTTCTCTGCCTCACCAGCACACCAACACTTGCTTTACAGAAGAAGCCTGGTGTGAGTTGGCAGCTCACTGAAGTTTTGTTTTGCATTGCCCTGGTGACTCAATAATGTTAATGATCCTTTTTGTGTGCTTATTGGCCATTTGTATGTTTTCGTGGGTGAAATGCCTTATCTGAATTGTCCACTTTTTTTGAGACAAGGTTTCCCATACTCAGGCTGGCCTGAAACTCACTGTTGGCTGAGGATGGCTTTCAATTTCTGATTCATCTATCTGACTTCACTTCACAAGTGCTGAGATGACAAGTGTGTGCCACCAGGCCTGATTTATATAATGCTAGGGATTATGCATGTTAGGTAAGCACCCTTCCAACTGAGCTGCATCTCCAGATGTATTTTTACTTTGGGGGCAGGGTCTCACTCTAGCCCATGCTGACCTGGAACTCATTCTGCTTTCAGTATTTTTTCTTTGGTTTGTATGTTTTTTTTTTTTTAATTTTTATTAACATTTTCCATGATTATAAAATATATCCCATGGTAATTCCCTCTCTCCCCACCCCCACACTTTCCCATTTGAAATTCCATTCTCCATCTGGTTTGTATGTTTTGTAGTTTGATTATAATATGACAAGGAGAGGTTCTTTCCAGGTTTTGTCTGGTTGGTGTTCTAAAGGACTCCTGTATCTGCATTGGCACCTCTTTCCCAATTTGGGGGAAGATTCCTTCTGTGATTTTGTTGAAGACGCCTACTGTGCCTTTGGAGTGAAATTCTTCTCCTTCTACTATACCCTGAATTCTTATGTTTGATCTTTTCATAGTGTCCTGAATATCTCGAAATTCCCATTCATACTTTTCTATTAGTTTGTCTTTTTCTTTGTTGGACTGTATTAGATATGCCACCTGGTCTTCTAGCTTAGATATTCTGTCCTCTCCTTCATCCATTCTACTGGTGAAATTTTCTACAGAGTTTTTTATTTCATTAACTGTCTTCTTCATTGTTAGTAATTCTGATTGGTTTTTCTTTATTATTTCTATTTCCTTATTTATGTCTTGCATTGACCTCTTTATTTCATTAAATTGGTGTCCTGTGTCGTCTTTGACTCCTTTGATTTCCTCTTTCATTCCTTTGATTTCTTCTTTGACTTCCTTGAACATATTTATAATCATTCTTTTGAAATCTTAGGCATTTCCTCTAACTTGTTCTCACTGGAGGTCATTTCTGATGCATTAATACTTTTTGGTGGGTTTATATTGTCTTGATTTTTGGTGTTTCTTATAATGTATATATTTTTGTATCTTGGATTAAGTTAATGCTTGGATTTTCTAGTTAACTGGGTATTATTAGATGTATCAATCGATCTGATGTTATATGTCTTCAGGGTAGGAGCTTAAGGTGCTAGGTGTGGCCCTTAAGACTCTCAGAGTATCTACAATAGTGAACCTTAGGTGTTGGGTTTGCCTGCTATGAGAGTTTTCAAGTAGGCTGAGTGGAACAAAATACAGATAGATTCTAAAATTTAACTAAGTAATGTACACATTCATTGAAATACAGCACAGAATATTTATGCAAGAGTAGCTTTTATGACAACCAGATTTTCTGTCAACAAGGAGGTTAAGATATTTGGTCTGTCGAGGGTTCCAAGTCAGCTTGTGACTAAGTCACACCCTTCCCTAATGTATAACAGAAGAGGAAACAAAGCCACTGTAAATCAAGAAGCAACAAATAACAAGCCCAAAATATAGCTTATCTAAGAATGGCAAATCTGATCATCCATCAGACTTAACATATAATTTATCCTGATATGGAAGGTGCAATTAGCACTTCCGGTTCAGGGCTATATATCAGGTTCATTAGGTGGGTACTGACCTGGTGTAATCCTAGTTACCTTTTGGGATGATTTTGGTCTCAGTTATTATGCTGCACTGCTGCATGGGTCCCTCTTTGGTGACCTTTGGGTTCAGGTAGGCTGGCTGGGTCACTGGACTGCTTGTTCTGTTTTCTGGAGCTGGGCACTGGCTTTTCCTTTGGATCAAGTCAAACCTGGCAGCTGTGGCCCTGCGGGCCTGGCACCTCCGCTGCTGGGGCCGGCACTGCCAGAGCTGCTTCGACCTCCCTGTGTGGTCTCTGGATGCTCTGGATCTCTCCTACTTCTCTGCTGCTGTTTTAATTTCTTATACACCTCCCTTTTTAGAAAACGTGTGTGTTTTGCTGTTTTGTTTTATTTTTTTATTTTTTTGGCTTTTTCTCCCCTAGGCTGCTTTGGAGGGGTTCCTACACCGCCATCTTAATCAGAAGTCCTGGAACTCACTCTGTATTCCCAAGCTGTCCTCAAACTCACAGGGATCCTCCTACCACTAAGGCATACCTGACTATGCTTGGCTCAACATGTTTCTTTTTTTTTTTTTAATTTTTTTTTAAATTTATTTATTTGAGAGCGACAGACACAGAGAGAAAGACAGATAGAGGGAGAGAGAGAGAATGGGCGCGCCAGGGCTTCCAGCCTCTGCAAACAAACTCCAGACGCGTGCGCCCCCTTGTGCATCTGGCTAACGTGGGACCTGGGGAACCGAGCCTTGAACCGGGGTCCTTAGGCTTCACAGGCAAGCGCTTAACCGCTAAGCCATCTCTCCAGCCCCAACATGTTTCTTTTTTGATAACATTGTGAATGGATTTGTTTTCTGTTTCCCTTCCTTTCCTTTTACCCTCCCCTTTTTTTTTTCCTGTGCTGGGGATCAAGCTCAGCTACGCACCTATAATCCCAGCCTTTGGGATGTAGAGACAAGAATATGAGAAGTTCAAGGCTATCCTTAGCTACATTCTGAGTTTGAGGCCAGCTGTGCATGCTAGGTAAGAACTCTGGTACTGAGGGGCTGGGGAGATGGCTCAGTGGTTAAAGGTAGTTGCTTGGAAAGCCTGTCAGCCTGGTTCAATTCCTAGTACTCACAGAAAAGCAGATGCAAAGTGGTGCATGCGTCCAGCATTTATTTGCAGTGGCAAGAGACCCTGGTCTACCTCCCCCACACACATGCATACAAATAAATGAACAATAAAATTTGAAGACGAAGAAAAAAAGCTACATTCTTAACCATTTTCTTTTTTTTGAGATAAGGGTCTTGCTATTATGTAACCCACCTTGGCTCCAGACTCAGTCCTCCCTCAGCTTCTTGAGTACTGAGATTATATTTATATACCACAATGCCCAGTTTTGGGATTTTTTTTTCGAGGTAGGGTCTCACTCTAGCCCAGGCTATCCTAGAATTCACTCTGTATTCCCAGGGTGGCCTCAAATTCATGGTAGTCCTCCTACCTTTGCCTCCCAAGTGCTGGGATTAAAGGCGTGTGCCACCATGCTCTGCTGGAATTGGTTTCTTAATTTTAATTTTTGGTCATTGCCATATATGGAAATATGATTGATGTTTGCTTCCTGATCTTGGACTTTATGATGTCATAAAATGCATAGTGCTAGCAGTGTCATGTGTCCCTTAAAGTTTTCTCTACCCAGCATCATAATATCTCAAATATCATTTCCAAACTGACCTTTAATTTAAAAAGTACATTTAAAATAACTCATTTTTTCTTCTTATTGAATTGGTGACAACCTGCAGAGGTGAGAGTGGATGACTGGTCCTATTCTGTCTTAGATATAAATGTTCATTCTTATCAGGCTGAAGAAATTTCCTTTTGTTGCTCATTTGAGGGACTTTGGGGGAGAGCTTTGTTGTTAATGACTGGGTATTACATTAAAAAATATTTTTATCTATTTATGAGAGGGAGAAAGAGCACGCACACCAGACCCTCTAGCCACTGCAAACAAACTCCAGATGCATGTGCCACCATGTGCATCTGGCTTACCTGGGTTCTGGGGAATAGAACCTGGGTCCTTAGGCTTTGCAGGCAAGTGCCTTAACTGCTAAGTCACCTTTCTAGTCCCTACATTTTTTTTTTTTTTCTGGAGGTAGGGTCTTGCTCTAGGCCAGGCTGACATGGAATTCACTATGTAGTCTTAAGCTGGCCTTGAACTCACTGTGATCCTCCTACCTCTGCCTCCCAAGTGCTGGGACTAAAGACATGAGCCACCACACTCCAGGGGTATTACATTTTGTCAAATGGTGTATATTGAGTTATCATGTTCTTTTGTGCTTTTGTTTTTTTTGAGGTAGGGTCTCACTCTAACCCTGGCTGACCTGGAACTCCCTTTTTAGGCCCAGGCTGGACTTGAACTCATAGCAGTCCTCCTACCTCTGCCTCCCAAGTGCTAGGATTAAAGGTGTCTACCACAAATCCTGGCCACATAGTTTTGTTTTTGTAGTAATACAGTTTATTGTTGATATGTAGATATTAAATCAAGCTTAAATTATTATTTGTAATCTTGTCTAATATACACATTTAAAGCTATAAATATCATTTACCTTATTTTAACTTTATTCCATAAATAGATATGAGGTGTTTTTATTTTCGTTCTATTCAGAATATTTTCCAATTTAATCTCCCTGTGATTTCTTCTTTGACTTCTGAGTTTTTCAAAAATACCGTATTTTCTGGGTGTGGAAGTACATAACTGTAGTCTCAGCTCTGTGGAGGCTGAAAGCTCTTTTGAGGCCTCGAGTTTTGAGATCATCCTGAGTAATGAAACATAGTGAGGCCCTTATCTCAAAAAAAAAAGGATCTTCTTTAATCCAAATGTTTGCCATATTTCTTTCTGATGATTTTACATTTACTTCCATAATTATAAAGTTTTTTAAAAGTATGATTTCAAGGCTAGAGAGATGGCTCAGTGGTTAAAATCATTTGCTTGCAAAGCCTGACATCCTGGGTTTAATTCCCCAGTACCCATGTAAAGCCAGATGCACAAAATGGCACATGTGTCTGGAGTTTGTTTGTAGTGGTATAAGATCCTAGTGTACCCTCTTTCTCTCTCTCTGTCTCTCCTTGCAAATAAATATATAATTTTTTAAAAAAATTTTGAGGCAAGCCCTACAGACTGGCCTTTTTCTCTTCTTTTCTTTTCTTTTCTTTTCTTTTCTTTTCTTTTCTTTTCTTTTCTTTTCTTTTCTTTTCTTTTCTTTTCTTTTCTTTTCTTTTCTTTTCTTTCTTTCTTTCTTTCTTTCTTTCTTTCTTTCTTTCTTTTTTTTTTTTACATGAGAGAGACGATTAGTGTGCCATGGCCTCCAGCCACTCTATTCAAACTCCAGACCCATATACCATCTGGGGCATATGTGCAACCGTGTTCATGTGTCACATTATCTGTTTGAGACAGAGAGAGAGAGTAGGCAAGAATTTTACCAACTGAGCTCTATCAGCAGTCAGCCCACATTTAGGTTTTAAGCATAGCTAATAGTTATGTGAAGGTTTTGTCCAAATCTTTCTTCTGTATATTGTCAGATAATTCTTAGCAGGGCGTGGTGGCTCATGTCTTTAATCCCAGCACTTGGGAGGCAGAGGTAGGAGGATCACCGTGAGTTCAAAGCTACCCTGAGACTACATAGTGAATTCCGGGTCAGCCTGAGTTGGAGGGAGACCTTACATCAAAAAACAAAACAAAAGGATAATTTCTGTTGGCTTTTCTTTTCTGAGTAAAGATTAAAGTTCACGATTACAGAAATTTCTCAATTTTTTTTTTGTTGAAATCAGAAGATCATAGGTAATATAGGAGCTCTGAATTCTGATATCTTTCCAGCCTTGTTGTTGCTGCTGGTTTTTTATTTTGTATTGTTTATTTAATGTCTCTCCTGAGGTAATTTTATTATTATTTACTTTTAAAAATATTATATAAATTTATTTATTTGCAAGCGGGGCGGGGGGGAGATGAGCATGGCAGGGCCTCCTGCCACTGCAAAAGAACTCCAGATGCTTTCACCACTTTGTGCATCTGGCTTTGCAAGTAAGCGACTTAACTGCTGAGCCATCTCTGCCCCTTGTTTGTTTTTTGAGTATTTATGAGCAGAGAGAGTGGTGGAGCAACAAGACCTCTTGCTACTGCAAACGATTTCCAGATGCATATGTACTTTGTGCATCTGGCTTTATGTGAATACTGGAAAATTGAACCCAGGCTAGCAGGCTTTGTAAGCGAGTGCCTTTAACTACTGAACCATTCCCAGGCCTGCATTATTTTTTGCTTGTCTGTTTTTGAGGCAGGGTTTCTCTCATGCCCAAGCTGACCTTGAACACCTCCTGAGCCAATTAAAAAAAATTACTATGATGATGATTTGTGTGTGTTCTATGCATGTTTGTATATGTGTATATGTGTGTGCAGATGCAAGTGCCCCATTGGGGACATTTGTGGAGGCAAAAGGAGGACAACAGGTGTTTTCCTCTATCACTCTTCTGCCTTACTTTTCTCTCACTGAGCCTGGAGCTCATGGATTTTTAGTAAGCTCCCATGGACTCCATGCTTTCTCCCAAGGCCTCCCTCCCAGTGCTAGGATTTGACAGAGAGAGGGAAAGATGGAGGGAGGGAGGGATAGAGGGAGTGGGGAGCGGCATTCCAGCTTTTTATGTGGGTGCTAGGGTCAACTCAGGTTTTCATGCTTGCACAGAAAGTGATCTTACCTGTGAGCCATCTTTCCAGCCCCCTGAGTTTTTTTTTTTTTTTTTTTGAGTTTTGTATCCCTGTAGTGGAGAAACTGATGTTTTTCATGTTTTTTAGAAAAAAAATTATTTGCACACCTATGTGTCTATGTACATAGGCTCACTGGGGCCTCTTGCTGTTATAGTTGAATAACAGACACTTGTGCCAGTTCTTTTTTTAAAGCAACAGAGAGAGAGAGAGAGAGAGAGAGAGAGAGAGAGAGAGAATGGGTGTACCAGTGCTTCCAGCCACTGCAAACGAACTCCAGATGCGTGTGCCCCCTTGTGCATCTGGCTAACATGGGTCCTGGGGAATAGAGCTTTGAACCAGGGTCCTTAGGCTTCACAGGCAAGTGCTTAACCGCTAAGCCATCTCTCCAGCCCTTTTTCTTTTTTTTATTTAAGAAACAGGATTTTTTTTTTTTTTTTTTTTTTTTTGAGATAGGGTCTTGCTCTGGTCCAGGCTGACCTGGAATTAACTATGTAGTCTCAGGGTGGCCTTGAACTCATGACAATCCTCCTACCTCCGCCTTCCGAGTGCTGGGATTAAAGTTGTGTGCCACCTTGCCTGGCTTAGAAACAGGATTTATTAAATTTACTTATTTGAGAGAAAGAAAGAATGGGCATGCCAGGGCATCCAGCCACTGCAAACAAACTCCAGACACTTGTGCCCCCTTGTGCATCTGGCTTACGTGGGTCCTGAGGAATCAAACCTGGGTCCTTTGGCTTTGCAGGCAAGTGCCTTAACTGCTAAGCCATCTCTCCAGCCCTGTGCCAGGTTTTTATATCCAACTTTATGTGAGTGGCTTGGAAGCAAGCACCTTTAACCACTAAGCCATCCCCACAACCCATTAGTTTTGTTTATTTGTTTGAGAGACAGAGACAGAGAGAGTGAATATGAATGTGCCAGGGCTGATCACTGCTGCAATGAACTCCAGACACATCCGTCACTCTGTCCATCCGGCTTTGAAAAAGTACATGGGTGCTGGGGAATCAAACCCTGGCTGTCAGGCTTTGCAACAAGCATCTTCAACCACTGAGTCACTTCCCTACCTCCCATTTCTTCCTTTTCTTTTTTTTTTTCAAAGCAGGAACTCACAGAAAAAACTCATTTATTGCTATGAGCAGTTGCCTTTATCATGTTGGGGACGAAGGTGGGGATTTTAGGATGGGGGGAGAGGTAAGGGCCAATAGTAAACTGTAACTATTGAAATGGTCATTACAATTGCCATGTGGAAGTGGCAGGCCAGAAGCCATTAGGCATCTTGCTGAGTCCTAGCTGGCCAGAGACAGGTCGCCAAACTTTAGCTAGGCTCAGGAAGTTCTACTAGGCCTCATGCCTGGGCCTTTCAGAGACCAACATCTCCCCCTTTTGTTTTTGTAAGAGCATTAGTCACAGTGGACCCTGTCTTAGGTTGTCCCCCTCTGGGGATCTTACCCATCATTGGTCACATGGAGGGCAGGGAAGGTGGCAGTGGGTCATCTGAGGAACTTAATTCCTGAGTTGTCAGCCTGTGATAATGTATTTTGACCTGATGAAGTTTTTATTGCCTCTAGCTGCTGGTGAATAAATTGTGTAATTTTGTTAATTACACAAGGCTGGACAGTGAGGATAAGGAGGAGGGTAAGGAGGGGGAGGGGTCCAGTAGAGGGAGAAGGTAGGGTAAGAAGTCATGTAGGCCCATCTGCAGTGGGTTGTCCTGGAGGTCCCATTGTCTCCTCTCAAGGTCTTCCTGGAGCCTCTTAATCTTGTCCTGGACGATTCCCAATTTACTGGCATAAAAGTGGCATTTTTCCCGCACATGTACACCGATTACCTCCTCAACAACCGCCTCTCACGGGGGCACTAGTCTGCTGTGGTCCCAGAGCCACACGCTAGGCACCAGATGCTGGTCTCCTTCCTGGGCAGGTAGTGCTGAGGGAAGGACCAGGCCAGATGGTTCCTCCAGTCCTGGAAAATTTCATCTGGGGCCAGGAGCTTTCCTTAGCAGCCACCTCATGGTCCTGGCATCTCCATTCCATTTCTTACTTTTTAAAATTCTTGTTTTAATATCTGTTGTGATCTGCCAGATGTGGTCCTTTGTGCCCCACCAGTTAATGGTCAGCTAATGGTTGGCTGGAGGCTGTGCTGGAACATCTTGATCAGTAGGGATTCCTTCCTGTGCCAGTGCATCTATCTGCATGTGGGCTGGAGAACCTTTTCAAAGTTCTGAGCTCTGCCTAGCTATTGCTCTCTGTCTGACCTTCTGGTGCCTCTTACACTCTCTCAAGGCTTCATGTTCAGCCAGGGATATGTGGTTAGCTTGAGTTTCTCTGGTCTTTGAGCTTGTGTGCAACCTTGTACATTCTTCAGGCCATCAGGGATACAGGGACATTTGGTGAGGCCCAGTATGGTGGCCTCATTTTCTGGCTCCTTCTGTTAAACTTCTGGCTGTTCTACAGTTTATTGTTCACTCCAGCAGGCTTGTAAACACATGTAGCTGTGTTGGCCTTCCCCATTTGCTTGCTACTCAGATTGCTACTGGTCCAACAGCAGCAAGCAGTATAGGATTTTTCCTTGCCCTGCTCCAAACCAAGGCAACTTCATCTAGCAGCATATTCTAGTCCATTAGGAAATTTAATAAATTGTTACTTTCCAGGTGTGTTGGCACACACCTTTAATCCTAGCACTCAGGAGACAGATATAGAAGGATCACTGTGAGTTTGAGGCCACCTTGAGACTGCATAGTGAATTCTAGGTCAACCTGAGCTAGAGTGAGACCCTACCTTGAAAAAACAAAACAAAACAAAACAAAAATCTTTAAAAAGGGCTGGAGAGATGGCTTAATGGTTAAGGAGCTCGCCTGCAAAGCCTAAGGACTCATGCTCGACTCTCCAGGTCCCACATAAGCCAGATGCACAGTGATGCAGGAGTGCAGGGTTGCACATGCACACCAGGGGGCGCACACATCTGGAGTTCAATTGTAGTGGCTGGAGGCTCCTCTTTCTCTTTAAAAAAAAAGGCGAGTCTGTCGTGTGTGTCCCCCCCCCCCCCGCCCCCCGCCAATCTTAAAAATGTTCAGGCTGGGTGTAGTGGCTCTCGACTTTAATCCTAGCATTTGGGAGGCAGAGGTAGGAAGATATCCATGAGTTCCAGGCCAGCCTGAGACTACATGGTGAATTTCAGGTCTGTCTGGGCTAGAATGAGACCCTACCTCCAAAAACAAGACAAAATAAAAATCCTAATGTAGAAGCAATTTTTATGATATTCCATGAATATTATTGATAAAGAATTGTGAGTCTTACAAAGATCTTTTTTTTTTAATTTAATTTTATTTTATTTATTTATTTGAGAGCAACAGACACAGAGAGAGGGAGAGAGAATGGGCACGCCAGGGCTTCCAGCCTCTGCAAACGAACTCCAGACACGTGCGCCCCCTTGTGCATCTGGCTAATGTGGGACCTGGGGAACCGAGCCTCAAACCGGGGTCCTTAGGCTTCACAGGCAAGCGCTTAACCGCTAAGCCATCTCTCCAGCCCACAAAGATTTTTTTTTTAGTCTTTTTTAAAAATTTTTTATGTATTTATTTATTTATATATATATTTATATTTGTGCATCTGGCTAACGTGGGTCCTGGGGAATTGAGCCTTGAACCGGGGTCCTTAGGCTTCACAGGCAAGCGCTTAACCGCTACGCCATCTCTCCAGCCCTTTTTTTTTTTTTAGTTTTTTTTGAGGTAGGGTTTCGCTCTGGTCCAGGCTGACCTGGAATTCACTATGGAGTCTCAGGGTGGCCTCGAACTCGCGGTGATCCTCCTACCTCTGCCTCCTCAGTGCTGGGATTAAAGGCGTGCGCCACCACGCCTGGCACAAAGATCTTTATATATACATTTAAAAAATATTTTTTATGTTTATTTATTCATTTGACAGAGAGAGAGAGGGGGGAAGGGGTAGGGGGAGGGGGAGAGGGAGAGGGAGAGGGAGAGAATGGGCATACCAGGGCCTCCAGCCACTGCAAACAAACTCCAGATACATGTGCCACCTTGTACATCTGGCTAACATGGGTCTTGGGGAACAGAACCTGGGTCCTTTGGCTTTGCAGGCAAATGCCTTAACCACTAATCCATCCCTCCAGCCCACCTTTAACCTCAGCACTCAGAAGGCAGAGGTAGAAGGATCGCTGTAAGTTTAAGGCCAGCGTGAGATTACAGAGTGAATTCCAGGTCACCTTGAGCTAGAGTGGGACCCCACCTCAAAAAACAAAACAAATAAACTTTTAAAATCAAGTTGCTAGTGTGAGTCACTCCGATCTTCTGAGGCCTCATTTTGATTACCTTTTGTGCATTGCACTTATGGACAGAAATACATGTGATTCCCTTAATGTCTATAATTTTGTCAGCTCTTCTGAGACTTCTTGTTTTGAGATAGGAACTCTTGTAGTTAGGCTGGCTTTGAGCTCTTTCTCTCCCAAGTGCTGGGATAGTGGCTCAAGTTCTCCTTAGACTTCTGATGGCTTTGGTTTTAAACATTTAGATTCATGTTTTCTTCATAACTTTTGTGATGAAATGTTGAGAAAAAAACAGTTGGTTGTCATTCCAACTTTCTGCATTTCTGAATTCTTAATTGTATTGAGAATGTTTTCTAATGTCTGTCATCAAGTATGGTGAGTGACTTCAGCTGCCACTTCAACTTGTCTGTAATAAGCTTTGTCTCTCTGAAGCTCATGTCAAGGAGCCAGCCTCAGTCTGGACATTGCCTCTTCCTGCCCAAAAGCAACTTTAAAGCCACATTTCTGATCTGTATGTGTGGTGGGCACTTTGAGGGAATGTGTATGTTAGAAGCACCAAGTTGTGATTTAACACCTAATTTCACATGGTCCAAGTGTGTGCCATGCTCAGTTTTACACCCTCCATCAGCCACGGTTGGTGTACACATAGACAGAATCCTCCACTCTCTTGCTATGATGTGATGCACCGCTTACTGGTTTTTCTGAAATAACTGCTAATTGGTTTCAGTCCCACTTGGGTTATAGTGGTGTTCATTGTAGCCTTGGTCCAGAACCACTGATGTGTTTCAAGAAATGTCATTTGGGAGGAGGGGTTGATGTTGTCAGGAGCTGACAGGCTTTGGCCTTCCCAGCTTGCCACAGCAGCCTCAGGCTTCTGCCAAGCACACATACCCCTGCCTTGGGCTCCAGAAGGGATGCTTTGTTGCAGCTTGCACACGATGGCAAGGACAAGGTTGGACAAAGCTCCCTTTATTCCTTGTCAGGATGCCCTGATGCTGAGGAAATATCATTTGACAAGCTCAGAGAGGTGTCTCAGACCTTTTGGATCCAGGAGTATCCCCAAGTCTCCTGGATGACTCCTGTCAGTGGCACACCTCCCACTACTTAGTCCATCTGGGGCTAGCTCTGTTCTGCAGTCTGCTACAGGCAATGTTGGATCGTGTCATGCCAGCCATCTGGATAGGGAGGTGATTTTGATCCGCCTCCACCTTTCTCCCCAATGTTGTCTTCTGCTTAAAACACTGTTCAGGATTGTTCCACTCCAGTGCAGCCTCTGGGCCACCCCCTCATGCAATCTCGTTCACTCTCTGCAGCTGCCCGGGCTCTGGAGATGGGTGGGGTGCAGGAGTGAGGCAGGTGAGCATGGAGGGTGAGGGTGAGACATCTCTCATGAGACTGGAACCACTGTACAGGAGCTGGCAACACAGGTTCACAGAAGTAGGCTCTAGCATCCCCACTTCCAACAGAGCAATTTGGCATGGGTGGCCACAACCCTCTGGGCTTCACATGGTGTCTTGCAGGCATATCTGTGTATAGCCTTTCTTTTATGGACACTAGGTCATATTGGGTTAGGGGCCTACCTTACTTGAGCATGACTTCATTCTAACTTAGATATCTATAGCTGCAAGGACTCTATCTCCAAATGGGTCATTATTCTGAGGAGCTGCATGTTAAGACAATCTTAACTCTGGAGGTGTGGCTCCATGGTATTTGTCAACAATCTGTAAGGGAGGAGCTGGGGGCATGGCTCAGCAGTTGAGCACTAGAATCTGCCAGCAAGGGACTGAGGGTGTTGCTCAACAGTAGAGTATGATTGGTGGTAGAGAGTTTCAACAGCATTCTTGCGGCCTCGAGTTTGATCTCTAGCATTACAAAAAAAGTTAAAAAGTCTTTACCATGAAGTAGTAGGGGGTGGGGCACAATTAAGACTATAACAGAAAATAACAGCTTCATAAATACCACACGGGCACTGCGGTTGTCACTCATACAAGTAAAAGCACTTAGCTCTGTTCTTGTATCAGGTGCTTAGCAAAGCCTTCCTTCTAGGTTCTGATGTTCTATCCTCTTAGTGGTACAGTCCTCTTGGGTTTGCTGCTTCTATTCTTGTCCCCTCTCTTATTCTTAAAAAAAAAAAAAAAAAAAAAAAACAGAAATGAAGGGTCAGGCATGGTTGTGCATCACTATTATCCTGCCACTCAGGAAACTGAGGCAGGAGGATCATGAGTTTGAGGCCAGCCTTGGCTACATAGCAACTAGACTTTGTCTCAAAACAAAAAACCGGAACTGAAGTCATCTTGCATATGCCCCAGGTGTGAGCCCTTCAGTGGTTTCCCATTTCTTGCTGGCAGGATCCTAGGGTATCAGATAACAGAAAACCAAACCTGGTCTGGCATGAGGAAATAAGAGAACTGACTGACTTAGCACAGTGGAAGTCCGGGGGTGATCTGCTGTTGTGTGCAGTTTGATCTGGAGCTCCGATGGATGTCATTACCATCCTTGGCTCCTTGATCTCACAGTGGATCCATTCTCAAAGTGGTGGTTCTCTGATAGCTGCAAGTTGATTGCAGCAGCTCTGGCATCATATTACAAGATTCAGACCCTAGGGAAAAGTTGAGAGCGCTCCTCTTTCTTGTGGAAACTGTAAAAGCTCTCTCTGCTAGCTGTCTTTGGTGTTTGTTTGTTTGAGGTAGAATTTTGCTCCAGCTCAGGCTGACCTGGTATTCACTACGTAGTCTTCAGGTGGCCTCGAACATGTATTGGCTATCCTCCTACTTCTGCCTCCTTGCCTGTCTGGTTTTGTCTCCATGTGTTATCACTGTGGCCAGATGAAGTTAGGGTACATCTAGCAGTCTGTCTAGACCTGGGCCAGGCCTAGAGCCCCACTGATGTGTCATGCCCCTGAAAGTGAGGGCCATCAAGGTCTCAAGTGAAAATATAGTCATTTGTGAATACAAGAGCTAATGATGCTAATGATGCTAATGGGGAACAGATCTGCTAATACAAGCTAGTACTTAAAATAGCATTCAAGCCAGGCATGTTATTTTATGCCTACTGTAATCTCAGCTCTCAGGTGGCTCAAGCAGGAGAATGGCTACATACTGAGACTCTATCTCAGAAAACCATACAGACAAGGCTGGAGAGATGGCTCAGCAGTTAAAGGTAAAACCTGCTGTCTCAGGTTCAATCCCCAACTATCCATGTAAAGCTGGACACAAAAAGTGGTGCAAGTTTCTGGCATTTGTTTGCAATGGCAAGAGATCCTCTCATGTATACACATACACACATGCAAATAAATAAAAAAAATTTAAAAAGAAAAAAAGGGCTGGAGGATGGCTTAGTGGTTAAGGTGCTTGCCCGCAAAGTCAAAAAAGTTTGATTCCCCAGAACCCACATAAACCAGATGCACAAGGTGGCACATGCATCTTGGAGTTCATTTGCAGCGGTTGGAGACCTTGGTGTGCCCACTCCCCCTCCTCTTCATCTCTATCTCCCTCTTTTCTCTCTCAAATAATTTTTTTAAAGAAATTAACCCACACGTGCATTCACACAAACAGCCATTTGTAATGGCCCATGCTTCTTGTATCCTAGCATCTGGGAGTTAGGGGCAGGAGGATCAGGAGTTCAAGGTCATCCTCAGCTGTGAGTTGGAGGCCATGCCTTATAAGGTTCCCATGGTGCAGCCTTTGACAGTTCCCCCTCCCCAAGCAGTACTGGTCTTTGAATTCATTTCTCAAGCCCCACTTTCTGCTTGCTTTTTTGTGTGCTCTTCTTTGTGCTCTTAGTGCTTATCCTGATTGTGTTTTTCCTGCATTTCTCCTTTTTCCTTAGATCTCAGCTTGCATATCATTTCTTCCCAGAGCCTTTCCTGGACCATCCTGCATCTCAGCTGAGTCTCTCATTATTCTTCCCTGGCAAAGCTTCATACCAGTTACCATAATATTTAATTACATGCTGTGTTTGTCTTTGCATGTCTAGTGCTTGCCTTCTCCACTGAGCTACAAGTACCAAGAGGTCAAGCCTAGGCTTGTTTTTTCCTTCACAATGCATCCTCTTGCAGTCAGATTTGCATTGCTGGCAGAAATCACCTGATGAAGAACAGCTTTTGGGAAAAAAGGGGTTTATTTTGGCTTACAGGCTCAAGGGGAAGCTCTGTGATGAAGCTCAAGGGGAAAATGATAGCATGAGCAGAGGTTGGACATCACCCTCTGGCCAACATAAGGTAGACAATAGCAACAGGAAAGTGTGCCAAACACTGGTATGGTGAAACTGGCTGTTACACCCATAAACCCACTCCCAACAATACACTGCCTCCAAGAGGCTTTAATTTCCAATTGCTATCAGCTAGGGTACCTAGCATCCAGAACACTTGAGTTCATGGGGGACACCTGAATCAAACCATGACACATTCCCACTACTACTGGGTGATTTTAAAAAGTCTTTATTTATTTACCTCATAGCCTCATCAGTTCTGAGTCTGCACGCTTTCAAGAACCTTGCTGCTAGAGGCCTTTATCTGTGCAACTCTTCTAATTAAAGCCTAAGTTTTCCATTCTCGACAAAGCCATCTGTCCAACCTCAGCACAAAGTGAAGAGAACACCACAAAATGACCGAGACTTTTCTCCAGAAGACCCTACCTCGAGAAAAAAAAAACAAACAACATGTTGAGCTGCAGAGATAGCCACTGCAAATAAACTCCAGTCACATGTGCATTTTTTACATGAGTACTGGGAATCAAACATGGACCATCAGGCTTTGCAAGCGAGTACCTTCAACTGCTGAGCTGTTGCTCCAGCCCCACATCTTTTTTTGTGTTGTTAATTTTTTATTTAAGAGAGAGAATGAATGAATGGGTGTGCCAGGGCCTCTTTCCATTGCAGATGAACTCCAGATGCATGTACCACTTTGTGTATCTAGCTTTGTATGGGTACTGAGGAATTGAAGGAGGACTGGGAGGCTTGCAAGCTGCCTTTAACCACTAGGCTATCTCTGCAGCTCAACGTGTTCTTCTTTTTTTTTTTTTCTCGAGGTAGGGTCTCACTGTAGCCCAGGCTAACCTGGAACTCACTCTGTAGTTCAGGCTGGCCTTGAACTCACAGTGATCCACCATACCTGGCTCCATCTTTTTAAAAATATTTTATTTTTCTTATTTATTTGAGAGAGAGAGGGAGGGGGGGAGGGAGAGAGAATGGGTGCACCAGGGCCTCCAGTCACTGCAGACAAACTCCAGATGTGTGCACCCCCCTTGTGCATCTGGCTTATGTGGGTCCTGAGGAATAGAACCTGGGTCTTTTAACTTAACAGGCAAGCAACTTAAGCCATTTCTTCAGACCCCTATCTTTTTTTTTTTGAAGTAGGGTCTTACTCTAGTCAGGCTGACCTGGAATTCACTATGGAGTCTCAGGGTGACCTTGAACTCACAGCAATCTTCTGCCTCTGTCTCCTGAGTGCTGGGATTAAAGGCCTGCACCACCACACCCACCCCCCATCTTTTTTTAAGGTGGAAATTTTTGTGTCTATGTGTGTGGTGTGTGTATGTGCGCATGTATGCATGTGTGTGTGTAGGCAGGCCAGAGGATAATGTCAAGTGTCTTCCTTGATCACCCTCCTCCTTATTTGTTGAGGCAGGTTCTCACACTTGAATCTAAGACTCACAGATTCAGTTATTTTAGCTAAATGGCTTGCTCTGGGGATCCTCTGTCTTCACCTGCTCAATGGTTGTGTTATGAGTGGGTCACCATGTTTGCCTAGCATTTATGTGGTGCTGGGGATCCAGTCTTAGGTCCTCATGCTTGCATAGCCAGCACTTTATCACCAGCCGAGCCATCTCCCTAGTCCCTGTGTTTGTTGGGGGAGAATATAATTCATATGCCATAGTTACCCTTTAAAAAAAGAGTCCATGGCATAACATGTCCTCGGTTTTTCATGTAATCACAAGATTGATTAGCCGTTATCCCAGTCCAACTGCAGAACATTTTTATCACCCCCAAAGAAGTCTCAAATTCATAATTCCTTTCTCCCTCCCTTCAGACCCTGACAGCTACTAATCTACTTTCAGTCTCTTATGGAATACTGTTATCTGTTCTGGGTATTTTATTTAAATAGAATAATGTAATGGGCGTCCATTATGCCTGGCACCTTTCATTTGGCATGATTTTGTTATTTGTAGTGCTGGGGATGGAACTTTGTCCCTAGTGCATACTAGGCCAGTGCTCTGTTGCTGAGCCACATCTCAAGCCCTTATTGGTAGATTCTAGGCAGGCACTCTACCCCTGAAACACACCCCCAGTCGGTAAATTTTTTTTGAGGTAGGGCCTCACTCTAGCCAGGCTGACCTGAAACTCACCATGGAGTCTCAGGCTGGTCTCAAACTCATAGTGATCCTCCTACCTCTGCCTTCCGAGTGCTGGGATTAAAGACATGCACCACCACGCCCAGATTTAGTGTAATGTTTTTAAAAGTTCCTCCATCTTAGAATGGAATTTCAAACAGGAAAGTGTGGGGGTGGGGAGGGAGGGAATTACCATGGGATATATTTTATAATCATGGAAAATGTTAATAAAAATTTAAAAAAAAAAAAAGTTCCTCCATCTTGTACATGAATCTTACTTATTTATTTATGAGAGAAAGAGGAAGATAGAGAATGGGTGCCAGGACCTCTAGCCACTGTAAACGAACTCCAGATGCATGCATTGTCATGTGTGTCTGGCTTATGTGGGTTCTGGGGAGTTGAACCTGGGTCCTTAGGCTTCTTGGGCAAGCACCTTAACCACTAAACCATGTCTCTAGCCCCCATATTTTTAAATTCATAAAACATATGAGATTACAGAGGAAACATGTGGGTTGAGATTAGCTTTAAAATATAGAGTAAGGTTGTGCTATTGTATGGCCAAATCCAGCATTAGATCCAATGAGTACCATGATTTTTAATAAGAAAAGGCATAAATGGCTACTTTTGGAAATGTTTCAAGAACTGTAATATGATGATACCTGTAGTGTCTACTGATGATAGATTCACAAGTGATGAAAAACATGTGTGATTTTTCTATGTTCATAATTAAAGGAAATATTGCATTTTGGCTAGAGATTAATGAAAATGTAGGGAAAATTCCATTTCTCACATTAATGGACTTCTTGAGTTCCTCTGTGTACATGACCTAAAAGTTTCACACACTTCTGGCCCCCTCCCATTGGTCTTAACTTAGTCACCTGTTGCACATGTAGCTGTAAGGGATGCTGGAAAATATGATCTCTGTTCAAGTCACCTGTGTACTTCACCAAAATGTAGGGTTCAGTTATTAAGGAAAAGAGGTAGAAATAACTATTGAAGGATAATATTGTATCCCATACAGCCATTTTTCTCTCCCTGGTTCAGAACATTGTCCATGTTTGAGATAAGCACCTGTGAAAGGATCTGGCTTGCTTCTTGAGGCTGTGTTGTGTGGGAGAACAGTGTCTGGATTCAGTAGAATGGTACTCAGTGTGGGAGCTGCTCCCATGATGTAGAACTAAACATGCTGGAGGGAACAGCATATGCTTACCACCCATCTCACATTCACACCAGAGCAAGTGCTGATGAAGTGGAATGTTGGACATCTGCTATGCTTCCATTATTTGTCCTTTAACATGGGGTGAGGAGTCAGGTTCATGATTGAATTCACGTGAAGTAAATATTGGATACAACCTCCCCAATACCTTTTTATTGTGCAGTAAGTGGTAGCCATCTCAGATCACTGGATGACAGTGACATGTTGGACCTCTTGTTTCTAAGTATTGCAACCCACCATCAGCCACCCTAGGCAGAGGAGGGGCTGATTTGTTGGTGTGGCTCAGAGTCCTGGGAACATCAGCACAAGAGTGGTAGTTTGGGTCTGAAGGTAGCAAACGGTGCACATGGCCCATTGGCAAAGGTACCTCCTTCTTGTCTTGGCTACCGGAACAGAAGAGCTGTAATACTGAGCTTAATAATGGTAATGGCTGGTTGTATTGAACAATTGCTGTGTGCCTGACAGTGAACTCATTGATAGCAGCAACTTTGTGAGATGGGTCTTGCTATACCCCCATTTTCCTGATATACAGGGACTGATTGACTTGGACAAAGCCATATCATTAACTTGTGACAGAGGTGGGATTTGAACAGAAGGACGTTCTCTGGCCTTTGCTCTTAATGAACCTTACTCCTGTGAGGGCAGAAGGTAAGATGCTTGAGCTAACAGCTTGAAATTATGGATGGAAAAGTCATTTCCCTGTTGTGTATGCATGTATATATACATGCATTTTGTTTCAGTTTAATTTTATTTTAGCACAAGGTGACCTCAAACTTGTTTTATAACTGAGGATGACCATGAACTCCTGAACATAATTGCCTCAGCTTCCCAAATGCTGGAATTACAAGCTTGCACCACCACTCTCAACTAGGCTATTTATTTATTTTTATAGATTAATCTGTTTTATATTTCTCCCTCTCATCCCTCCGCCCTTGTGTATATGTCTTGCTACTGCAAATGAATGCCTATCTAGCTTTATGAGGGTGGCTGGGGAATTGAACTCAGGCTGACAGGCTATACAAGCAAGTGCCTTTAACTGGTGAACCATCTCCCCAGCCCTTTTGCATTTGTGTGTTTGTGCCATCCCAGACTTCCTGCCTGTTTTCTAGCACTCACTGATAGATACATCCCTCTTTTCCAGCACCACTGCTTCCCCAAGATTTTAGACTAGCCTTTCATTCTGGTATCAGGCTTTATGAACCAGCTTTTTGTTGTCCTAGTTTTAAACATAATTTCTTTTTATTTTTCTTTTTTGAGGTAGGTTCTTGCTGTAGCCCAGGCTGACCTGGAATTCACTATGTAGTTTTAGGGTGGCCTCGAACTCATGACAATCCTCCTACCTCTGCCTCCCGAGTGCTGGGATTCAAGATTTGTGCCACCACTCCCGGCTTTAAACATAAATTTTAAAAAAGGATTTAAGCTGAGGTTATAGCTCAGTAGTAGAGTGTTCAATCACCAGTACCACAAACACTGAATCAAGTTCATTTATTGCTCCACACATACACAGTACCTCTTTGGGTGCCAAGTCTGGGCTTCCAGGCACAGGGACATCATTAATAAATGCCTGCCCTCTTGGAACTGAGCCTAGAGGGGAGACAGGAGACTCTTATGCTCAACCTATAACTTCATTGTCCTAATTGCAGACAGGAGACACCCCATAATGGAATATAGGGAGCATGGAGGGCATATCAACATATGCAACTCAGACCCCAATGGCAAGACACTCTCTCTCCCCCCACCCTCTCTCTCTCTCTCTTTCCCTCCCTCCCCCCCCCCTCTCTTATTTACTCTCTCTCTCTCTCTCTCTCTCTCACATACACCTGAGGCCTGGAGCTGAATGACCACCTGAAAAGCCCAGACATGGCAGTAACAGTCCTCATTCTTGCCATATTCCTAGGAGACTGCCCGCGTCAAGGTACCTTCTAGCAAGTCACACAGCCTGTCCAGTTTGTTTCCTCCTGTGATATGGAAGTGATATGAGTCATGGTACCTATTGTGTTGATGGATGTGAGGACCCTTGGCTTGGGACAAGGGCTTTAAATCATCAAAATTTGTGAGACTAAAAATCATCCTAGCCTAGGGCCAAAACCTAAGTCCGGTGAGTACTTGATAGAGTCCATCAGCCATGGAGACATGGGTCTGGGATGCACTCACAGAAACCACCCAAGAGGCATGGCATGCAGGACTGTGGGAAAGAGTAGTTTTGATCTCACAGTGAGTGAATCAGGGTTGCATAGTCAATGTTTAGGACCTGGAGTCCAAGGATGCTAAATGGCCTATAACCAAGGACTATTCTACCCAAAGTGCCACCAGCAGCCCAATAGGGAGGGTTCTCCCTCCTTCCTTGTGTCCCTTTTGTTTTTCTTTCTCCAGGGTGGAAAGATGGCTACATGTTCCCCACAAATACTCTGAGCATTGGTACCCCTTTCAGAAATGTTTATGAGGTTCCCCAGCACTGGCATTTAGAAGCAGTGCAAGCCAGTCTGGCAGAAAGTGTGAAACCCTGTAAATGATCCTAGTTTATCAAGCTGAGCTCTTGGGTTGCAAGCAACAGAAGCCAGCCCAGGCCATCTGTAGCCCTAAAAGGAAACCAGGGCAAAGCAGCTCTGTATCAGGCATCTCCAGCGGGATGTTCAGGGGCACCATTTCAGGGTTCCAATGTCTCAGCGGATGGAGGAGTTGGTAGAATATAGTACTGAAAAGCTTAGACTCTGAAGCTGGCCTCCCTAGCATGAATCTCACCCTTATACATGGTTTTTACCTTTCCATGCCTGTCTGTCATCGGAAATATGGGGATAAGAATAAGAGGGCTTCCATGAAGATTCAGTAAGTTGATATGTACTAAATGATTAAAACAGTGCCTGGTATGGAATATATAGCCAGATGACTATTTGCTGTTATAATTTTTCATTTATTGCTATTGCTGTTACCATTGTTATTTTTACTGACACCTTGAAATCAAATTAAATGGGTCCAGTTCAGATCCAGTAGGTGAGCAAACCCCTGGGGTGGGGTGAATGGGAGAGCAGTCATTTCTCTCACCAGAAGTTAGGTCAGACTCTAGGCCTATACTTTAGATATCTTTTCATGTTCAATGATTTGGCCCAATGAATGGTGGTTACTTACTGCCTTGTGCCATCGTCGCCTTTGCCGAAAGGGACAAGGATTTGTAAGGTTTCTTTTATACAGGGCTCGCCATCCAGGGAGAAATAGTTGGAAAATGAGGGGCTTGGATAAGTCCAAGGTCTGAGACCAGTACCTGCCCTGCCCTTGAGGAGGTCCTCAATACATATTTGTTGAAGGAATAAACACTCAAGAAATTAGAAGCTCATGAGAACACACAACCAGAGCATCTTACCAGCTGTCTTAAACCAGAGTTTGCAGCTGTAATCTCCAGGGTGAGGTGAGCTCATCCACCTGCACATCCCTTGCACTCTGTAGGTCTGTAATAAACGGGGACTGCATGATCTCTCAGATATATAGTCCTGCAGTCATGCCAGTTAGGGGACCCTGAGTTGGGGAGCCAGTTAGGTTTTGTTGGCTAGAATGTGCAGAAGTTGCTACCGGGTGCATTTTTTTTCTTAATTTTTATTAACACTTTCCATGATTATAAAACATATCCCATGGTAATAATACCCTCCCTCCCTCTCCCACTTTCCCCTTGGAAATTCCATTCTCCATCATATCCCCTCCTCATCTCAATCAGTCTCTCTCTTATTTTTTTTCCTCCTCTTATGATGGTCTTGTGTAGGTAGTGTCAGGCACTATGAGGTCATGGATTCCAGGCCATTTTATGTCTGGAGGGAGCACGTTGTAAGGAGTCCTACCCTTCCTTTGGCTCTTACATTCTTTTACAGGATGCATTTTTGAGGAGCTCAGGTACTAATAAAAATGACTGTCATAGGCAGCCAGCCTATGGACAGTGGCAGGACTGAGTGGCTCTCTTGAGAGTGTCCTACCCTCCTAACATTTAGGACTTCCCTTTGGAGTGCTTCTGCCCAGGATGTACTTCTTTTTTTTAATGAGAGAATGAGAATGAATTGGCATGCCAGGGCCACCAGCCACTGCAATGAAATTCCAGATGCATGTGTCCCCTTGTGCATATGTGACCTTGTGTGCTTGTATCACTTTGTGCATCTGGTTTATGTGGGACCTGGAGAATCAAACATGAGTCCTTAGGCTTCACAGACAAGCACTTTAACTGCTAAGCCATCTCTCTTGCCCAGGATGTGTACTCTTTTAAAAAAAATAAATAAGATTTTTTTTTTTCATTTGAGAAGAATGGGTGTACTAGGACCTTCAGCCACTGTAAATGAACTCCAGAAACATGTGCCACCTTGTGCATCTGGCTTATGTGGGTCCTGGGGAATTGAACCTGGGTCCTTTGGCTTTACAGGCAAATACCGTAACTGCCAAGCTGTCTCTCCAGCCCAACAACTTTTTTATTAATTGACAATTTCCATGTGTGTGTGTGTGTGTGTATGTATATCTATACATACATCCACACACATATTATGTATTTTGACCACAATCCTCTCCTGTTACTACACACACACACACACACACACACACGCACGCACGCACGCACGCACACACACACACAATGTATTTTGATCACAATCTTCTCCTATTACTTTCTTTTGTCCCCCATCTCCTTTCCACTGAACTACTTTGAATGACTCTTAATAGCAAAGAAAATAGCAACCATTATTTTATGATGAATCCATGGAGTCTCCCAGCAGCCCATAAGGCCTGATAATTCATTGTGCTGAGGCTCAGGGAGGTAAAATTATGTGTCTATTTTGTACCCAGCAAATGTGGATTTGAGCTGGGAATGAGCCCTGGTTGCATGTGCCAAATCTTGTTTTGTTTTGTTTCCCCCTCTGTATCATGTATGGCCCCTTTTTTAATCTCTTTAGTTTTAAGTTTACTACGATTTTATTTTGGCTGTAGATATAGCTCAGTGGTAGAGAGCATTGTTTAGCATCTATGAGGCCCTGGGTTCAATACCTGGCATCAGAGGGAAACATTTAAAGCCATTTAATTCATTTGCATATGGTACAATGTTTTAAGATGAAATCAATTTTCCTCCACAGGAGCAAGCACTGTAACCTACTACACTAGAGATTGAATCCAGCATCTCACACATGCTAGGCAAATGTTCAACCATGTGCTACACCTTTTGCTCCCTTGATTGCATTTGAAAGCAGGGCTCATTAAGTTGCCCAGGCTTGTCTTGAACTTGTGAACTTGTGATCCTCTTGCCTCAGCCTCCTGAATAGCTGAGATGATTGGCATGTAGTACCAGGCCCAACATCTGATCTTTTTTTTTTTTTTTGCATCTTACATCTCCATTCAGAATTTATAACAAAAATATAAATGTGATAGACATACTACAAAAATATAAATGTGATAGACATACTACATACTACAGGCTGCAGAATGAAGCCACAGGCTGGATGGCCCACTGTCTGTTACTGTATGGCCTTAGGAGCTAAAGGATGGGCTTTATGTTTTAAAAAAAAAAGTTCACAGAAAAAAGATCAGGTTGGATGGCTTGTCAGATTATATGACATAAGCTATAGTTTCAGTGTCCTTAAAGTTTTATGGGAATCTAGTCATGTTTATTTGGTTATATATTGTCTGGTGCTATTTTCAGAGCTAGGCAGTTACAAAAGACAGTATGTCCATCAAGCCTGCAGTATTTCCTCTCTGGTCCTGCCCTATTTTGCTTCAGTAGTGTCTTAGGGTTGGCTCTTAGCACTTTCTTCTTCTTCTCCTTCTTCCTCCTCCCTCCTCCCTCCTCTTCTTCTTCTCCTTCTCCTTCATTTGAGACAGAGGAGAGAATGGGTGTGATGGAGCCTTCAGCCACTGCAAACAAACTCCAGATGCATCCACCACCTTGTGCATCTGGCTTATGTGGGTGCTGGGGAATTGAACCTGGGTCCTTTGGCTTTGTAGACAAGTGCCTTACCGGCTAAGACATCCCTACAGCCCTCTTAGCACTTCTTTTGCCTACTATATTCCTCCCATCTTAGCCCCAGGCAGAACCCAGCTGCAGGCTGTGGGCAAGCCCAGGGGTGTGGCTAGAGGTGGGTCTGTTGGTATCTGTGCTCACACACATTCTCTGAGCTCTACTGGTGTACCAGCTGCAAGGCAGTCCCCTGGCTGACAGCCAGCACAGGTTCTGGCTTGCCTACTGTAATACACAGGCCAGTGAGGGAGGCTGGTATTGTCTGTGTGTGTTCAGTCTGCACAAACAAGCATTCTCTGACCTGCTCCCTGTCATTCCTGCATTCTTTTATAGATCCTATGCTTACGTATGTCAGAAATCAATTCTTTGTATATGTGCGTACAGATATGTCCAGTGAGAGGGCTTTGTTTTTCCTTTCACTGCCCATCTGTCCTCTCCACCCCTTAAGTAATTATTTATATTGTTTCTTGGGAATCCTTCTGTAAATACAAGCAGTTAGGAAGATCTATTTTTATCTAACCCCTCCTTTATTGTACAAAAGGTGGCCTATTGAACATCCTGTTAGCACTTGGTTTTTTAATTCAACAGTACATCCTGGAGTTCTCTCTTCACTTTTAGCTTCTGAAGGTCCTGAAAGGTGGGTAATCCTTAGCAGGAGAAGAATGGGATAGGTTAAGAACATTCTGACGTGAACAGCATGAGGGTTCAGCAAGGTCTTGATGGCCAAGAAAGGGTACTGGCTTTGATTCTAGGAGCACCTAGGTATGGAGTTCTGCCCTGGTTCCTTCACACACTTTCTCTGTGACCGAGTGTATCTGGCATTCATTGCCTGTGACCAAGGAAAAGCCAAGACTGTCCTTGAGATGTGAAACTATTATTGTTTAATGGATTTCTTCTATGAGCTAGTCCCATGAGGGTGATTTGCTATCTGGAAGTTTGCAGGCCTGTTGCTCCCATGATCCTTTCCAGTCATCCAGTACTGGACACATCACCTCTTATCTTTCTTTTTTTTTTTTTTAAATTTTTATTAACATTTTCCATGATTATAACCTCTTATCTTTCAGTGGACACAGTCACAGGGCTGATCACTGGCTTGTTTGGAGGGTGATATAACACTGTGCTCAATTGGCCTCATGATTGTGGTGGTTTGATTCAGGTGTCCCCCATAAACTTAGGTGTTCTGAATGCTAGGTTCCCAGCTGATGGAGATTTGGGAATTAAGACCTCCATCTTCCCCTTGCCAGTGTTTGGCATACTCTCCTGTTGCTATAGTCTATTTAGGTTGGCCAGGGGTAATGTTCACCCACTGGCTCATGTCGTCATTTTTCCCTGCCATCATGGAGCTTCCCCTTCGAGCCTATAAGCCAAGATAAGCCCATTTTCCCCCACAAGCTGCTCTTGATTGGGTGATTTCTATCAGCAGTGTGAACCTGACTGCAACAATAAGTACTCAACAAGTGATAGTGATGACTTGGGTCTTTTCACAGAGCTGGGTTGACTACTTGCTTGTTTAGTGAGGCTCATGGATGAACAGTTTGATTAGGGAGCCAGGTAGAATTGCACATCCCTATAATCGCAGCCCTGGGAAGGGGTTGAGGTAGGAAGATCTGGAGTTCAGTGCTAGTCTGGGCTACGTGAGGAAAGCATGTCTCAGAAAACCTAAATTGACTAATAATGGTTAGGGAGCCTGATCAGTTGGGTTCTCATACCTCTTTGGCTCTTACTGTGTTGGGCAGGGTTATCCATTTTTGTACTTTTGTAAGTAACAGTTGTGATACCTGCCTTTTGCTCCTGTGCCATGGGTGAAATAAGTTAATGTTTGTGATGCTCAGAAAACATACACATAGCATGTTATGATTCCAACAGATGCCAGCTGTTATTATAATTGCTATTATTTCACACACTCTGCTTTCTGTCTGGAGCTCTGTGGTACAGCAGGCTCAGGGGGCTCCTTGGCAGCTTCAGGATAGTGGTACCCTTCATCAGTGGTGGCACATCACCTTTCCCAAAGGACACCTTCATGCAAGTGCTTTTCTGTCAAGGTAACTGGAGCAGAGGAGTCTAGTCAAACCTGCCGGACTTGACTTTGAGTCATTGGCTGGGTAAAGTCATATGACTATTCTTAATTCCAAGGAAGGCTGGGAAATGCAGAGTCTTCCTAATTATCTCCACCTATAGAATATAGATATCATAATCACAGGTGTGCCTAGTAAATATTTGCAAGCACATGAACCCATTTACCAACATAGCTATCAGGAGGGGCCTGATATGTCTATATTGTGGCCCATTTGCAAAAAGTCACCCATGCACTGGGCATGGTGGCACACACCTTTAATCCCAGGTAGGAGGATCACCTTGAGTTCGAGGTCACTCTGAGACTACATAGTAAAGTCCAGGTCAGCCTGGACTAGAGTAAGACCCTGCCTTGGGGGGCGGGGGAAGTCACCCATGGAATGTGGTGAAGCACCTGGCTCCTGCCTGGAGTGTTGGAAGGAAGCCTGTGAGGGACACAGTTGTGCTGGAGCCTCATAAGCTGTATCTGTCTAATCAGGGAAACAATTAAAACTTTTAGATCAAAGGCAGGCTGTGGGAACTGGGTCTGGAACAGCCTAAAGAGGCTGCAAAACTGGTTTCTTCTCTTCAGGGAAAATCTGTTTACATGCTTATCTGATTGCCTAGTGGACAACCCCACCAAAGGCCTTCAAGTCGTCCCCACCCTCTGGCAAGGTCCCTTTGTTTCTGGTGACTTGGCTTCCTGGGTCCAGGAGGGTACCTACCCTGTGTCTGGTGCTGTCTGAAGTCCTGGATAAGATACCAGGGCACACTGAGCACTCACAGTGTGTGTGCCCAGTAATGGGTTAGTATATTATTTAATTCTTGCAGCAGCCCTGTGAGATGGGATGGTGTTAAACCCATTGTAGACAAGGAGACTAGCACAGGGCTGCCAAATCACTTACCAAAAGTCACACCTCAAGCTAGCAGTCTTAATCAAAGCATTACTCCTAGCAGTTGCACAGGTTATGTGTTCTTTTGGGGGCCTTTGTCCATAGTAGTTTCTTTCAGAAACCCTGGCTTTTCTTTTAAAAAAAAGTATTTTCTTTTATTCATTTACTTGAGAGAGAGAGAGAGGGAGAGAGAGAGAGAGAGAGAGAGAGAGAATGGGTGCACTAGGGCCTCCAGCCACTGCAAATGAACTCCAGATGCATGTGCGCCTTGTGCATCTGGCTTACGCAGGCCCTGGAGAATTGAACCGGGATCTTTCAGCTTTGCAGGCAAGCACCTTTACTGCTAAGCCATCTTTCTAGCCCAACCCTGGCTTTTAACAAATATTTTATTTTATTTATTCGAGAGAGAGGGAGAGAGGCAGGGGTGCGTGTGTGTGTGTGTGTGTGTGTGTGTGTGTGTGTGTGTGTGTGTGTGTGTGTGTTTGTGTGTATGGGTGCACCAGGGCCTCAAGCCACTGCTAAGGAACTCTAGACGAATGTGCCACATTGTGCATCTTGGCTTATGTGGACACTGGAGAATGGAACCTGAAAACACTGGCTTTTGAAGGGGCTGTGTGTTGTAGCTTCAGGCACTTTTAGTTAATGCTACTGTGAATCTGTTCTAGAGGAAGAACTCAAGTGGTATCAGGCTGAGAAACCTGTTCCATACTACTGTGACCAGGATGGCCAGAAGAGGGGCTAGGTGTCAGGCAAGCAAGAGCATCACATGTTCATGCTGAGCTGCTTTTGGGGACTCAAGCCATACCTTATTGGCTTATTGTCCTCTCACTCAATGATGTGTTCCTGGATTGAAGCTTCTCCATCATGCATAGTACAGTGGCCTGGCCTCCTCACCCTGTGGCAGTCTCAGCCATGCCTTGGAAATTGCCTTTATATCTATATTTATATTTGTCCCTTATATTGGAGAGAAAGGCCTTCAAACCAACTGTTCCTAGCCCTCTTCTGGTCATGCAGTAAGTTTGAAATACATGACTGAATGAATGAGTACAGAAATGACTCATGAGGGCTGGAGAGACGGCTTAATGGTTAAGGAACTTGCCTGCAAAACCAGATGCACACGGGTCTGGAATTTGTTTGTAGTGGCTAGAGGCCTGCCCTGGCATGTCCATTCTCTCCCTCTCTTAAATAAAATATTTTTTAAAAAATGAAATGACTTATGAGACACAATTAATAGCTGAACAGAACGTATTTGCAGTGTCTTGCCAAATTGGATGGTAGAGAGGCAGTGGAGGGTAGTGATTCTTTTTCTTTTTCTTTTCCTTTGAGGTAGTGTCTCACTCTAGTCCAGGCTTCCCTGGAACTCACTATGTATTCTCAGGGTGGCCTCGAACTCATGGTGATCCACCTACCTCTGCCTCCCAAGTGCTGGGATTAAAGGCGTGTGCCACCACGCCCGGTGAGGTAGTGATTCTAAGCTTAGGTCCTGAAGTCATTGCCTGGGGATCAAGTCTAACTTTATCCCTTGGCTTTAAGCAAGAGGCTTAATGTCTCAGAATCTCAATTTTCTCATCTGAGGTGGGTAGGGATTATAATAGGACCTTTCCCACAGGTAGTCAGAGTCAGCTTATATTATCCAGTAGTAACTGACCTAAGAACCATCATGCCTTAGCTTCAAACGTTATGGAGAATCAAGTTCATTTCCAGGGTAGGTGATGCTTAGCTCCTGAGCCAAAGAACCAGTGATTCCACATCAAATGGGCTGCTACTGTGGACTCAGAAGTTTAACCTTGATTCAGAGCTTGTTTGTTACACATGTGGGTAGAGTTGGAACTTTTGGAGCAGCGAGGAACTATGTGTTCTTTGTGCAAGAAGCCTGGAGGAAGAAACCTTGTTTGGCTTTCCTGAGACTAGTCACTGTCACAGAGGCTCCCTGGTGGTAGTCTCATGAGCATCACCAAAGCCCTGTTCAGGGTGAGCAGATCAACGGATAAAGACTGGATTTGGTCCTTAATAAATTGTCACCTTTGACAAGTGATTGGCCTCTCCAAGTTACATAGACCCCTGAAAAATGAGTTTAAGTCACTGCATCACCAGGCTGTCAATGAGCTTTGAACTAGGAAAGCTCTTTGCACAGGTCCTGGCACATAGCAAGTATGCATAAAACATTAGCTCCACTGCTGTTGTTGTCATTACCATTGTTCTCGAGAACACAGCAGGGCTCAGATATTCCTGGGCCGTCTCTTGTGCAGGTAACTTGAGCAAGCGAAAGCACATCATCATGAGAGCTGTCAAGAAGAGAGTAGTCAGTTCAACCTAGCTAGAAACAAGGGTTTGTACATTCTTTCAGCTAATGGTTATAGCATTTTGTTTTGTTTGTTTAAAACTTGGTCTTACCACATAGCCCAGGCTGATGTGGAACCCATGATCCTTCTGCCTCAGCCTTCTGTGTGCTGGGATCTCAGGGGTATGCTAACACACCCAGGCCATTTATAGGCTTTCTACTTTGTGCCAGACACTGTTGAGGGCCTACGTACACATAGGCCAGACCTACTGTCTGGCTTTCTTGATGGGGGAAACAAACTAGAAACAAATGGTATTTATCAGAGGTAGTGCTATTAAGAAAGTGAACCAAGCTGGGCATGGTGGCGCACTCGGGAGGCAGAGGTAGGAGGATTGCCATGAGTTCAAGGCCACCCTGAGACTCCATAGTGAATTCCAGGTCAGCCTGGGCTAGAGTGAGACCCTACCTCGAAAAACCAAAAAAAAAAAAAAAAAAAAAGAAAGTGAACCAAGTCTAGACATCTAGACATGCCAGTCATCCCAGCATTCAAGAAGCAGAGGCAGGAGGATCACAAGTTCCAAACCAGCTGTGGCTGCACAATGAAGTATAGGCCAACTGCTTGGTTATCTTAAGAAGATCCTGTCTTGAAATAAATAGCTGGGAATGAAATTCATTGGTAGCATCTAGCATGCATGAGATCCTGAATTTAGTCTCCAGTCCTGAGAGAGTGGGAGGAGGAAGGAAGCACAAAGGGAAAGATAAGAGGAGGAAAATGTGATGTAAGTGGTGGTAATGGCATTATTATTAAAAAAGTCTGAAGGGGCTGTCTGAAGAGGTGCAGTCTAACTTGAGACTTGGAGAATCAAAAGGAGTCAGTCATACAGAGTGCAGGAAAGAAAGTGTCTGGTAGAGAAAATGGCAAGTTTAAAGGCCCTGAGTTAAGAACAAACTTGGGTTGGGAGCCAACAGGAATCTGCCATGAGCCTGAGTTAGGTGAGCAGGTGGTGGTGCAGGGGTTGTGGACCCTAAATTTGTTCTTGAAGCCTTCACTCTCTTTGAACCTGGAGGTGTTTGGAGACAAGGGTTATGGAGACCTAAATGACATATCAGGTAAAGAGTAGAACCAGAGATCTGGTCCCTGTCTTTCTCTTACCAGCCTTCTTAGGACACTTACCCAGGATTCCAGACTGCAGGGAAGACCATTTTCCCCTTGGTGTGCTTTCATTCCCTCGCCAAAAATGCAGTTCTCTTTTTCGTCCCAAAGGTGACCTAGCCAAGCTGTCACACAGAGCATAGCCCACTTTTTCTTCTCCAAAGTGGATCAGCTGGAAGCTTTCTGCCCTGGAGAAGCTTCAGAAAGCTACCAAGTGAAACTCAGCTACTGCTTGGGGGTAGTGGATTAAGGATTTTAGTGGGGGTGGGGGGAAGGCCTTATAGCAGCCATTCTTAAGGGGACTGAGCAGCTCAGGAGTCTAGACTCCTGGTTCAAATCTGGCTTTACCATGCACCACCTGTGTGACTGTGGCCAAATGACTTATCTGTGCCTCACCTTGACCTTCTCATCTGTAGATGGGGATGGCAGTTCCTGTGCTTAGAAAACTCCACATAATGTATGCCATGTAAGTATATTGCATTCCACTTCTAAGTCTCAGTGAGATGGGGTTCTTTTTCTCTACTTGCTTGTCAACAGCTAAGTCACTTGGAATTGATTCCCAAATCCCCACATCATTCAGGTTCCTGCCTAAGAGTTTGGTGTCTAGCTGACAGCCCTGTTGCAAGAGCAGTCTTGCTTCTAGGGGGCAGGCTATTTGATGTCAGGAAGCCAAATGTTGCCAGAATGTTTGTTGCCTCAGATGAGGAACTGAGGGGAGCTTCTCGATGGCAGCCCAGCTGTCTGCTTCTCTTTCTCCCGAGGCTGCTGGCTGGAATCAGGTGGGGACTTACTTAGCCATTAGAGTTTGAGAGTCTAGACCAGGTTTCTCAGCTTCCACACTGATCACCTGATCATTCTTGATTGTGGGAAATGGCTTTTTGCATTGTAGAACGTTAAGCCTGGCCTCTACCTGAGTGCCAGTAGCAGCCATAACCTAGCCATCATGATAATCAACAGTGTCTCCAACTGGCCTGGAGTAGGATGGCAAAGTGGACCCTGGTGAGAACCAGTGACCTGACAGCTTCACATTTCACAGTGTCTGACTTCCCAAGCCAATTGGTTACGCACAGCGATGTCCAGATTTTACAGCCTAAGTCTGAGCTGCTTCATTCAGTGGCAAATACAGGCTTATAGTGGGGCTGGACAAGCACAAGAAACCATGCAGAGTATTTGTATCAGTATAGTACAAGAGAGAATAAGGACAGTGTGGATCCCCCTTTTAATAATAGCAGAGACAGTTCAAGGCTTGGGTATAGCATCTCTTTTGGAAATTACCCCATGGTCATTCACTTCTCCCCATCATATTCCCTGCCTTTCTCCCCTGCAGAGCCCTGTCTCCTTAACTCCCCCATGCTGTGGCTGCAGTCCCCTGCTTCCATGCCATTTCCCACAGTCAGCCCCCAGTATAGCCATTACCTCTAAGCACCTGAATCAGGTCCATTCTTTTCTCAGAAGCCTCCTGTCACTCTGAGAAGTCACAGACAGGATCTTCTCAGTGGCCCCAAAGCTCCCATCAGTGCTGGCTTCATTTTCTCTCACCTGCCCTTCACTTAGTGTCCTTGTCACTATTCCTAGAGTGCTCAGGATAAATTTGCTCTTCATGTTCTTGGTGTTCCCTCTCCCTGCCTAGATGTTCCCTGTGTCAGTTCCTTCACCTCTGTCAGGTCTCTGCAGAGGAGTTCCCCCCCCTAGTTAGGCTTTTGTCCTCAAGACCAATAAAAGTGTGCACTCCACTTACTTGTTTGCTGTCCCCGCTTTCCCATGGAATGTTTTCCCCAGTAGACCCCATTATCGCTACCTGCAGGTGCTGTTTGTGTTTTCTGAGTGAGTGAAGGAAGGAGGAGGATGCACCTGCTTGTTGGTGCTCATTTGTGCCTAGCCTTCCCAGCTCTTGATTGTGAAGTAGGCTCTGCCTTGAGCTTTATGCTGCAGACTAGGAAGCGGAGGTTCTGGCAAGCAAGCCCCAGCCTGAATCTCCCTTAGAATGGTGAGAGCCTCTGGATGCACTCCAGGCCCTTCGCCTGAGATGAATCCTTTTACTCAAGATGTTGCACTGTTGGCTGGGATATGTGTTAGGCAGCTTTTTATTGCTGGGACAAAACAAAGGGAGGAAGGTCTGATTTCAGCTAACACTTCCAGGTTACAGTTCGTCATGGCAGGGAAGGCATAGCAGCAGGAGTCTGAGGTAGCTGGTTACATTGAGTACAGTGAGGAAGCAGAGAGATGAATGCTGGTGTTCAGCCAGATCTCCTTGGTATATAATCCAGCACCCAGCCCATGGACTGGTGCTGCTCACATTTAAGGTAAGTCTTCCTACCTGAATTAACCTATCAATATCATCCCTCAAAGATGAGGTCAGTGCTAACCTAATTCGTCACAGGTGATTCTAGGTCCTGTCAAGTTGACGACATACAAAGCATCACAGGGTGACATATCCGCACTGGGCTTTGGTCTCCCACCTGCCCAGTAGAGAGTACTGGGTCTTTACAGAGCTAGCCCTTAAGAAGAGGGAGGGTTTGAGGTTCACTGCTGCATTTGCTGGTGTTGCTTAGGAAGTCAGCTGTGAGGGTCACCCCCTTCACCTTTGTCTGTCATGGTGTTGTCTATTGGCCTGAAAAGTGTTGTGTGTTTGCACTGAGCTCCCTGTGGCAGACCCAGGGAGGTACCTTCTCTGCTATCCTTTCAGGGAGATTCTGAGGATTTAGGCTTGTTCTTGCCCCTTCTCTCTGGACACATTTACAAGTCATTTGAAACCCACATCTTACTCAGTTTGATAAGGTGGGGAGATCCTTGGGGTGAGGATAAAGATTCCTTTGTGGCCTGGCAGGTAGTAGGTTTTCTCATTAAACTGGTACAAAATCTGTATTTACTGGCGTTGCTCTTGTAGAGTTCTTTTCCTGGCTAGCAATGGAAATCAGTAGGTAGACTCCCAAACAACCTAATACTTGCTGCTTTCATTGCTGGTCAATAGAAACCAGGAATCCCAACCCAACTCCAGGCAAATGTTCCCCATGTGCCAGCAGGCCAACTATGTAGTGGCTGATTGTAAGGTCTCAGAGGCTCAGTGGATGTCCCTATCACCCAGGATATAAATGTTTCATTGAGTTGCTAGGACAGCCCTATGAGGTTGGTGCTGTCATTTTCCTTTCTTCCAGATGAGAAAACTGGCCCAGAGAGATAAAATAACCTGCTCAACATTCCAAAGCCAATAAGTGGCAAAGCTGAGATTTGAACCTAGGAGCTGTGTAGATTCAAAGTTCCCACTCTTTTCTTTAGACAAGTGTGGTGGTTTGATTCAGGTGTCCCCCATAAACTTAGGTGTTCTGAATGCTAGGTTCCCAGCTGATGGATATTTGGGAATTAATGCCTCCTGGAGGGAGTGTATTGTTGGGGGCGGGCTTATGGGCTTTATAGCCAGTTTCCCCATGCCAGTGTTTGGCACACCCTCCTGTTGCTGTGGTCCATCTTATATTGGCCAGGGGGTGATGTCCACCCTCTGCTCATGCTATCGTTTTCCCCTGCCATCGTGGAGCTTCCCCTCGAGCCTGTAAGCCAAATAAACCTCTTTTTCCCAGAAGCTGCTCTTGGTTGGGTGATTTCTGCCAGCAATGCGAACCGGACTGCAACAACAAGGTCTTATATAGTGAGGCTGGTCTTGAACTCACTATATATGTAGCTGAGAGAGGGTGATCTTCAACTTCTGATCCTCCTGCCTCCACCTCCCCAGTACTAGGATTATAGACATGCACAATTATTTCCAGTTTATTCAGGGTTGAGAATTGAACCTAGCAAACACTCTACCAACTGAACTACATCTCTAGGCCTCAAACTTTGGATCCACAGGACAGTTTAAAAGGCCAAGCTAGCCAGGCGTGGTGGCGCATGCCTTTAATCCCAGCACTCGGGAGGCAGAGGTAGGAGGATTGCCATGAGTTCGAGGCCACCCCGAAACTCCATAGTGAATTCCAGGTCAGCCTGGGCTAGAGTGAGACCCTACCTCGGAAAAAAAAAATAAATAAAAGTAAAATTAAAAAAAAAAAAAGGCCAAGCTGGTCACTCTGTCTGAGGACATTGAAAGGCCCTGCCAGCATGGGAAGGATGAGACAATTCAATTCCAGGTGCTAGGAGAACCACCTCCCCTACCCACAAGTCCCTAGAAAAAACTCAAGGGCAATGAGAAAACTTTGTCAGGGTCTGGAGAGGTATCTTAGCAGTTAAGACACTTGCCTGCAAAGCCACATACGTCTGGAGTTAATTTGCAGTGGCTAGAGGCCCCGGAGTGCCCATTCTTACTCCCCTTCTCTCTCAAATAATTTTGTGATATTTATTTTTATTTATTAGAGACACACTGAGAGAGAATGGGTACTCCGGGGCCTCTAGCATTGCAAACGAACTGCAGATGCATGCATCATCATGTGTATCTCGCTTATGTGGGACATGGAGAATCACACCTGTGTCCTTAGGCTTCTTAGGCATGTGCCTTAACTGCTAAGCCATCTCTCCAGCTCCAATTTTTTTTTTTTAAAGAAATCTGTCAGTGGTCAGTCACTATCTCCCTGCAAAGCCCTGGCCTGGCTTTTGGGCCCCTCCTGTGTACTTTCAGTGGCCCACACACAGTGACCATTCATTTTTTTATTTTTTATTTTCTGAGGTAGGGTCTCACTCTGGCCCAGGCTGATCTGGAATTCACTATGTAGTCTCAGGGTGGCCTCGCACTCACAGCGATCCTCTTACCTCTGCCTCCCGAGTGCTAGGAATAAAGGCGTGCACCACCACACCCAGCCACAGTGACCATTCTTGAGAGGGGACAGACACTGGCTCTAGTCTTCCCTGTGGAATTGCCACAGACACAGCCCCTGAGCTTTTGTTGCAGAAGTGACCTTCTACTGTGATTTTTAGTTCTGGAGACTTTTCTTAGGAGAGAGCCTGGCTAAGGACAGGATACAGGAGACAATGGAGTGTTAATGGCTTGGAGTTACCTTGCAGGCAAGTATATTCTGACTCTACCTATACTAGCTGTGTGACCTTGGGCATATGACTTCGCTTCTCTGAGCCCCGGGGGCTCTTCATTTTAAATACCTCCTTCACTGAGTTATATGGAGGAGGGAGTGGGAACAGATGGTGAATCTCTGTGGTCAACTTATGTAGTCTTTAGCCCATGACCACTCAGTGCACAGAGGTGGCATCATCAAGTGAGCAGGGCTTCTGCCACTTGCAGTTCAGGGGTCGAGTGCCTTTCCTATCTGGGGCTGCATTTCCTCATCCTGAAACGAGGAACATAACGACCCTACATCATAAGGGTACTATGAGTGCCCATTGAGTCAGTACCTGTGAAGCATGAGCTTTTAGGCTCTAATGATCAGCTAAGAGTGAGCCCAAGGAAGCCCAGGGCCACGTGAGGAAAGAGCTTGCACAAAACAATGTTCTATAGATTGGTTCTAGAAAACCTCATGTTGGGCTTGAGAAATTGTGGCATGAACCTCCACTTGTTTTGTTTTGTTTTGTTTTGTTTTGTTTTGTTTTTCCGAAGTAGGGCCTCATGCTAGCTCAAGCTGACCTGGAATTCACTATATAATCTCAAGGTGGCCTCGAACTCTCAGCAGTAGCTCTGCCTCCTGAGTGCTAGGATTAAAGGCATGCGCCACCATGCCCAGCTCTCCACTTGGTTTTTATAGGAACATTTCCTCCTCTCAGAAAGAAGGTGGCCTTTGAGGGCTAAATAATGTGACTTGGAAGGGGACAACTTGAATGGAAAGGGGACAGCAAGGGACAGTTGGAGAGAAAAGGGAGATTTCTCAGCACCAGTTAATTCCACTAAGATAATTGGAGGTTTATAAATAAATTCAGAATATTTTAATAGCTGTAGCTTTTATTTTCATGTGTAACAGGAAAAGAATTTAATCAGTGTATCAAACCTAGCATTCCATGGCTGTTTCTACTTTGGGTGGGGCTGATTTTGGTATTCCAACTAAACAAGAAATGAGGCTAGAGAAAAGTACAAATAAGTAATGGCCAAGGGTGTGAGGCGAAGTGGAATGGTGGCCATGAGCATGGATCTGGATCTGGCTGTAGAGGTGGAGGTGGAGGAGGGGTTCGAGATCAGGCAGGCTTGGTCCTTGTTTTTCAGCTGAGCAAAGACTGCAACCTGCTAAGGAGACTGCTGAGCCTTGAGTTCCCTGTACCATCTCCTCCTTGGCTTTCAAGTGCCACTGAAGTTATGGTGACAGCTATCCAGAGTTCTGACTGCTGCAGTTCCTCTAGGAGAGGTGGTGGGTGGGTGATGACATGGGTCGTGTTTGCTGCTCTCACTCTCTACCTCTGCTGTGGGATGTAGAAGCTAGGTGTGGCTGTGGACAGCTAGTTGTGGTCTGGCAACAATCGTTAAGAGTGTCGACAGCATGCTAAGTCTTTCCATGTGGCATCAAGTCTTTGTGAGGTCATCTGCTGGGGATACCTCACCTCGGGCTGCAGGTAACAAGCCTAGTAAATCTGGGCTGTATGGTAGAGATAACAACTTACTCTCATTGCAGACAGTGTGGAAGAGACAAGCTGGCAGGGGGAGAGGAGCTCTGAAATGCCTTTGTGTACCTTCAGGTACACTCCTATTTATTCCAAAAGTCTTTGTGGGCAGTCCTTTGGCTCATTTTCATGGTGACCATTGTGTGGTCTTGGAAAGGCTGCTCAAGCCTGATGATGATGTCCTATGCCCAGCATCTTGAGTCTTCATCTATCTTTCCTTCCAGAAGGCAATGTGTTTTACCTACCTTTACCACCAGTAGATCTCTCTGGCCACAGAGAAGACAGTGGCTGTCTCTAGCTGCCAAAGGCTGAACAATGCATGTGCCTTCAGTCAAGACAGTCAGAGACTAGATGTAAGCTGCATGGTCAGGTGTCTGCTGTGGCTGGGGATTGTTCCTATACCCTCTGTAAATGAGAAGACTCAAGGATCAAAGAGAAGAGAAAGTGGCTTGCCCAGGATGTGGTACAGAGCACAGGGTAGCAGTCACATTTTTTTGCTTGCAAAGCTGAAGACTTACCTCCTGTAGATACTACCTTCCCAGCAGGAGACAGACCCAGATGCCCATAATGCAGGCTGGTAGGTGATGAGCACCAAGAAAAGATGGATTCTGCTTGGGTTCTTCCAGGGAGGACTATGGGAAAGTTTGGGCTGGGCTTCATAAGAGAGCCAGAGGTCTACCAGGTGCACAGTGAAATGGCTTGATGAGGTGGCCTTATACAGAAGTCACAGAATGAACAGAGAGGTGCTGGGACAGTGCATGGTGGGTGTCTAAGTGAGGCTTTTGGGGTTAAATTTTTCTGACATCATCAGAAAGTCTGAGAGAGCAGAGATACAAACAGCCTGAATAGAGCTTCCCATGACATAGCTCTGTCCCTTTATTGCTGGCCTCATTGTGCCAGCAGGCTGCATCTTGGCTTGTCACTCTGTAGAAAAAAAGATTTATAATCCTCAGTATTTCTTTGATTAATAAAAATTTAGATATTTATGGTTTGGGAGACTGGAAGAATGCTGAGAATGGAATCAGGGTTTCATGTGTGCTAAGCACAGGCTCTACCACTGAGCCACTCAAGAGGAAAAGAGATGAGAAATTGCTGCTTTGAGAAAATCACAATCCTAGTTGCTGAACCAAAGGGGTCTTCACAAAAAGGAAGCCATGGTCTTGTCTACTTTCCTCCAAGGATCTGTGTATGTGATGGTTGCAAAAAGAACTGGTTGGGTTTCCACAGTGCAATGACACTGGCCCTAGCCACAACAGTCCTCTCTGTCCTTAAACCTGCATCCATTCGGCCTCTCTCCAATTTCAGGGTAAGGGATGGAGGTGAAGGGGTGATGTCTATGAGCCTCCAGCTCTCATTCCCACATGTTCACCATTCCACTGCTCTATGGTGCGTGGTGGGTACCAGACAGCAGAGGGTGACCCACCCAGAAGCTGACCCCTTAGCTGTTCCAGTAAGGTCATCATTTAGGAATGCTTCTGGGCAGCGCTGCAGAAGCCCCACATGTGCCTGTGGTCAGCTGCAGTTTCCGGCTGTCTCACTTTTCCTGAATTCCAGCAATTTCTCATTTCCTTTAGAAACCAAATGAGTCTGAGAGAAGTAGGAATAGTCATGATGACATTCCAGGCAATAGGTACACAGGGAACCTGCCCTGAACTCATAGTCGGTATCCTTATTCAGGCTATTCAGCTTCATGGGGCAGGGGTGGAGGGAGGGTCCAGATGTTATGGTTCCCATCCCTGTCCTTTAATTGCCAAGTGACCTTGAGAAAAATCTTTTGACCTCTCTGTGTCTCAGTTTCCTTATCTGTAAAATGATGATAGTACTTGCAGGGTTAAATTGATATAATTTATAAGATTTTTAAAACTGTCTCTTAAGCTGGGTATAGTGGTTCATGCCTGTAATCTCACATTCTAGAGATTGTGGCAGGAAGATTGCTGCAGATTTAAGATCGGCCTGGGCTACATGGTGAGTTCTAGGCCAGATTTTATTATAGATTAAGGCCCAGTTTCCAAAGCAAAACAACATCTCCTCCCCCCCCAAAAATAAAAAAACAGCTTGGAAAGATAGCTCTATGGATAAAGTATTTGCACAAATGTGAAAGTGTGATGACCTGAGTTTGTATTCCCAGAACCTTTGCAAAAATTGGATACTGTAGTGTGCATCTATAATCCCAGCATTCCTAGGGCCAGATGGGAGGTGGAGGCAGGATAGTCCCTGGAATCTCACAAGCCTGCTAGCCTAGTGTAACCAGCGGTAAACAAGAGTAGCCTCAGGGGCTGGATAGATTGTTCAGCAGTTAAGGCGCTTGCCTGCAAAAGCATTATGACTGGGGTTCGATTCCCCAATACCCATGTATAGTCAGATGCACGAGGTGGCACATGCATCTGGAATTTGTTTACAGTGGCTGAATGTCCTGGGTGTACTCATTCTCTCTCTCCCTCTCTCTGTCTCCTTGCAAATAAATAAATAGCATTTTAAAAAAAGTGGCCTCAAACAAGTGAAAGATGAGGACTGATACCTGAGGTTGTCCTCTGACCTTTCAAGCTTGTCATGGCATGCATATGCCCAGACACCCAAAGATTTTTAAAAAAACTGTCTTCCTTTTTACAGTAGCATTTCAGTTACTCCCCATGACAAGTATTGGATCTGATTGTTGTATTCATGCAGAGGTATATAATTGTAGTTCAGGTTAACACAGAAATTAAAAGAGAGGAAGGAGGGAAGCACCTTCTTCCCCAACACCCTAGTTTGGAGAAATGACCTTAATTTCCATGCATGCACGCATGTGTGTGTGTGTGTACATATATATTTCTGGATTTTGTTTTGTTTTAAAATACTTTGTTTTTTGATTTGCAAGCACAGAGAATGAGAGAGTGGAGAGAGAGAGAAGAGAGCATGGGCACTCCAGGGCTTCTTTCCACTGTAACCAAACTCCACACACATGTGTAACTTTTTCTGGCTTTATGTGGGCAGTGGGGAATCAAATCCAGGGCTGGCAGGCTTTAGTAATAAGTGTCTTTAACCACTGAGCAATCATCTCCCTACCCTGTTTATTTGAGGCCATGCTAACCTGGAATTTACTCTGTAGCCCAGGCTGTCTTCAAACTCATAGTTCCTGATATTAGGATAAGATTTTTAAAACTGTCTCTTAAGCTGGGTATAGTGGTTCATGCCTGTAATCTCACATTCTAGAGATTGTGGCGGGAAGATTCAGCTACCTGAGTATTAGGATTGAGTATAGGCATGAGCCACCATACCCAGCTACTTGATTGTTTTAGGTATTAAAAATATTTTTTAAAGTTTTTTTTTTTAATGCAAGAGAGTGAGAATGAGAGAGAAAACTGGTGCATCAAGGGCCTTCAGCCACTACAGTTGAATTCCAGATATGTGTGCACCTGGCTTATGTGGGACCTGGAGAGGTGAACATGAGTCCTTAGGCTTCGTAGGCAAGTGCCTTAACCACTAAGCCATCTCTCCAGCCCTAAATTTTTTTTTTTTTTTTTTGGTTTTTCGAGGTAGGGTCTCAATCTGGTTCAGGCTGACCTGAAATTCACTATGTAGTCTCAGGGTGGCCTTGAACTCATGGCAATTCTCCTACCTCTGCCTCCTGAGTGCTGGGATTAAAGGTGTGCACCACCATGCCTGGCTCCTAAATTTTTTTATTGTTATTTATTTATTAGAGAGAATGGGCATGCCTGGGCCTCTAGACACTGCAAGCGAACGACAGACACATGTGCCACCTTGTGCAACTGGTTTATGTGGGTTCTGGGGAGTCAAACTTAGATCCTAAGACTTTACAGGCAAGTGCCTTAACCACTAAGCCATCTCTCCAGCCCCTGTTTTAGTTTCTAAAACGTTGGCCTTGAACTCACACTCTGGATTCAGCTTCCCAAGTGCTGTGACCACAAGCAAGCACAACCTTGCCAGGCTGCTAAAGAAATTTTTTTTTCATTTGTTCTTTAAAATTTCCTGGGAAAACCCAGGCAAAATTGACTTTTATAGGAGAAAATGAGGCTGGGCGTAGTGGTAGACACCTTTAACCTAGCACTCAGAAGGCCGAGGTAGGAGGATCGCTATGAGTGTGAGGCAAGCCAGAGACTACATAGTGATTGATTTTTTTTTTTTTTTTTTTTTTTTGAGGTAGGGTTTTCCCTCTAGCCCAGGCTGACCTGGAATTCACTATGTTGTTGTCTCAGGGTGTCCTTGAACTCACAGCGATCCTCCCCCAGTGCTGGGATTAAAAGCATGCTCCACCATGCCAGGCCGAGACTACATAGTGAATTCCAGGTGAGCCCAGGCTAGAATGAGACTCTACCTGAAAACACAAGAGAGAGAGAGAATGTCTTGCCTGCTTCTTTGTACACATACTTACACCGAGGTAACAAAGACTGGAAGGAAATGAACAGTCTTCTCTACAGAGGTTATTCTTTGGTGGGAGACTATTGGTAGTTCTTTTTTGTAGTTTTATTTTCCAAGACTTCTTGGAATGTATATAAACATATGTATGTATGTATATACACATATGCCCTTTTATAAAGAGCATATTTTATTTTTTTAAATTTTTATTAGCATTTTCCATGATTATAAACAAATATCCCATGTAAGAGCATATTTAAAAAAAATTGGGAGGCTGAGGAGGTAGCTTGGTTGATAAAGTGCTTACTGCATAAGCATGTGTACTGGAGTTTGGATCCCTAGCTGCCCATGTAGATTCTGGGCAGGTGTGGTAGCCTGCTTGCCATCTTAAACCTTGGAAGGTAGAGATGAGGGATCCCTAGGACAAGCAGGCTTGTTAGACTAGCCTAGTTATCAAGTTCTACATTCAAGTGTGAGACCCTGCCTCAGTAAATAAGTAGAGAATGATTGAGGTAGTAGAAACCCAGTGTCAGCCTCTGGCCTCCACATGCACATGTGCATCCATACCTATGTGAACATGCATATACAGACACACAATTTTTTTTTGAAAGAGTCTCATGTAGCCCAGGCTGGCCTTGAATTCACCATGTGACCAAAGATGCTTACTTCTAATCTTCCTGCCCCCACCTCCCAAATGCTAGGGTTGCAGGTGTGCTCTATCATGCTCTCCGCTTACATTGTTTAAAAAAATTTTTTTAATAAGGTTTTTTTTTTTGATTTTTCGAGGCAGGGTCTCACTCTAGCTCAGGCTGACCTGGAATTCACTCTGTAGTCTCAGGGTGGCCTCGAACTCATGGCGATCCTCCTACCTCTGCCTCCCGAGTGCTGGGATTAAAGGTGTGCGCCACCATGCCCGGCTTAATAAGTTATTTATAAGCAGAGTAACAGAGAGAGAGAGAGAGAGAATATGAGACTGGGCTCTCCAGGGCCTCTAGCCATTACACACGAACTCTAGATATATGCATTACTTTGTGCATCTGGGTTTGTGTGGGTACTGGGGAATCAAAGCCTGGCCTTTTAGGCTTTGCAAGGAAGTGCCTTAACCACTGAACAATCTCTCTAGCCCTTCTACTTGTTGTTCTTTAGGATATATACACAGAAGTGAACTTGCTGGATTGTGTGCTAGTTCTCCATTTAATTTTGTGAGGAGCTGCCATCCTGTTTACATGGCAGCTTCCTTATTATGCATTCATATTAGCAGCATACAGGGAAGTTAGCATCTCCATTTAGTTTACCACCCTTACTTTCTGTTTTGCAATGGTAGCCATCCTAGTGGTTATGCAGGGCATCTCATTTGGTTTGCTTTTTTCATAATCTGAGGGGCATTAAGCATGTTGTCATTGATATTTCTTCTTTGGAGAAATGTCTGCGTAGGTCCTTTGCCCATATTTGGTTTTTATTTTTGTTGTTGTATTTTAGGTATAGGTGATATATTCTGGACATTAGCTTCTTATCAGGTACACGATTTGAAAATTTGTCTCCCATCCCATGAGAGAGGATGTTGATAGTGTTTTTTGATACACAAAAGGTGCTATATTTATTTATGTATTTATTTGCAAGCAGAGAGAGAGAGAATGGGCATGCCAGGGCCTCTAGCCAATGCAAAGGAACTCCAGACACATGTGTCACTTTGCCCCCAGTTATACATGGGTATTAGGGAATCAAAGGATTCTACTTGTGATGATATGGAATCTCTTTTTATTGCTGTTGCTGCCTGTGCTTTTAGCATGACACCCAAGAAATCATTACCATATCCAGTGCCATGAAGCCTTTCCCATTTCTTTCTAAAACATTTATGGTTTTAGTTCTTACATTTAGATTTTGATCCATTTTCAGTTAATTTTTGTATTTAGTGTAAGGTAAGAATTCAGCCTCATTATTTTTTGTTGTTATTTTCGAGCTAGGGTCTCACTCTGGCCCACGCTAACCTAGAATGCTGTGTATTCTCAGAGTGGCCTTGAGCTCACACTGATCCTCCTACCTCTACCTCCCGAGTGGTGGGATTAAAGGCATGTGCCACCACGTCTGAAACTTCATTCTTTAAAAACTTTTTTTTTTTTTATTTACTTATTTGGTGGAGTATGAGTGTGCCAGGGCCTCTTGCTACTACAAATGAACTCCAGACATGTGTGCCATTTCATGTATATGGGTACTAGGGAATCTAACCCTTGGCAAGTAGGCTTTAACTGCTCTCTCCCCAGTCCCCAGATTCATTCTTTTGCATGTAGATTTCCACTTTTCCTGACACTACCTGTGAGAAAAAAAAACCATTTTGAAAATGCTTTGACAGTAGATCTTGTGAGATATCATTCCCAGTTCATTGCCATGTTCTTACATACTAGTTATAAATAGCAAGAAAAGAAAATAAGACAGTAATTTTCAGTTGGGCACCTTGTCTGGACCAGGCACTGATGAGCAAGGCATAGTTCCTCCTTCCCAGAGCCCATAGTCCTAGAGGAAATACCAGAAAGATGCAACCATCTGGATAAATGTTCTGAAGATGAGTGGGATTTTAAATTGAACAGAGACTCCCCAAGGAAGTGTAGCTTATGTATCACAGTCTGGGTGCAAATGGAAAAAAATGAATGCAGCTCCATCTCTAGATAAGCCTCACTTCTGAGCGCTTCCAGCTGTGGGCAGGGATCTCCAGATGGGCGTTGTCATGGAAGCATCTTCCACCTCTCACTTCCTGACTGAGTTTATTTCCGAGTTTCCCATGCTGGTGCCTGTTCACAGCTGCAAATACAGACGTGGCAGATCCTTTTTTCATGATGCCTTGTAGCTACTTGGAGAGCAGTTGTGGCTGGAACACAGCCCAGGAACCTTCTCCCGCCAGATTCTTTTGTACCACCTGCCATGTCTCTGTTTTTCTTCTATCCCAGTGTGCTTACCTTTGTCCTCTTTGCAGATAATGCTAGCACAGCTCTGACTATGTTTGAAAACTTTAGAGAGCCCAGCTTATACTTGATGAAAACATGACCTCATGGGACTTCCTCTTCCACCCTGGAGAATTTCTGGAGAATCAGAGTAGAATCTGCATTCAGACTCCTATTGAGGTGGATTTGTCCCCTTTCTTGCCAACACTAGGCTAGCTACTCTTGAACACTAAGAAAGTCCTCTCTGACTTAAACAAAGGAATGGCTATCTAGACGAAGGAGGGCTGTGGCTCCTTGCTCGTTGACATGGAGACCTTTTTGTTCCCCCTCAGAGCTGTAGAATAATACAGCTTGCCAACATCATAGTGTGTACTCACGATGGCTATAATATTCTAGGCAACACAGTCTTAGGAGAGCATTATCTCTGCTCTCTTGTCGTTCACTAAAATGTCATGTAGCACACTTACAGTATGTTTAGGTATCCTTCAATCATCTTTAATCCTTTTAGCAGCTCATTTATAGTTATTAAATGGCCAGATGTGGTGGTGCATGTTTTTAATCCCAGCACTCAGGAGGCTGAGGCATGAGGATCACTGTGGGTTCAAGGCCAGCCTGGGACTACAGAGTGAGTTCCAGGTCAGCCTAGACTAAAGTGAGATTCTACCTTGAAAAAAAAAAATAATATAATAAAATAATTATTAAATATAAGTATTTACAATTATCTTTATTTTACAGCTAAGGAAGCTGCAACAGGGGCAAATGAAGTCATTTACTACATTTCTTTATGTCAGCCATTTAGGTAAAAGGATGGGATTTAACCAAAAATTGATGGCATAGCTCAGAGAACACAAGCAAGGCCTCAGGAAGGATGGCACCAGGCAGTTCCTTGGTTACAAGTAACAGAAATAGTGACTCAACCTGACATAAACCCCAAAGGGAAGGATCTTCTCAGTCTGCCAGAAAGGTCAGAAGTTGATCCAGTGTCTGGGCTGGTTGGTCAGGAGCGTGGGGATGTCCCCAGTGACCCACTTTCCTTCTGTCCTTGTATTTGTCTCTTCAGTTTCAACGCCATTCTCAAACATGGCTCTTCTGGAAGTGGCAGACAAACTGCCAGCTCCAGTTGATGTTTGTATGCTCTTTGCTCTGCCTTACAGATAGAGAAGGTATTTCTCCACAGACCCTAATGCAAAGCTTCAGTGCTCTTCTCTGACTGGATATAACCAGTCATATGACCTTCCTGGAGCCAATCATAGTGACAAGAGAGTGAGATCATTGGAACAGGGAGAAGGGCAGGAAGGGTACTGGTACCAAATGCATTAGAACCAGAATGGGAACCCTGCTCTCTTGGTTCCCTACCTCACCTGTTCCTGCTCCACCTCTGTTTCTGCTTGATCCACTTTCATCTTGGTAGTATTTTCTTTCTGTTTTTGCTTATACTGGGTGGGAACCTGGTCCACCCACAAGCTGCCCAGTTGCATACCTCCTAGCAGTCTCCCAGAGAGAATGTGGTATTCTTAGTTCATGTCCAAAACAACTGAGGACTGTCCCCAGGCTGAGGACCTGGTTCTTGAGATAGGCCCAGCTGAGGTGAGTACTCTCCCTGGACTAGTCTATTGTATGAATTAGGTCCATTGTCTCTCTGTCCTCTTTTGTGGGCCTGCCTACGCTGTCTTATTCATAGGTTCTGTGAGCTGGGATCACTTAAGCAATACATATAATACAATGGTTAAGTCATACTTCTTCACTAGACACACCTAAGCTGCTTGAGAATGGGCATTTTTCAGATTCCTGAAGCAGTCTTCCATGAAAAGCTAACTGTTCAGTATGCCCTCCCACCCCAGGCCCAGCATGCTCTGGCCCTTACCTGATGCCCCCCTCCTCCTGCAGATCCCTCTGTAATCCTGTCCTCCTGTCTTCTCTGTCCTTGAATACATGCCTATTGCTCTCAATTTCTGGGATGGTTCCTTCTCTCCTATTTGTTCTTCTTCCTTTGGCACAACTGGCCTAACTAGTGCCAATTCCTCCAGATCCTCACCTCCACATCACTCCAGATGACCTGGCCCTGACAGCCCTCTACTGCTTTTCCCTGAGCTACTTTCTCCCATCATGTCAGTTCCATAAAGGCAAGAACCAAGGCTGCCTTGTGAACAGTGGAACACTCCCAGAAAACACATGCCTTACTCAATTTGGCTAAGTGGATGACTGAGATGATGACAAACACTGAGTTCCTCCATCACGGTGCAGAGGGTGTAGGCAGTTAAGTGGTCCATTGGAAATGAGTGTTCTACTATTTATTTTCTCTCCTAGAAAGGCCTTTGCCAATGTCATTCATTTTCAAACAGTTACTTGCCACTACTTTAGGCCCATCCCTAGGCTATGTAATGCTAGGAACAACACACTCAATAAGACAGCCCCAGAACATGTTTTCTCTGAGCTTGTCATCTACACATGAAGGCAGTAGACCTATCAGCAGATGACAGCAGCACAGAGCTTTGAGAGCTAGAATGAAAGAGGCATGATTGTGGTGTCCAGAGAAAGTTCTTACCCATTGGCACCAGGGAAACCTTCCTGGAGGAGGAGACAAATGAGGAAAAGAGCCGGCTAGAACGCATGCCATGCCTTACAGTTACACTCCTTGTTCTCTTTCTGCAGACCACCTGACCACTCTTCTCTGTGCCAGACTTGGCACTAGTGGACATCTCAACTCTGAACAAGATGGTCATGGAGTCAGTCTGGTGGTGGGGAAGGAACTAAGCAAGTACATAGGTCTACATGAAATCATGGAAGGGCGGAATGGGGTGCTAAGACCCACTATGGGAAAACTTTTAGGAGTGGTGGTTTCAGGGTCAGAGGCAGCACATGTAAAGGCCCTGAGGTGGCATAGAGCCCATTTGGAAGACTTGGAAGGTCTTGGCATAGAAGGATCATGCATAAGGGATAGGGCAGGACTTGCTTGTGAAACAAAGGCACAGGACTTAGATGGGGCCAGTTCATGGAGGCCATATAGACTTTATGAAGAAAGCTGGCATTAGGTCTCTTGTGCTGTGGGGGCTGGGTAATGAAAGAGAGGGAAGGAGATGAGGATGGCTTTGAATGCTTGAGTGAGAATACCATCCAGGGAGAGCCCATGTCCAGTGTTTGCTTAAAAAAAAGAAAAAAAAAAAAAAGGAAATGCCTCTTGGATTCCTGCAAAGATTTTCCATGCTGTGCGTGAAAGAAATGCCAATTACAATTATACTAAGATAGTATTTTCCCTTCCCAGAAGGGCAAGAGCTGAAGGCCCAAGCAGGCACTGCTGGCAGTGATGTAGGGAAGGAGCTGGCTTGTCCATTGCTGTTGAGATGGTACAGAATAGGACCCACATTTTGGAGGGCACTTTGACAATTGCTGTCCCCTTGACCCTGGCACATAACCCCTGCTTTGCCTAAGTAGTTACACTTCTGACAATTTTTTGTGTACAGTTATTCTCAGGTGTGAGAAGTGACTGGGTCCAATATTATTTTTTGTAGCATGCTTGTCAAAAGATAGAAAATGTAGCCGGGCACGGTCACACATGCCTTTAATCCCAGCACTTGGGAAGCAAAGGTAGGAGGATCACCATGAGTTCAAGGCCACCCTGAGACTACATAGTGAATTCCAGGTCAGCCTGGGCCTAGAGTGAAACCCTACCTTGAAAAAAGGGGAAAAAAAGAAAAGATGGGAAGTGCCTTACCTGTCCCTTTGTGGGATACAGAGTGAGTGTATTAGGCTTCTCTCTATAGAAGCACACTGTGCAGTTGTGAAGATGAGGGAAGGATGTGGTAGAATGGCCTTCCACAGCCACATATGAAAATGGAAAGAGAGGTGCCTTTTCTTTGTAATTCTCAGTCAGAGAGGGTGTATTTAAAAAAGGGAAGAAAGGGCTGGAGAGATGGCTTAGTGGTTAAGCACTTGCCTGTGAAGCCTGAGGACCCCGGTTCGAGGCTCAATTCCCCCAGGACCCGCATTAGCCAGATGCACAAGGGGTCGCATGCATCTGGAGTTTGTTTGCAGTGGCTGGAGGCCCTGGCGCACCCATTCTTTCTCTGCCTCTTTGTCTCTCTGTCTGTTTCTCATAAATAAATAAATAAATAAATAAATATTTTTAAAAGGGAAGAATCTGGTCGTGGTGGTGCACACCTTTAATTCCAGCACTCGGGATGCAGAGGTAGAAGGATCACTCAGGCCACCCTGAGAGACTACATAGTGAATTCCAGGTCAGCCTGGACTAGATTGAGACACTACCTTGAAAAACAAACAAAAAAAAAAAGAAGGAAGAGGAGCTAGAGAGATGGCTTAGCAGTTAGCCTTAACTGCTGCTTAAGTTGCCTGCAAAGCCTAAGAACTCATGTTCAAATCTCCAGGTCCCACGTAGCCAGAGGCACAGTGACTCAAGCACACAGTGTCACACTTGCCCACAAGGGGTGCACATGTCTGCAGTTTGTTCACAGTGGCTGAAGGTTCTGGCACAGCCATTCCCTTCCTCCCTTCCCTCCTTCCTTCTCTCACTAAAAAAAAAAAAAAAAAAAAAAATAGATGATAGGTGGATGATAAATGGAAGGTGACTGAGGCCTGTGCAAGCCCCAACCTGTTGGTGGCTAGGAACTGCTATCTGCCTCAGAAAGCAAGTGGAAGGTTTGTCTTTTGGGAAGACAACATGTCTTTGCCCCTGAAAAGGCCTCCCACCCATTGGCTTTCACATTTGCCAGGAATAGGAGGGCAGGGATTCAGGCCACAGAGTCTGGGTTTTCAGTTGTCGTGGAGAGAGAAGACAAGGATTCTCACTAGAACATTCATAGGTGGGTGTGATAACTTACCATTGCTAACTTAGCCCAAGTGGTACCATAGTCATAGAAGTAGATTTCTTAGTAGCAAAAATAAATAAATATCTAACCCCCCAGCCTGCAAGAAAAGAGTTTTTGTTTGTTTGTTTTTCGAGGTAGTTTCTCACTCTAGCTCAGGCTGGCCTGGAATTCACTATGTAGTCTCAGTCTGGCCTCGAACTCACAAGTGCCTCCCAAGTGCTGGGATTAAAGGCATGCGCCATGCCCGGCAAGAAAAGATTAATGGAGGTTTTGTGAGAAAATTTTTTTACATCAGACGCTGTGTTTTTAGCTATATCATGTGTGTCCAGTATACATATGTGTACGGTTGGGGGCATGGCTCAGAAGTAGAGTGCATGACCTGGCATGTGTGAGGCCCTAGGTTCCAGAAAGTATATTTGTTTATCTATGTCTATTTACATATATGTATGCACACCTTCAAAATCATATATGTGTATATAATTTAATTTCTTTATTCAGGTCTCTACTTGAATGGCTGAGATACCACCATACCTACCTATGAGTACCCTGTGTAACTAACCCTCTCAGAGTCCTGGACACTTTCTGCCCCAGCTTTATTTTTCTTTATAGCACTCGTCATCTTCTGATGTTATGTTTTCTCTTTGTGCCATCCCCTTGAGAATATGAGCTCTGGAAAGGTGGCATTCTTGTATGTTTTATTCCTCTCCATATCCCCAACTCTAAATGAGCTCTAGACCAGCTTTTGCTCTATAGTAGTTGCTGAGTAAGCATGTGGTATTTGAATATGAACAAGCCTGAATGGGAACTGTTATCCTGTGTTAGAGAGGAGAGTTTGAGGCCAAGAGGCCTTTTCCTTCTTGCATAGACTCTGAGGAACTAGGTAAAACTGTTGGCTCGCTCTGTGCCTGTCTGGGGAAAAGGCAAGAAATCACTATAGACAGCTGCCTTTTGTGCTGTTACCATAGTCACTTTACCCAGTTCCTTTTCAAAATCATCTTGAAAGTGAGGACACAGGCTTGGTCTCTTCTGCTAGGCTTGTGAGTTTGGAGAAGTACTAAGCAGTTCCTGTGAAGTCTGGTCGGTGAAACAGGGGCCACCTGAGCTGTGGTGCTTAAGGAAGTCCTCCCTGTGAAGAGGACATCCACAGGGAGAACTGACTGGCAAGAAGCCAGCTTTGAGACTAGCTAGAGAAAAATGTGCAAAATACCCAAAACAATTAACTTAGAAGAGTAGCCAGTGTGGCAGGAGCATGGGTGATGCATGGAGGGGAGAAAGATGAGGGAGGGCAGTGAGGTGTTGCCTAGGCTGCCCTCTTACCTCCTAAGATCAAGCCTCCTGTGAAGCTGGGGCTACAGGCTGCCCAGCTGAGGTGTTAAGGAATTTTAAGTGAGGAAGCAACCAGATGTGATTTGTTTGTTCTCTCTCTTGCTGGATGCAGAGTAGGATCTAGGCAGGCTAGAATGTACTTGAGGTCAGAGGGTGAATCTGATGGGAGTTGTTCAAGGGAAAGGTGCCCCTGAACCCTGGAAGGAGGAGAAAGGAAATGGATTCGGCTATATTTTGGAGCTAGTAGCCATAGGGCTTGCTGATGGGAAAAAGAGACAAGTCTGCTATGTGTCTGCCTTGCAGTTTGTTAGCCTGTCACTGCTGATGAACAATTCCTCTTTTTGTTTTTTTTTTTGGTTTTTCAAGGTGGGGTCTCACTCTAGCCCATGCTGACCTGAAATTCACTATTGAGTCTCAGGGTGGCCTCGAACTCACAGTGATCCTCCTACCTCTGCCTCCCAAGTGCTGGGATTAAAGGCATGCGCCACCACGCCCGGCAAACAATTCCTCTATTCCAAGCTATGTAGCCCACACTCTGTGATGAGTCTAGAAGAAGTAAGGGCAAGGGAGCCTCTGGAGCAAAGGCTAGGACTCCAATTGGGGCTGTACAGGAAGCTATCCCAGCTCAGTTCAAGTCAGATTACCTTGTGTGACGCAAGTGTGTGGCCCATCTGAATCTAGCTCTTGAGTACCAGGGAGGTGCTGCCATGTAACATCTTCTCATCCCCCTACCCAGCCGCCTTTCCCAGAGCTGTTTACAGTCGAGGCCAAGTCCATTTCTCTTCCATCTTCCGTAGGTTAATACATAACCCAGCCACCATGGTGGACCATAGGCCATCTTCATTTCTCAGGAAGTCAGAGCAGCAGCTGGCCAAGCCTTTGGGTTCTTGGCCATCACTGGGGGGAGATGTGAGTGAGTGAGACCTTGTGTTCGTGTGAGGTGGTCTGCCCTTGTTCATTGTCCGCATCCTTCTAGCTCCTCTGACCTTGTTCCTGAGAGTTCAGGGTCTACAAGCTATGGCGGCTGCTGCAGGCCCCCTGAACCCTTTTTAAACAGGTTTGGGCATTTGGGGTACTCTAGACCATCTAGCTAGTGAGAGCAGTTCCATCAGGGCTTAACATAGCCTGTAAGGGGCAAGTACAAGCTACAGGTCCCCTCCAGGACCTAGAGACCTGGACCCAGCATTGACCTGGGTCTCTCTCATGTTCCTATGCCAGGCTGCTTGTCCAAGTTAACACCTCAGGGAGTTCACTGTCTGTCTCCTTATGGGCTGAAGACTAGGAAGAATCACAGATCACAGGAACATAAAATGTGATATGTTGTAGTTCATACCAAGTCCAGAAAAGAAAAAGAAAAAATGGGTGAGACAACCTTAAAGGAGAAATATATGGGGCATTAATAAGCTCAATAAGTCTCCCTAGTTGTTTGAGGATTTGTGGATCACTGTGACCTTTTTAGAAGACAGGAGGGGGGAAACAACCTTCTTATTTATTTCTTTGAATGGGCAGACCATTCAGTGAACAGTGGGGCTCCCTCCCCTGGCCCTGCCACCCAACTACCTTTCTATGTAGGCTTCCATTTCAGGTTCTCTTCCAGAGATACAATCAAGACAAACACTTCAACCTGACTTGGAAATTGGTCCATAGTATAACAACAGTCTTTAACCCAGCACGACCACTCCCGGAGTGCTACCATACAGAAGAAATCGCTCTAGTACATGCGAAACATAGCAGATGCCTGCTCACTTTTCAGACAAGATTGAATAAAAACTAGGGCATATCCATACCACTGGAATGGCAGCTGCTCCAGAAGGGATAAGAACGTGGCTAGTTGATCTGGAAGGGTTTCTGTGATATGTTGAGGGAAAAAGTGAAGATGGCATGATCCTCTTCTTGGCAGACACAAAGATAAGTCGTTGCCATTTGTTCAAGAGCAGTGGGTACCCTACTTTATTTTCTTCACATCTCATGGCCTGCTTAGCCCAGCCTTCTGTCTAGGGAACTTAGTAGTGTTCTTGGTTGTAGTCAGTCAGTATTAAGGGCCCACAAGTAGGAACCTGTCTACTGGCATTGGTATTTATTGTGTGCCTGGACCCCTGTTGGGCAAAGAGAGGCTAATGTGATCCTGGGTACTGGGAGACATGGTGAGAAATAACTTCTCCCAGCCTTTGACGAGCACTCTATTCCCCATATGTTCAGTAGAATGAAATAAGCAGTTTGGTCATCTATGGACATGTGATACCACTGAGTGTACCATCATGAGATGATGCAGAGGACTATGGGATGCTGGTCAATACTTCAGGTTTCTGGCTGTTCCCTATAAAGTTGAGGGACAGGGACAAAGGCAACAACTTACCTCGTACTCTCCCTGGGCTACCGTGCAAATCCGCCCCAGGAAAGCTCTGAATGGCCATGCACCTATAGAACCATCTTGTTATACCACCCCTGGCCACCCTCCACAGTGTAGTCTGCAACTGGTGCCTATGCTGTTCTCTACAGAGTTCTGTGGCACCCCTTTATTTTCCTACCCCTACTTCCAGAATAAGGGCACACAATTCCCCCTAAAGGCCTCATGAGTCCCTCAGAAGGCACTTGCTCAGTGGGATGAGGCTCTTGACCCCTTTGGGTAGTGCGGTGCCTCCTCTGTGGCTTCACTTGCTCAGGAAAAGGCCTCTAAAGCCTTCCCCAGCTGCTTTATTCTCAGGGACTCCCCTGTTGCCAGTGAAAAGGCAAGTGCTTCATTTTCCCACAGCATCTCCCTGCCCCTCCCTCAGGCTGCTCAGAAGCAGAAGCTCTCATCTTTCAGTTCTTCTGTCCCTCAGAAAAACATCAGTTGCTATTAACCTTATGGCTTTATATTACTGTTTGTGGAATCACTCCATTACATACTTTGTATATTCTAGTTCATGTAAAAATGTCTTGTTTCATTCTTTTTTTTTTCTCCAACCCATATTAACATGTTTATTTATTTGCACGCAGAAAGAGGTAGACAGAAGAGAGACAGAGGGAATGGGCGTACCAGGGCCTCCAGCCACTGCAAAGGAACTCCAGACACGTGCCACCTTGTGTATTCAGCTTTCTGTGGGTACTGGGGAATCCAACTGTTTTCATTCTTAGCAGAAGAATAGGAATAAAAAGCACCTCAGCTGCTTTTGGTCTCTATTTTGATATGTCCAGGTTCTGCCAGCACTATCATTGGCTTGCTGAAAGGAGAAGGAATTGCTGCCCTATCCATGTCTCTCTCTGGGTGGCTATCTAGGGAAGTATGGCTAGTACCTATGTGATAGGGCTTCTAGGCCTTTGATGTCCATCCCCCTCTGAGCTTGGGGGCCATTTTCTTAAGCTGTAAATGTTGACAGCTGCTGGGAGGAGGGAAACCTGTAAGAGGAAGAGAGAAAGTTACACTTTTTGAATTAGGGTTCAAGAAACATGCAGGTTCAGCAGTAGAGGTTGTTAAGCAGCTGCATAGGGGAAGGAAGTCTTCAGAGAAACAGTGAGAAAAACCAGAGGGTCAGGGAAAATGGTCTTAGGATTTATCAGTTTTTAGCAGTTATCTGAAGAGGAGTAGGGGAAAGGAAAAGTTATACTTAGGGGAAGAACTCAGAAAAGCATGCCGGCTTACCAGAGAAGATCTGCAAGCAACTGTCTTGATGCAAGTTCTAGCTCGAATGGAAGCACCTTTTAGGAACAGACAGTATATCTCCACCTTTTCGGTTGTGGATGTTTTATCTTCCCATTGAGTGTCTTTGAACCTTCATGCATTATTGCTACCCTGTAATCCTGTGTTCACATGCATCAGAAATACCGTGTGAATGACATAACCAAGAGTGTTAGATATGGGCATTGTGTGGATCTCCTCTACTCATGTGCATGTTCTCTTGGTCCTTAGACTTCACCTAAAAACATGAGTTTAGGGCTGGGGTATGGCTCAGTAACAGAGCACTTACCTAATATGTGCAAAGATCTGATTCCCATCTCCAAAACTGGGGGAAAAAAAAAAAAAAGCTAAGAAATCAACATAGGGGCTGGAGCGATGGCTCAGCGGTTAAGGCACTTGTCTGCAAAGCTTAACGACCTGGGTTTGATATTCCAGTACTCACATAAATCCAGGTTTACAAAGTAGTGTGTGCATCTGGAGTTCATTTATAGCAGCTGGAGGCTTTGGCATACCCATTTTCTCTGTCTCTCATCTATCTTTCTCTCTGCAAATAAATAAATAAAAATATATATACATAAAGAAAAGAATTAAAGGACTGGAGAGACGGCTTAGTGGTTAAGGCACTTGCCCGCAAATCCAGAGGACCCAGACTCAATTCTCCAGGATCCATATAAGTCAGATGCACAAGGTGATGCATGTGTCTGGACTTTGTTCACAGCAGCTAATTGCCCTCGTATGCCCATTCTCCCCCCACCCCCTCTCTCTCTCTTTGTCTGCCTGCCTCTTTTGCTCAATAAATAAATAAGATATTTAGAAAGAAAGAATTTAAGATAGTGAAAGAGCATTAGTCCAAGGGAAGGGCTCATGTAGCTATTTGGGTCTGAGGCCCATGAAGCCAGCCCAGTGCAGGTTTGTCATGGGAGGTAATAATGGGATTTGTGTCACCACCAAAATTTAAACTAGCTTAAGGTAATAGCACTTAACACTAAAAATTAAAATGCTGTTATGACCATGCACACTCTATTTCAAATGCAATCAAGCAGCCAGTATCTTTCCCTGTGCCTATTTCTGTTCTATCCTCTGGTCAATAGTGTTCCAGTTTGGCAAATGACACCAGCAACCCTCTAGTTGCTCAGACCAGAAACCCATGCATATGTTTATATGGTGGTTTGATTCTGGTGTCCCCCATAAACTTAGGGGCTCTGAATGTTAGGCTTCCAGCTCATGTGGATTTGGGAATTAACACCTCCTGGAGGGAGTATATTGTTGGAGGTGGGCTTATGGGTGTTATAGCCAGTATCCCCTTGCCAGTGTTTGGCACACTCTCCTGTTACTGTTGTCCACTTTATGTTGGCCAGGGAGTAATGTCCACCCTCTGCTCATGTCATCGTTTTCCCTGCCATCGTGGAGCTTCCCCTCGGTAAGCCAGAATAAACCTCTTTTTCCCACAAGGTGCTCTTGGTCAGGTGATTTCTGCCAGCAATGCAAACTTGACTACAACAGTATATATACACATTGAAAATCTATATCTTTATTAAAACTAGGAAAATATGCCTTACAAACTAAAGAGGCAGTGACTGTTCATTCAGTTCCTTTAACAGGCCTTTGGGGACCCACTCTTGATGCTGTACTGTGTATAGTTTGAATCTGACAGTGAACCACTAGAAAAACTTATGAGACCCTATAAAGGCCCTTCTAGACTCCTCTTTTTTCTCTCTCGGCCCTGTGGCCAGTCTGTCAGCAAGCTGTTTGTCCTTAATCTAAAATAAATACTAATTAGCCTCCATCTCCATTCCACTGCCCTTAACCTGGGTCTAGCAGTCACTGCCCCATTGCTTCTCCCTATTTCTTTTGAACCCCAACAACCTCTTTGCAAAAGCCAGGTGAACTTTTCAGACATGAACAGATCAAATCAGTCCTCTGCCTCCCTTTATACTTAAGGGTAAAAAAAAAAAAAAAAAAAAAAAGCATTGGTTGATTGGCCCATACTCACACAGCCTCATGGCCCCCGTGTAGCTCACTCTCCTTTCCTGACTGCATGCCCTACTTCATCTCATGAAATAAATACTCTAAGGTGGTTTTTTTTCCCCCATTAGAGACCTTATTACTAACCCAGTAATCAAGTCTGGGTTATTCTTTGAGTATCTTTTGAGCTATAATTCAAAAGCCCACAATTTAATAAAAGTATACAATTTAATAAGTTGGGTCTTGATGGCACAGGCCTGTGATCTCAGCTACTTAGAAAGCTGAGGCAGGAGGATTGCAAGTTCGACGTTTGCCTGTCTACAGAGTGGGTTCAAGGAAACCTAGATGTGGTGGTTTGAATTAGATGTTCCCCATAAACTCATGCTTCTTTTAGTTTTGGTTTTTCAAGGTACAGTTTCACTCTAGCCCAAACTGACCTGGAGTTCGCTATGTAGTCTCAGGGAGGCCTCAAGACGCACAGCGGTCTTCCTACCTCTGCCTCCCGGGAGCTGGGATTAAAGACATGGGCCACCATGCCCAACAAGTCATGCATTCCGTTTGAGTGCTTGGTTCCTAGCTTATAGTAATTTGGGAGATGGAGCCTTGCTGGAGGAGGTGTGTTGTGGAGGGGGGTTTAGTGGTGATATAGCCAGCTCCCCCTTGCTAGAGTTTGGCTCACTCTTCTGCTGCTGTTTCCCCCTGATGTGGAAGAGGTGATGTCCAGCTTCTGCTCATCCCATGCTGTCCCCTTTCACCATGAAGTTTCCTCTCAAGACTGTAAGCCAAAATAAACAACTTTTCTCTCATCAGCTGTGTTTGGTCAGGTGTTCAAGAAGGCAAGAATGAGACCCTGACCTGCTTCAAAAATAAGTGGGGGTTGGCCGGGGGGGGGGGGGCGGGAAGGACAGACTAAAGTATAGCTCAGTGGTAGAGTGTTTGCCTAGCATACATGAGGAGTACCACAAATAAAAAACGTGTACTATAGTCACAAGTTGTACTGCCATCACCAATATCTACTTCCAGAACATTCTTAGTGGCCCAAAAGGGGACCCTGTTTCCATTCTCACTAGCTCACCAATTTCTTCTATCCTGTCCTCTTATAACTAATACTTTTTTGTTCATATGGATTTACCTCCCCTGGGCATTTCATACAGATTGAATTATGTAATATGTCATGTATGATGGGCTCTTTTCATTTAGCATCATGTTTTCAAGGCTTATCCATATTGTACATGAGTCAGTCTTTTGTTTGTTTACATAGCTGAATTATATTTCATTGTATGAATCTACTATGTTTTGCTTAACCATTTTTCAGCTAATGGAAATCCTGGAATATTCACTTTTCATGTGGCTTCCTTCTCCTTTTTCTTTAGTTCCAAATTTAAATTCACAGTGATTTCCTCATTTGGGACTATAAGATTTATAAGGGCAAGGTCTGTATCTGCTTTTGTTCATATCTAGCATCCTACCTTGCCATACTCAGCATAGGAAAATACTCAGTAGTTGTGTAATGAGTGACTCCACATATCTCATAGATTTCTAATTTTACCACCTCCTAAGGCAAAATGATTATAATTATATGCTGAGTGGAATTGTGGGGAATAGCGTGTGTAGCTTTCTCCCTGGCATTACAGGAAGAGTGAGGGCTTCAAAGCTAAGTGATGGCAGATGCTAGCCAGATTTCTCTGGCTGCTCATCTGGCATGGAAGACTACAGTATTTTGGTTTTTATTGTTGTTGTTTGTTTGTTTTTAGCATTTTATTTTTATTTGAGGGAGAATAAGAAAGAATAGGCATGCCATTGCCTTCAGCTACTCTAAACAAATTCCAGACACATGTGCCACCTTGTGCATCTTAGGTAATTGAACCTGGGTCCTTTGGTTTTGCAGGCAAGCACCTTAACCATAAGCCATCTTACGTGTCTGTTCCTGGAGTTTGTTTGCAGTGCCTAGAGATCCTGGTGCACCCATTCTCTATCGGTCTCTATCTGCCCCCCCCAATAAATAAAATATTTTTAAAAATAAAAAAAGAAAGGGCACTCCAGGGCCTCTTGCCACTGCAAACGAATTCCAGATGCATTCACCACTTTGTGCATCTGGCTTTACATGGGTATTGGGGAATCAAACCCAGGCCTCAGGTCATCAGGCTTCCTAAGCAAGTGCCTTTAACTGCTGAGTCATCTCCCCTTGTTACTTTTTTATTTTTATTCATTTATTTATTTTTATTTGAGACAGAGAGAAAGGGAGGGAGGGAGAGAAAGAATGGGCATGCCAGGGCCTCTACTATAAACAAAGTCTAGACACATGTCACCTTGTGTATCTGGCTTATGTGGGACCTGGAGAATCAAACCTGGGTCTTTAGGCTTTGCAGGCAAGCGCCTTAACCATTAAGCCATCTCTACAGCCCCCTATTTTATTTTTGAGTCAGGGTCTCACTCTAGCCCAGACTGACCTGGAACTCACTACGTAGCCTAGGTGATAAACTCATGGCAATCCTCCTACCTCAGCTTCCCACATGCGAGGATTATAGGTATGAGCCACTATACCTGGCTTCATAGTATCTTTTGAAAAGTATACCTCAAAAGGCTGACAAATCCAGGTGTGGTGGTATGCCACCCAGCATTCAAGTGGCAGAGGCAGAAATACTGCCTGCCGTAAGTTTGAGGTCAGCCTACTCTACATAGTAAGCTCCAGGCCAGCCAGGGCTATAGATGAAACCCTATCTCAACAAAACAAAATAAAAGACTTCCAATAACAAAGCTGGACGTGGTGGCGCACGCCTTTAATCCCAGCACTCGGGAGGCAGAGGTAGGTGGATTGCCATGAGTTCAAGGCCACCCTGAGATGACAGAGTTAATTCCAGGTCAGCCTGGACCAGAGTGAGACCCTAACTCAAAAACAAAAATAAAAACAAAACAAAAAAAAGACTTCCAATAACAGAGATGAGAAAAATAATGTTGTAAATTCAACAGACATTGGTTTCTCTCAGGACTAAAATGGTCAGAGAATGGCATTGTGAGTCCATTGTGGCCACTGGTAGTTATCAGAAAAGCAGGGTCATTTGGTCTAGGATTCTGCTTCCCCATCCCTGACACAAAGCTTTCATCCTTATGGGTGACTTTGTGGCCCAGTGTGGCTGCTGCAGTCAAGCCATTGTGTCTGTAGTTCAGGTGGAAAGTAGTGAGGGAGTGAGTATAAAAGCATGGTCTAGCTAGATGTGTCTGAGGAGTTTTCCTCCGAGTCCCACAACTTCCCTGTACCTCTTATGACCCTAGCTTCAAGGGAGGTTGGGAAAGGTAGTCTTAGAAGGAAGGAAAGAATGGCTATTGGGTGGGTAGTTGGTCTGTTTCCTGACTGCAGTACTTTGATCCATGGCAGCCAGCTGCTTCTGCTTATTGGCCTGGATGCCTTAGCCTCCTTTGTTTGTGAAGTGGGCCAGAATCAGAGCTCTGACATTTCCTCTGTGTCTGGTTGACCAGAGAATCATTTGGAACTTCTCAGGGTTCCACTAGTCCAAGAAACCCACCATGTCACCCTCAGAAAGAAAAATGGTAGCTCACATTGATTAAACACTTCTCACATTTATTAAACACTTTGCATGATAGGCCCTTCTATAAGCAGTTGTCATGGAGTAATATTTTACTTCTCACAATGTCCCCAGTATTAGCTCCATTTGTAGATGGAAAAAAATAAAAGGTTAAGTAACTATGGATGGTCTCACAACGGCAGTGTTCCCCCCCACCCATTTCTTCCCTTTCACTCTGTTAAGACTAAGAGGATTACAAACTAAAAGCCTGACCCATTTTGGTAGCCTAACCACTGTCCTAACTTCCACATGATTAGCTGAGACCTGGAGTGTTTTGTGGAAATGCACCCAGCAGTGGAAGCCACACTGGCAAGCTGTTTTCATAGGAATACAAGAAGGGGCTTAGCTCGGCACATCCAGCAAATGGCTGATGACAGGAGGAGAAAGGATCTGTGAGCTCTGCAGGATTCCCCTGGCCTGGGAGCAGACCACAGTGCCATTGTACCATCAGACTGAGCTTAGCCTTAAAATGACACTCACCCCTGACTGCTCATGAAGGCCTGAGGGAAGAAGAAGCTGGGCCCAATCCAGATCCTCTGAGAATAGTTCAAGGCCCCACTTTGTCTTTCTAGATGGCTCTGACCAGCCTTGCTAGTAGAAGACTTTGATCCCAGAATCCATCTATCTGAGACACCTTTCAAGCCTTGTCTAGTGGCTCTCAGCAAAGTCCACTTGCCGTATGATGACTGCTGGAGTCCTGTTGTAACAGCTATCTCAGCCAGGAAAGCATTTGGTTGTGAGTTCTTCCATACACAGATGGCATTGTGCTTTCAACACATAGATGACCTCCTGTATCACAGAACATCTGGAGGGAAAAGCTGAAAGGTCAGCAGCAGCATAGCTCAGGCTCTTGGCTCCCTATGGCCAAACGATGGCTGCTGCACCTACCTTTGCTAGGGCTTCCAGAGGAGTCCGTCTATCTCTTCTGGGAACAAGAGGGAGCCATCTCAAATCTAGCTATCATGTCAGCATTCTAAGCTGGGAGACAGAGTAGTGAAGTGGTAAAGAACCATGAGGATAAGTCTGACCCTTTCTATAAGGAGAACAAACCCTTTCCAGGCACCTTGGATAAGAAGCCTTAGCCTGCTGTTTGTGATAGTACCTGCCTTTCATCCCATTCTTTTCTGTACTACACTGTTGGTAGTAATGTAGCCATATCCCCTGGGTTCTGAGTCCTACCACCTGGACCACTACTTGCTGTGTAGTCTTAAGGAAGGTCCTCCCTCTACCTGAGTTTTCTGGTATGTTAAAAACAAGTGACCCGGCTGGGCATGGTGGCACACGCCTTTAATCCCAGCACTTGGGAGGCAGAGGTAGGAGAATTGCCATGAGTTTGAGGCTACCCTGAGACTACATAGTGAATTCCAGGTCAGCTTGGGCTAGAGTGAAACCCTACCTTGAAAATAAAAACAAAACAAAAAACAACAACAAAAAAAAAAAAATGACCCTTCTGGGCATAGTAATGCATGCCTGCAATGCTAGCCCCTGGGAGGTTGAGGCAGGAAGTTCAAGAGTTTGGCGCTGGAGACATGGACTCAGTGATTAAAAACATTTGTTCCACAAGTGTACTGACTGGAGTTCAAATCCCCACAGCCATGGAAAGCCAGATGAAAAATGGTACGCCGTCTGTAACCTGCAACACACCTATGATGACAGGAGGCAGACTCAAGAATTCTCAGTTTATGGGCTAGCTAGCCTAGCCTTCCCATCAGCAAACAAGAGAGATCCTGTTACCAAATAAGGTAGAAGGAGTTTGCTAGCACCTGAGAGTTGTCCCTGACCTCCACACATAGACCGTAGCATGCGTGCGTCCATGCGCACACGCAGACACAGACACAGAATAGGAGTTTAAAGGTCAGCCGTGGCTACATGGCAAGCTTGAAGCTAGCCTGGGCTTCATGAAACCCTGTCTCAACAACCAACCAAACAAACAACAGCAACAAAAAGGAATGTGGATCGTAGAGAAACTTTTATGGGTTGTTTCAAAGGTTAAATAAGTCACTGATTAGAAATTGAAAACCATGCCTGGCATGTAACCGGATCAAAACCAAAAACATTGCTTTGATATGATGGGTCCAGAAGCTAAGCAGGGACCCCTAGATACCAGTCAGGAAGAGTGAAGCATATCACTGAAGTTATGATCTCCTTTTCTTTACAAGACATTGCTGAGCTGGTAATTTTGGCACATACCTATAGTCCCAGCAGTCAGGAAATTGAGGGTAGAGGGTGGTGAGTTAAAGGCCAGCCTGGGCAACACAGTGAGACCTTGCTGTATAAGAAATGAAAGAGAGGAGAGTGGGGGAGAGGGAAGAAAAGGAAATTGTCAAAATGCTCTCCAAAACTGTTCATTCCAGTTCTGCTCCCACCCACAGTGACTGAGAGTTCCCCTCACCAAACACTGGCACAGTTGGTGTTATCAGACTCTGACATTTCTGCCAATCTGCTAAATGTGAAATGGTTTTATAGTGTTTTCTCTGAACAGTGTTTCTGTAGAGATCTGTGAACCATGCAGCCTACTTGGGCCAGACTACAGACAGGAAGCTGTCTGTCCCCAAGCATCATATAGTCCTTGTTCCTGTGTGCTCTGGGCTCCATCTCATATACTTACCTTCAAAGGTAGATCAACTAGGAGACACGGGCGGTGAGGAGATGAGGGCCTCAAAGCTAGTAACCTGGGAGTAATCATATTGTAGATGGCATTCATCAAGGAAAGAGCTGTGCTAAATTTCTAGTGTGGGTTATTAATAGAATATAGGTCATAAAAAAAAAACATGATTAATTGCAGCCTGATCTCAGCGGCTGTTGAGGGCCTAGGTCTTCACAAGGCAGAACCCTTTCTTTCCCTATCAGCTTTTCTTTGTTGGAATGTGGGTAGAGGCAGTTGAATGTGCAGATCTTTTCCTAAGTCACTATTTCAAAGACAGGATAGGTCTGGATATGCGGTATGATGGGTATCACCTCTAAATGGAACATCATTGAGCCACTTTATTAGTAGGCAAGTCCCTGGTGCCACATGTGAAATTCTGGTAAAATTCAAGGAGAATGAAACTCATAATGTAAGGCTGCAGGGGTTGTGCTTGTTCTTCATTCAGACCATAATATGAGCCACTCAAAGAGGTGACTGTATGGAGGAGAAAAGCTTTGCTGCCCTCTCATAACACTAGTAAGAGTGGATATCTGGGGCTGGAGAGAGGGCTTAGCAGTTAAGCACTTGCCTGTAAAGCCTAAGGACCCCGGTTCAAGGTTTGATTCCCCAGTACCCCCATAAGCCAGATGCACAAGTTGGCGCATGCATCTGTAGTTCACTTGCAGTGGCCGGAGGCCCTGGCATGCCTATTCTCTCTCTCTCTCTCTCTCTCTCTCTCTGCCTCTTTGTCTGTTGCTCTCAAATAAATAAATAAAAATAAAACAATTTTAAGAGTGGATATCTGTACCCTACACAGTGCCACCTACCTGTCATCCCAGCACTCAGGAAACTAAGGCAGGAGATTCAAAAGATCAAGCCCAGGCTGGGTATGGTGGTGCATGCCTTTAATCACAGCCAGCACCTGGGAAGCAGAAGTAGGAGGATTGCCTTGAGCTCAAGGCCATTCTGAAACTACATATTGAATTCCATGTGAGCCTGGCTAAAGTGAAGCCCTACCTCAGGTGGGGGAGGGGAGGAGAGCAATTCCAATCTGGGCTACATAGATCCTGTCCCCCCCAAACCCATAGAGGTTGCGTTAACATTCCTTAGGGTGTATATCCTGCTTGGAGAACCTCCTCCTAACTCTGGCTTGGTCTTAACAGGCTTTTGATCCTGTATATGAAAGCAGGTACTAAAAACAGTCACAATCTTTGGTCATTTTGATTATATCCCTTCTTCACTAGGGAGAAGCAGGTAAAGAGGAGTTGCTTAAATTAGCTTTGAATTATTGTGATAGAAATACCTGTGACTGTCACATTTTTCCTTTTATTTGAGAGAGAGAGAGAGAGAGAGAAAAAAAAAACAAAACAGGTGCACCATGGCCTTCAGCCATATCAAAAGAACTCCAGATCTATGCACCCTCATATGCACACATGCAACATTGCATCAGTGTGCATCTGGTTTATGTGTGACCTGGAGATTCCAACAGAAGTTCTTAGGTTTCATAAGCAAGTACCTTAACTCCTAAGCCATCTCTCCAGCCCACCTTAAAAAAAAAAAAAGGAAAGGTTTCTTTTGGCCACAGTTTAGGAGGTCTTACTCCTGGTTGCCTAGCCTATTGATTGGGGACCTGTGTTGAGGCAGCAGCATGATGAGATAACTTAATGGAAGAAGCAAATGACAGAGAACCTGGTACATGCCTACCATACCTTGCTTTTGGGAAGCAAAGGTAGGAAGATTAAAAGTTCAAGGCCAGCCTGTGATATATAATGAAACCCTGACTCCAGAGAAAGAGGGGGAGAGGAAGAAAAGGTGGTAAAGCAAAGGAAGAAACTGAATTCCCTTCAAGACTCTTAGTGACCTAAGATGTCACTGTAGGCCCTGTCTCTTCGAGATTCCACCACCTCCCAGTAGTTCCAAGCTGAGAACTAAGCCTTCACCATGTGTATCTTTGGGGGAACATTCCAGATCTAAACCCTAACAGGAGTGGAGAAGTGTGTGAATGAAAGATTCTATGAAACGTGGATGGAAGTGTAAGGGTGGGATAGAAAATCCGGTCCGCATGTCCGTGATCAGAGAAGGTGTGCTAACTGGCCTTTGGCCTGGGAGACCTTGTTCTAGACAGCCAAGAGTTATTGCAGGACCGCCACCCCCCACCCTACCCCAAGCTATGGCGACAATGCCTGCTTCAAAAGGCTTCAGGAAAGACCCAAGCAAAGGTCATTAACATGCATGCAAATACTCTGAAATGTAATATTAGAGATTAGTTTTGCCATGTTTATAGAATTGTGTCAGATACCTATTTTTTTTGTTGTGTTTTTTGTTTGTTTGTTTTTCAAGGTAGGTTCTCACTCTGGTCCAGGCTGACCTGAAATTAACTCTGTCTTCTCAGGGTGGCCTTGAACACTCATGGCAATCCTCCTACCTCTGCCTCCCTAGTGCTGGGATTAAAGACGTGCGCCACCATGCCCGGCCAGATACCTCTTTAAAGCACCTTTTGTGAACGAGGAAATTGGAGCTCCTGTCAGCTGAGGAGATGTTGAGGTGGAGACCTAGACCCTTTTCATTCTCTTTGTAGTCTCCCTGGTGATGGTATTCCCCCAAAACCACAGGGGCTCTTCAGTGGCCCCCCCAGACCCTGCTCCCCAGAGCACCACTGCACATCTCCAACCTCAGTCTCCTACCCATCAAATGGACAGGTCAGACTGCATCAGTGATCTTCACCAGTCCTGAGGATATGGGTTTCAGGGAGCTTTGGCATCCTTGAGATGTGCAGTATTTTGTGGGTTATTTTTCTCCCTGGCTTAAACTGCAAAGGGAAGCTAATGGCTTAAACTTGAAAAATCCCAGATTGCCTTGACTGGAGTTTTCACTCAGGCATTCTCAAGAATTGGCCCCTGGGTTGGCAAATAAGCTGTGTGGTCCCTGTCTACTATCTTGTCTCATTCCCTAGGAATTGCAAAAAAAAAATTCCCTGGGCCAACTTTGACTGGCCCAAGAGCCAGTCCCTGTAGCCAAGGGGAGAAGATTTTAGCCCTGGAGACAGGATGTGCCTCTCTCATGCCCTTCTTTTTCTCAGATTCTGTTCTTGATATAAACCTGTGAAAAGTGAAGTGTGTGGCCTATGGGTGTGACGTGCAACAGAGTCACAAGCATGCCAGAATTGCCAAGACACCTCCAGGGGCATCCTACCTTCCCAGGTAGGCTCAGGGAAGGCTCTGGGGTCTTGGCTCATGGCTGAGCTCTTGGTCCTGAACTCCAACTTTGCTTCTGTTTCCAGATCTCCTCCTCAGTTTCTTTTCAGCTCTGTGTGAGACCACAGGTAGATAGGCCTCCACAGCTTCCTGCATTGGGCAAGATACAGATTTCCAGCCAAGAAGATACCACACAGCTCTGCTGAGTTCCTTTAAAGAGCCACATGCAGCCAGGCTCAGTGGTACACACCTGGAGTTATAGCACTCAGGAACCTGAGGCAGGAGCATTGTGAGTTCCAAGGCTACATAGGGAAACCCTGTCTCAAAGAAAAGGGGCAGAGGGTCAATCTCCATTGCAATTTAAAGGCACTATTAAAATTTTACAAATGCTTTATTGCAGGGACTTCCTGATTATCTCAGAAATTTTGTTAATGGGGGCTGAAGAGATGGCTTAGCGGTTAAGTGCTTGCCTGTGAAGCCTAAGGACCCTGGTTCGAGGCTCAGTTCCCCAGGTCCCACGTTAGCCAGATGCACAAGGGGGTGCACACGTCTGGAGTTCGTTTGCAGAGGCTGGAAGCCCTGGCGCGCCCATTCTCTCTCTCCCTCTATCTGTCTTTCTCTCTGTGTCTGTCGCTCTCAAATAAATAAATAAATAATTTTAAAAAATATTTAAAAAAAAAAGAAATTTTGTTAATGGGAAGTATTGTAGGGGTAAAGGAAAATGATCTGGGAGTTTCTGGTTCCCTTCTGCCTGTGGAACATCATAGACCATCTGAGAAATAGCAATGGTCCAAGGGGCACTTCTGAGCTGTTTTAAAGTGTATGTTTTTCTATGGTTGCTATTTCTATGTATAGGAACTGTTTCTAATTTTGTTTTGTACTTCCCTAAATGGCCTAGTCATGAGCTCTGGAAATGGCAGTGGCCTCTGTTCTTCTGTTTTATTTGGGAGCCATTTGGTTGTGTGAACAAATAGAAATTCAAACAATCCTGCATGTGCAGAAGAGAAAATGTACTGATGGAGAGTTTGCTGATAACAGCTTTGGGAATGGTTGGATCCAGGATCTCCAGTGAGGTTGCTAGGATGCTCCCTCCTTTTTCCTCCCTCCTCCCTCCTGGCTCTGCATTTATCCGTGTTAGTTTTTTTTTTTTTTCTTGCCAGGGGCTAAGGGCAGACTTATAAGTAGTAAATGTAAGCATATAAGTAGTAAATGTAAGCAGTGTAACAGGCCAGAGACAATAAACCACTCCTTTGCCCACAGCCTTAGTTTCCATCACCTGTCCTGAGGCTGGCATTCATTGCACTGCTTCTCCTAGCTTCCAGCTTGGGAACAGAGAAAGTGGTGCTGTAGCCTCATTATCAAGCCAGGTTTGAATCATGTGCTAGTCCACCTCCACCCCAGCCCACAACTGCTGGTTTATGTGGGATTCCATAAACTAAATAGGAAAGTTGAAGCGCTGAGGGCTGACCCAGGGAGGGAACTAGCAGCATAGCCAGAACACACATAGTGATCTCTTCTGATGGTTGGTTCCCGCATCTGCTCTCATCCTCCAATCCTTACTCCTGCTACTTCACCTTTGCCCTCTTTCAGGTCTAGTTTAAGAGGTTTTGTTGGTGTGTGGTTGGTTGGTTGGTTTTGTGATGGAAATGGAATCTCAAATGCTTAACTGCCAAACCACATTCCAGCCCTCACTGGTGAAGTACCCTACCCCTGGGTCACATGCCCAGCCCTAGATTAAGGGTTCTAAATCTTGTGTCTCTAACCCTTGTGCTATTTGTTGAAAGGTAAATATTCATGAAACCATGTAGTTGACTGAGAAAGAAAAAAAAATTACATCTCTGTTTTCTTATAGGGTCTAAACAGAATTGAGCTTTTCTTTTTCTTATGAATGAGGACAATAAACCATGGTTGTCTTAGCAACACCTGTGACTGTCACCACTATAAGACACAGGCATTTCCATATCATATTGCAGTTGTTACAGATACTGCCAGATGTCATTTATACTCATCTACTTTGCTAAGACATCATCTCATTGTGTAGTTCTGCCTGTCCTGGAACTCACTGTGTAGGCCAGGCTAGCCTTGAACTTGCATCAATTGTACCATCACTCCCAGAGCATTCATCTACTTCTCAGTTATTGTCATTACTGAACTTACCAATAGATCTCACAATTTAAAGCATTTATCAAGAAACATGAATGTGTCTAAGTATAATAATGTACACCTGCAATCCTAGGACTTAGGAAATAGGAGATTGTGAGCTCATAGACAGCCTGGACTATAAAGTGAGACCTTATCTTCAAAAACAAAAAATCTTTGATTTGGTTTTATTTTATAAATAGTTAAATTTCTGAATATAATTGGGCTCCTTTATAATTTTACATAGTCAGTGTGGGCCACCTGTCTGTGGGTTGTTTTAGATCTTGTGACTCTCCCTGACTCAGGGCCTCGCTTGTATTGGTACCTGGAGTGTTAACAAGATTGTGGCTTCTTAGCCAGAAGACATTCATTCATCCTTAAAATATTCAAATACATGAAAACATACCAAATATTTGTGCACATAAAGTTATGTCAGGCAAATCCTATCATTCCTCTGCATATAACTGTCTGAAAGAAATGGCCCTCCATGTGCCACGCACCTCTCTGCCCTCATCTGTCACCACTGTTCTCACTCATCTTGGACCACAGCCACACTGGTCTGCAGGCTGCTCCTAAAGTATTCTTCACATATTCTTGCCTCAAGGCCATTCCTGTGGCCTGAAAGTTTTCATAGTCATAGTTTATGATCTTACCTGTTCAGGTGTCCCTCCTCTTCTCTTGGAGGCCTTCCTCAGCATGCTATGTAAAGAACAGCCCCATCGCTATCTGCTCATCTTAACTTTTATCAGGCACTAATTGCCCGCTGACCTTGTATTGTTTACTTATTACATCCTCTTCTACTACACTGTCTGGTCCTATGGAAAGAGACTGCTTGCCGCTGGTATATGCTCATTGCTGAGCACACAGCAGTTCATTTAGTATTTGCTAAGGGAATGACAGGTAGATGTTACAGAAGGATGTTCCAAGTGGCCAGAGATATGACCTCTTCTTTTCCCTTTGCATAGATATACCGCCTTCAACCTTCATTCTCCTGGAACCCTCAAGGTGAATTTTCAGAACATACTGAGGGTGAGTATGATGTACATGTTTGTTTACTTAAATTGTACAGCAAATACACATAATATCTTTTTTTTTAAAGTGTACAAGAGCCAGGTATGGTGGCGCATGCCTTTAACCCCAGCACTTGGGAGGCAGAGCTAGGAGAATTGCTGTGAGTTCGAGGCCACCCTGAGACTACATAGTTAATTCCAGGACAGCCTGGACCAGAGTGAGACCCTACACTGAAAAACAAAAACAAACAAACAAAAAACAAAAGTACAAGACAGGCTGGGGAGATAATGGCTCCATTGGTAAAATGCTTGCTGCACAAGCAGAAGGACCTGAGTTCATATCTCCAGTACCCATATACAAGCTGGACATAGCAGCACCTATAATTCCAGTGCAGAGGAGGCAGAAACAGGAAAATCCCTGGGGTTTGCTCCAGGTTTAATGAAATACCTTGTTTCAAAAAGTAGATAGAGATCAACAAAAGAAGACTCTTGTGTTGATTTCTGGCCTCCACACACATGGGCACACACAGAGGGAAAATACCAGTTTCCTTCACTGTCTCCATGGTCATTCACAAGTCTTCCCTTATAGGTAAGTTCTATCATTTGCCGAGTAGTGTCCTGATACCCTTTTTCCCACACAGAAGCATTCATTCTCATGTATATGCACACTTGTATTTTAGTTCACTAAGAAAAAGTTGTGTTGTTTTATTTCTAGAACATACCTTCACCATCCTCAACAGCATTGTGCTTTAGAGATCCTTCTCATAAACATATGTCAATGTGTTACACTCCAAGTTTTGTTTTTCAACTATTTAATTCAGTTTAAAATTTAACATAGGTGAAACTTTTTGTTGTATTATATATGTGTGTATGTATATATATATATATATGTATATATATGTGTGTGTATATATATATATATATATATATATATAGAGAGAGAGAGAGAGAGAGAGAGAGAGAGTTTTCACTTTATTTTATTTTGGTTTTTCGAGGTAGGGTCTCTCTCTAGCCCAGGGTGGACTTCACTGCCTCCCAAGTGTTGGGATTAAAAGCATACACCACCATGACCAGCCGTGTATATATATATATATGGGGTGGGGGTTCAAGGTAGGGTCTCAGTCTAGCCCAGGCTAACCCGGAACTCACTTTGTAGTCTCAGGATGGCCCTGAACTCACAGCAATCCTCCTACCTTTGCCTCCCAAGGGCTGGGATCAAAGGAGTATGCCTCCACACCCAGCTGTTGTACAGTAGCATAGTAAAGACACAAAACAGCCCCATCTCCATTGTGTGAATATGTTGTTTTTTTCATGGGTTAAAAATGCAGAATAGGTGTCTACACATAATTAAAATATGTATGTAGTGGCTGGAGAGATGGCTTTATGGATAAACTGCTTGCCACTCAAGCCTGACTACCCAAGCTCAACCCCACATAAAGAGCTGAAAGTCATAGCAGGCTTCTGTAATCCCAGCATACTGATAGCAAGATGGGAAGCAGAGACAGGAGACTTTCCTGGAAGCTCAGAAGATCACTGTGTGCTAAGCAAAGAGCAACAGAAAGAATGAGAGGGAGAATCCCTGCCTTAAAAGAGGTGGAAGGTAAGGATGTTATAACACCCGAGAAAGTTGTCCCTTCACCTTCACACGTGCACTGTGGCACACACATATGCACAACACACAGACAGACACACATACACAAAGTTTAAAAACACTAAAAAATATATACAAAATACTTACCTATGACGTGTAAGCTTTACTGTATGTTGTATTTGAGAGGACTATGTTGGTGCATTTTTGTGCTAGTGGACATCATCTTTTGGGTCTATGCAATGGATTCTAGGCAGTGAAGTTGGTTTCAGAGTATGTGTCCTTCCAGTTTGTAATGAGGCATTTTGAATAGGGATGCCAGCCTTTGTTGCAGGGTGCAGGGGAGGTGGTGTCATCTGTCCTTGAAGGAGTAAGAAACACTAGCAGTGTGGGAAATGGGAGGGTGGATGGTTCCGGCATCCAGATTCTGCATGCCAGCTGACTTGTCACTTGACTGGGACCTCAGTGAATCCAGGGGAAACTTGTTGCTTCGCTTCAGATTCCTTCGTGGTGGTAAAGCTTTAGAAGTAAGTTGAAGCCAAGGATTGTGGCACATGCCTGTAAACCCAATTTGGGAGGCAAGGCCAGACTGGGCTATATTGTAAAACCCTGTTTCAAAAACAGAAAACAGGCCAGGCCTGGTGGTGTATGCCTTTAATCCCAGCACTCGGGAGGCAAAGGTAGGAGGATTGCCATGAGTTCAAGGCCACCCTGAGACTACATAGTGAATTCCAGGTCAGCCTGAGCTAGAGTGAGACCCTACCTCAAAAAAAAAACAAAACAAACAAACAACAACAACAACAACAAAAAAACCAACCAGGAAACAAGCTGGAGAGAGGGGCTCAGCAATTAAGTGTGCTTCCTACACAAACATGATGGCCTGAGACCATCTGAGTTTGAATCTTCAGAGCACACATAAATAACTGGGCACGGCCATGGCCATGCATGTCTATAACCCCATCCCTATGAGGAGTAAAGACTGGGGAATCACTGGGGCTTGAAAATAACAAGCTCCAAAATTACTAAGAGACTTTACCTAAAAGAAAATCAGGTGAGTGATGCATGCATATACCACACATGTGCACACAAACTATGCACACTCCAATAAAACCCCAAAAACAGAAAACCAAGAGAAAAAAAAAGTGAGTTGAAGCCTGGCGTGGTGGCGCATGCCTTTAATCCCAGCACTTGGGAGGCAGAGGTAGGAGATTGCCATGAGTTTGAGGCCACCCTGAGACTCCATAGTGAATTCCAGGTCAGCCTGGGCTAGAGTGAGACCCTTACCTCAAAAACCAAAAAAAAGAAAAAAAACAGTGAGTTGATTTAAAGAAATCTGTAGTATCTGTACAGATGGGTTGTGATGCTGAAAGGGGTAGTACAAAACAACTGAGATTTGGTGAGTGTCATGTTGGTTCACCTCCTTTAGCTGTAGTCATGGGCTCCCCACTGTGGACCTAAATGTCTTGGCAAAAAATACCATAGGCATGTGCCCTGAGTCATTTGTGTCATGGTGGGGACCTCAGCCAGGAATGCTATTAGTTTTGAGAACAGAAAACCCAGCTCACAACCACCCAATCGGATGAGTATTGATTTCTGTCCTACCACAGCAAACTTGGAGGCATGCATCTGCCGATTTTAGTGTGATAGCCATGTAGAATCAGGACAGCCTCTGGGTTACAAGATTGCTACTGCAGCCCCAACCAGCACAAACAGGGAAGGATCAACTCTAATGGCATGTGTGTTTCAATTTTGGACCACTCAAGTACTCCCAGAATTTCCAAGAAGACAATCTCATTGGCCAGAAATGTGTTTTATTACCTCCCCTCCTCTTTTGGTTTTTTTGAGGTGGGGTCTCATTCTAGCCCAGGCTGACCTGAAATACACTATGCAGTCTCCGAGTGGCCTCGAACTCACTGCAATCCTCCTACCTCTGCCTCCCAAGTGCTGGGATTAAAGGCGTGTGCCACCACACCTGTCCCTTATTACCTCCCCTTTCCTCTCCAAGGCAGGTGAGAAATTTCATTTAGCTTTTCAGCCTTTCTGGAGGAGGGGCAGCGGAAAAGAGAATAGACTCAGATGGATAAGCCAGCCAACAGTGTCTGGCTTCAAAGGGAAAGAAAAGCCGTAATAATTGACATTAATGAATGCTGACTTTATGCAAGTCCTTACTATAAGCATTTTAACTATATGATTTCACTCAGTTCTCACAACTGCCCTATGATGTCACTGTTGTCATCTCTCTCTAGTAACTATGCAGAAAACGAGGAATAGGGTTGGGAAGGTGCTTACAGAGCAGAGGACCTGGGTGAGCTCTTGTAGCCTGTCTCGGGATCCCTACTTAGCCCTCACTCTCTGCAGTGTGTTGCCTTATAGGATGGGCATGGGCCCTGGACTGTACACTGACCAGCTTTTGTCTGAATTCTTCCAGCAGAGACAGATGTAGCAGTGTATCTTGCATGCAGGTACACACACACACACACACACACACACACACACACACACTATTTATTTGTTGAGAGATAATGAGCAAACTAGGGTCTCTACCCACTGCAAACGAACTCTGGACATATGCACCTTGTGCAGCCAGTTTATGTGGGTCCTAGGGAACTGAATCTTGGTCCTTAGTCTTCACAGGCAAGTGACTTAACTGCTAAGCCATCTCTCCAGCCCCATCTTGCTTTTTTGTGTATAAGTCCCTTCTCCTGGTCCTGGTCTGGGGAGTGCCACCAGTTACACATCTTCCTTGTCCAGAAGTGTGCATGGCATAGCACATCACTTCTAGCCTCCCTTTTCCAAGCAAATAGTGCCTACCCAATTAATTCTTCTCCCTAGAACAAGGCTTCTAGCCTTACTGTTTATTTGGCATTTTTTGCAGATTGTTTTTTTCACACACTTCCTGTGCTTCTCTTTGCTTGTCCCTGGAGTTCACCATGTTTGTAGTGCCCTGTGGAACAGTGCCAGATGAGAGTCTGGGGCATCCATAGAGCTGGGGGTACCCATAGCAGGTACCTAGCCTTTACTTGGGCTTAAGGGCAGGCTTCTCCACGGAGGCAAAAATCAAAACAGGTTGACAGGGTGGCCAAGAGCTCAAGCTCAGAAGTCAGCCAACCTAGATTCTACTTGAGCTGTGCCACTGACTGGCCCTGAGTAGCCAGCTTAGCCCTGGAAGCTGCCACTGCCCCTAGAGTTGGTTTCAGAGATGAAATATGCTTATAAATTTCAGTTTTTGGGACAGTGGCATCAAGTGTTACTTGGTTGATGCTGCTGATGGTGATGGTGGTGGCAGCAGGTAGCAGTGGCAGCTCACATCAGTTAACCCTTACTGTTTGTCAGAAATCTGGCATCTCAGTCACTGGCTTGTGAGACCATATGTTTCCTGCTTCCTGTGTGATCCTTACCCACCAAACGTGAATGAGTTTACCCTATGTGCCGCTCTGAGTTTGCATGTTGCCTAGATATTGCAGGATTGTGATCTAGGAATGAGAATTTGCAGCTGAGGCATGGGCCAGGAGTATTGCAGGAGAAAATGAGGGTTTTTTTGTTTTTTGGTGTCTATCAGGAACCTGCAGCTGCTAGTTGTAGTTCTTACCCACTCCCTAGGTCTTTCCGTGCCACCTCAATAGTATGAGCTGCCCGTGGCCTGTGGCCAGAACACATGGATGCTCTGCTCAGCCCATCAGCAGAGTCCCAAATTAGACTTGACATTGTGATTTATTCTGTGGGATGAAGCTGGGAAGGCAGAGCCCCAGTGGGTAATTCCATGGGAAGGTTGTCAGCCCGCATTAGCTCAGGCCTTTCATGCACCCTTTCTGTTTCATTGTCCTGCTAATAGGGTTTTCTAGGGTACTGCTGTCTGTCTTCTGAGCAGCTTTCCCTGGGTCTACAGGGCCCCAGTTTGGCTGTGACTCCCTAAAGAGGTGTGTGATGAACTTCAGCAGCCTTCATTCCTGGCCCCACCTTTTATTTATTCAACAGGAAGTAGGAGTGGCACTTTTTTCACTGCTGTCATCTCCTGCAGCTAGAAGCCACACAGTGTCTCTGCCACTAGCCACCTTTATTCATTCACAGGAATGACAGCAATAGGGAAGTTTCTAAGGTAGAAACAGGTTAGCCCTGAAATCCTAGAGATTAGACACTAGAAAGGTTCATTTCTTTAAAAAAAATTATTTATTTGCAAGCAGAGAGAGAGAAAGAGACAATGGGCAAACCAGGACCTCTTGCCAATGCAAACTCTAGCTTGCATGTGCTGTTGTACATCTGGCTACAGGTGAGTACTAAGGCCTGGAACCTGGGCCACTAAGCTAGTGAACTTTGTAAGCAAGTGCCTTTAACCACTGAGCCATCTCCTGCCCCTTCCCCCCTTCCTGTTACCCTCCCCACTGGCAGATGTTCATTTCTTATATTTGGCAGATCAGCTGAGAGGGCTTGACTTTGTATCCCAGAAGTTCAAACTGCTGGGGCCTCCTGTCTTAAAGCTTCACAGCTGAGACAACAGCCTCCAGGGATATCAGGTCAGAAGGGAAGAGGTGGGTATGAATAGTGCTACAGGGCTTAGACACCTAGGCCCAGAAGCATCTCATGTATATCTTCTTGGGCCTAGAACTAGCTGTATGGCTCTGCCCAGCCGCAAGGGGTCTGGAAACATGAGGGTGCCTGAAAAATCATGGCCACAGTAGACATATACAGTATCTAGTGCATGCCAGGCTTTCTTGGGGCTCTGGAGATACAAAGGGGTCCTTGCCTTCTTGGAGCTCATAATTGTATGGAGGAAACTGAATGTAAGTAAGTAATTACAGCAGTAATTACAGGCTGCTGTACTAAGTACAGGAGTGCTGAGGGAATATGTCCTGAGTAGAGAGTCTGACATGTTTGGAGAGGTTGGAAGGTACCTGCCATGGGTCTGACATTTGGAAGGAGGCTAAAGGATGGGCAGACCTCAACTGAATGGGCAATGAAATAAATACAGGGAGAAAGTTTCAAGTAGAGGGAACAGCATTGTAGAAGGAACAACATTGGCAAAAAGTTCTGAGTGTGCACCTTAAACTCTTGATGGAACTGGAAGGTCACTCGTGGGGGAGGGAATGGTCAAGGACAGGTGGGGGCAGACCATGCAAGAGGGGGCGCTTTAGGGAGTTGTAAACTACCTTTTGGAGCTGTTGACAGAATTAAATGAACTCAGTGATTTTTTTTATTTTTTTATTTTTGAGGTAGGGTCTCACTCTAGCCCAGGCTGACTTGGAATTCACTATGTAGTCTCAGGCTGCCCACGAACTCATGGTGATCCTCCTATCTCTGCCTTCCGAGCGCTGGGATTAAAGGCATGTGCTGCCACGCCCAGCTGAACTCAGTGATTTTTTTAAAAAGTTTTATTTGGGGGCTGGAGAGATGGCTTAGCGATTAAGTGCTTGCCTGTGAAGCCTAAGGACCCCAGTTCGAGGCTCGGTTCCCCAGATCCCACGTTAGCCAGATGCACAAGGGGGCGCACGCGTCTGGAGTTCGTTTGCAGAGGCTAGAAGCCCTGGCGTGCCCGTTCTCTCTCTCTCCCTCTATCTGTCTTTCTCTCTGTGTCTGTCGCTCTCAAATAAATAAATAAATAAATAAATAAATAAATAAATAAAATTAAAAAAAAGTTTTATTTATTTATTTATTTGACAGAGAAAGAAAGGGAAAGAAAATGGGCCCACAAACTCCAGACACTTGTGCCCCCTTGTGCATCTGGCTAACATGGGTCCTGGGGAATTGAACCTTGGTCTTTTGGCTTTGCAGGCAAACACGTTACCTGCTAAGCCATCTCTCCAACCCTCGATGATTTTTTAAAAAGCTGAGTTATCTTGCTGTCTGGTAGGCAGTGTTTCAGATATTCAGAAAGAACATTGAACAAGGCCTAAAACTATCCCTATTCTTATGGAGCTGCTGTTCTAGAATGGAAAGACAATAAATAGGGAAACAATTTTTCCAGGTGGAAAAAAATAACTGATCAATAAACAGTAACATGTCATTGGAGAGCATATAGTTAGCATGTATCTGGCCACAGATGACAAAATCCCCATCCATGTGAGCTAAATAATTTAGTCAGGTCCCACACACCCAAGTCCAAGGGTTCTCAGGTGACAAACAGAGTAGTTTAGTAGTGGGCTCAGATTTGTTCCCACAGCCCTGATGTTTCCTCTGTCATAGGCAGGTGCCTTCTTCAGTTACAGGGTGGCAGTGAGGGATGCATTTGGCAGTCTTGGGTGAGAACAGAAGCTTTTAGACGTGCTCTAGTTCTACTTCTAAGCAGCCCCAGTGGACAGTGTATGGGAGCAGAAAAGAAGCTGCTACCATGCCCAGGTTGGAGTAAAATAGAGGGCAGAATCAGCATGTGGAGGTAGAGGCAGAAGACAGGAGTTTAAGGCTTGCCTTGGCTACATAAGATCAAGTCTCACAAAACAAAATAGTCTGGGCATGATGGCACACACCTGTATTCCCAGCATTCAGGAGGGGGCTCAAGGTCAGCCAAGACTGTATAATGAGACCCTATCTCAAAGAAAGCAAAATAAAACAAAATGCATTAAGGCTATAAACAACATAACAGCCACCTCTATTTTTTAAGTTTATTAATTCTGTGAGAAATGTAGAATCCTGAAATTAAAAATATAAATTCAGAACCAGCTATGGTAGCACATGCCTTTAATCCCAGCACTTGGGCAGCAGAGGTAGGAGGATCACCATGAATTTGAGGCCACCTTGAGACTCCATAGTGACTTCCAGGTCAGCCTGGGCTAGAGTGAGATCCTACCTCGAACAACCAAAAAAACAGTAAATTCAGGAGCTCAAATGTAGTAATATTCAGTGGTCATGTGCTTGCCTAGAACCCACTGCTGAGGGCCTGGAAGCATGGTTCAATAGTAAGTCACTTGCCTAGCATGCCCAAGACCCTAGATTCAACATCCACACCACAAATATATATATATATATATTTTTCAAAATATTTATTTATGGTTCTTCTAGATCATGAAACTGTGTTCTTCACAAGCCTCTTTTTCATCACTGTAGCCACTTTCTGAATCACCTGCACTTATTCCGAGAATGCATTGTCTCCATATCCATCTGTAGTGTTTGTGATTTGGCATCTTGTGAATTTGTTTACTGTGTTGTCTCTGCAAAGTATCTCATTCATGAAGTAGATCATCATATATCAATGATCTAATCTCCACCTACTATGTTATATTTAAAAATAGAGCTGGGCATGGTGGCCCACGCCTTTTATCCCAGCACCCAGGAGGCAGAGATAGAAAAAAATAAATAAAAATAAACGTAAACTGATGGTTTTAAAGATATTGTCAATGAATACATAGCTAAATAAAGGTGGTTACATAACATAAACTGTTTCTTGTTTGTTTGTTTGTTTTGTTTTGTTTGTTTGTTTTTGTTCTTTGAGGTAGTGTTTCACTCTAGCTCAGGCTAACCTGGAAATTTCCTATGTAATAGCCTCAAACTCCTACTTCTGCCTCCCAAGTGTTGGGCTTAAAGGTGTGCACCAGTTTTGTTATTGTTTTGTTTTGTTTTCCTAGTTAGGGTCTTACTCTAGCCCAGGATTACCTGGAATTCACTATGTAGTCTCAGGTTGACCTCAAACTCACAGTGATCCTCCCACCTCTGCCTCCTGAGTGCTGGGATTAAAGGTGTGCACCAACATGCACAGCTTTTTAAAAATCTTTTAAGTGACAATTTAAATGTTCCACTATAACAGGGTAAGACTTTTACCTTAAGTATTTGTTTCAATTGATTGCATATTGCTTATATCTGTTTGGCTTCAACTTGCATTTTAAATTTTACTTGCATGGTGAGTGTTTGTGAGAGAGAGAGAGAGAGAGAGAGAGAGAGAGAGAGAGAGAGAGAGAGAGAAAGAAAGAAAGAAAGAAAGAAAGAAAGAAAGAAAGAAAGAGGGAGGGAACGAGTAAGCATGCATGCCATGGCACTCAGAAAACAATTTCAAGGTAACTGTGTGCCACCTTCTTTGAAACAGGAATCTCTTAGGCTGCAAACCAACTGCCAGAATCCAAAGGAATGTCAGACTAACTGGCCCTCCGGCTTCTATTTTCCTGCTCTGCCTCTCAGTGCATTGAGATTACAGTTGCCATGTACCATTTTGCAGCTGCCTTTATATGGTGCTGAGGAATTGAACCAGGGTCAGCAGGCTTCACAGGCAAGTACCTTTAACTGCTGAGCTATCTTCCCAGCCCTTCATCTTGCTTTTTAAAAATAAATTTTAAAGGGCCTGTTTCTGTTTATGGTAACTTCTAATACTTGAAATGTTGGGACTAAGCTCCTGGGAATAGTTGACAGTCTGTTATATGCCTCCTTTTGTATTGTTGCCCAAACTAGCATCATTTAAGTTTTTAGAAGCTTAGCAATTTGTCCATAATAAATCAGTATGAAGCACTGAAAAACAGCTGTTATTTTTGAGGATACTTTTTTTGGACTATTTGAATAGACCTTGTATCCAACATAAACTAGGTTAGCCACACATAAATAACTAGGCTCAGTGGTGTTTGACCTTCCTGCTGAGAGCTATAATTAGTGACAAGCCCAACTTCTCTGTCCCCAGCTCAGACCCATTCATTTAGTTGTTCATTCAACATTGATTTATCAAAGTCTTATGCTTGCTTCAGCAGCATATATACTAAAAATTGCACAAGGATTTATAGAAGTCCCCCTTTTTCTCATTTTTTTGTTTTGCTTTGTCTTTGATTTTGTGGTGCTAGATATCAAACACAGTGCCTCATGCATGCTAGGCATATACTTTACAGCTGAGCCACGCCCCCTGTCCCTCACTGGTAGATTCTAGGAAAGTAATGCTTAGTCATACCCCAGCACCTTTCTGAGACAGTGTCACCTGTAATCAGCTAGTTCAGAGATACTAAATGGGGGATGGAGAGATTGCTCAGTGGTTAGGACTTGCCTGCAAAGCCTAAGGACCTGACTTTGATTCCTCAGTACCCACATAAAGCCAGATGCACAAAGTGGTGCATGTGTCTGGAGTTCATTTGTAGTGGCTAGAGGCCATGGTGCACCCATTCTCTATCTGCTTCTTTCTCTGTCTCTCTTAAATAAATAATAAAGTATTTTTTAAAGGATATTAATGAAAAATTCTAGAAATAATGAGTTTTAAGTTTTATTAAGTGTATTTTTTAATTATCCTATTTTTACTAGTTGTTAATCTCTTCCTCTGCCTAATTTATGTTAAAATTTATCATGTATATGTATGTATAGGAAAAAACTCAAGGAGCTGGGTGTGGTAGTGCACTCCTGCAATCCTGACTCTTGGGAAGTCAAAGCAGGAGGATCCAAGGCCAACCTGGAATATATGTTGAGACTCTGGCTTAACTAAGTAACCTAGTATACTATCTATCTGGCTTTTGGTACCCACTAGAAGTCTTCCCCCCACCCCCCGAGGTAGGGTCTCACTGTAGCTCAAGCTGACCTGGAATTCACTATGATGTAGTCTCAGTGTGGCCTCGAACTCACAGTGACCCTCCTACCTCTGCCTCCCAAGTGCTGGGATTAAAGGTGTGTGCTACCACACCCAGCTTCCACTAGAAGTCTTGAAATGGTATCCCCCACAGACAGTTAGAGGCTACTTTCTGTCAGTCACCCTAAGGTTCAGGATAGACAAGGGAAGCTGTCTTTTAGGATGTGTTAGAATTACAGTCCTCCACTTCTCCCTCTGTGACAGTGGCCCAAGCCCTTAATTAACCTTTTCAATCTATGAAGTAAAGGAGCTAATGCTCTCTTACTCAGAGATGTGATACATATCCACAGTTTGTCCAGGGGATCTTGATGTACATTATTATCACTGTCAAACTACCCTTGGGATGGATTACCAATATTCCCCCAACTCTTTTAAAATCCAAATTGCTCAGAATTCCACAATGGCTCTGACACAAATGCTTTGGAAAGGAGTCTCATAGCTGCATATACAAAACAGGGAGCAAAGCGCATGGTGCACAGTAAATGCTGTGTCAGTGTTAGCCAACAGCTTATTATCATTGCAGCATGGACCTCATTCACCTCCTTAATCACCATTATGGAAATACAAGTGATAATCACAGGGAGGTGCCATCATACCCACCTCAGTAGTTCAAATACAAAGACAACAGGAGATCATGAGTGCAGGATTCCCTGTGGGGCCTTGTAGGGCCTTGAACTTTTTCCCTAGAGGGAGGCTTTTGAAGAGAGCAGGGAATATCAGACCCACATTTTAGTGGAACTCCCCTGGCTGCATGGGGAACAGAGCTCTTTCTAATGTCTGTGATCAAGCAGAAGGTGGTGGTGAGGGGCAGATTCCAATTCCACTCAGTGAGTCTTGCAGTCTGGATGTGGGCATGGGAGAGGAAGGGACTTAGAGTGCTGCAGGGTTTGGGCCTGGCCACCTGCTTGAATAATGAAGGCATCAAGTTGGGGAATACCAGGATGGGGACTTGCAAGGAGCCACAGAAGGTGCTGTGAAAATCCAAGTGTGCTGCTGTGGACTCTGCTAGACAACTGTGAGAGATGGCAGGAGGCAAGGAGCATGTGGAACTTGGAGTAGATAGGAAAGTGCAAGGATCCTTAGCAAAGATGTGGTGCTGAAAACCAGGGGCCTAAGACCATCACTAAGGCGAGGAGTGCATAAAGATACAAACAACTGCCCAGAGAGATAGTGAGAAAGGGACAGAGGAGGCTAGAAATAAGGTGTAATAAGAAGGGAAGAGCCCACATGCGGGGACATGAAGACACAGCTGACAGCCAAATCCTGTGATGGGAGGGACTATCTATGAAAGGAGACACAGAACTCTATAGCCGTTCCCCAGCGGATCTGTGTTAAGTAAACATGTGATCCTATGTGCAGTGCAAACATGTTAAATGAGCATCTCCCAGGTTGGAGAAGTTTGGCACTAGGAGACACCCTCAGAAGTGTTTGGTGCACCTGTCTCCAACAATCAGGAAGCAGGGACTTTGGGAATGTTACATGTTATCCTGAGTGCCCCCTAGAGTAAACTTTCACTGAGTGCCTGGTGCTAGGAACAGACCTGACACAATGCCATCCACATCTGTGAAACAGGATCTGAATAGTGTTGGCCTCTTAGAGCTATTGTAGGGAGGTGACCAAGAAATCAATGAGTTAAAAGATGAAAAACACTGTCAGTGTTTAATAAATGGCAAAAGTAACACCAGCATTACCATGACTTCATGACCCTCACCATATGCATAAACAATTACCCAGATACCCATATAATTTATGTGGGATAGTTAAACCACAAAGAATGCTTAAAGAGAGAGCAGAGCGTGGAGATCTTCTTCCAGGTGCAGATGTTGTTCCAGGCTAAGGTGAGGACAAGGATGATCTGAAGAGCCTTTTCTGAATGCCTAGTCTTGAAGGGGAAATAGGAACTCATGCAGGTTTGTGCTGAGGCCCTGGCTGGTTATGGTGAAGAGAATAGCATATGCAAAGGACCTGAGGTAAGAAGGATTTGGGTATGTTGAAGAGGCCGATGGCACCTCAGCAGCATAAGAAAAGGGAAAGGACAGCAGACTGGTCACCCTGGGCCCAGTGAGCTATGGTAACAGGTTCAGACTTTGTTTCCCTGGGAGTTGTAGGATTCTTATTGAGAGGCAATGTTTGACTGTTTTGTTGTTGTTGCCCATTGATAAAAAAAAAGCTCTTGTTATATGTAGCCCCAAGTTAGCCTGGAACTATGATCGTGCTGTTTCAGCTTCCAAAGCGCTGGGGTTACAGGTGCATGGAAGGACTGTAAAGAAACATCACAGTTTTATTTTGGACTCCTCTTTGCACGTCCAAGGCTTGATGTCCTGGCACCCTTCTTAGCCCAGGACAGTTTGTACTGCTGTACTAATAGTTCTGAGCCAGGCCTCAGGTCAGATACTCCATTATACACCACCACCACCACCACTTTGTGTTATCACTTGTCCACTCCATCTGCAGGATTCAAAGGAGTTTTATGTACAAGAGAAAGTGCCCTGTTTCTAGATTCGTTAGTCCTAGGAAAGAAATAGCTAAGAAACAGCTGGGAAGATGGCTCAGCAGTTAAAGGCACTTTCTTGAAACAGCTTGCTGATCACTCTGGGCCATAAAGCAGGTCACTGCAGCCCCAGCTGTCCTCAGAAAGGCTCTGGGTTATGTGACTCATGATCCTGTCCTCTCTGTGAAAGGGTACCCCAGCCCACTCCCAACACAGGTGCCCTCATTTCCTCCCAGGCACAGAGCTGCCAGCTGCTGCTCCTGCCTCATCACTATTTCATTTGCCAATAAAGATGCCTCTTTGTGGGTGGGAGGGTGCTGGGGAAGCAGGAGGAGTTCCAAGAGTACCTTTGTCTCTCAAACATGGCTCTTTTTTTTTTTTTTTTTTTTTTTTTTTTTTTTTTTTGAGGTAGGGTCTCACTCTAGCCCAGGCTGACCTGGAATTTACTATGGAGTTTCAGGGTGGCCTCGAACTCACGGTGATCCTCCCACCTCTGCCTCCCGAGTGCTGGGATTAAAGGCGTGCGCCACCATGCCCGGCAACATGGCTCTTTTGTTGGCCCAGTGTGTGTGTTTTGGTGGGGCATGAAGGGAGGAATATCTTAATCACACAACTAGGGCCTACTTGAGCCCAGCCTGAGAATAGATATGGGGAGGCCTAAGTATCCCAAACTACACTCCTTTGATCCCATGTTCCAGTGCCTCCCCTGCCCAGTGGCTACTGCACACAGCTGGGTAACAGAGAGCCCTGCCCTCCTTTCCTCTACTATGTCTATGGTTGCCTACTCTCAGCTCAGAGCAAGATTGACTTAGCCCTGCTGGAAGGAGCTTCCCTTCAGAACCCATGGAGTATGTTGTGAACCTTTTGGGAACCCACATACCTCATAGCTGTATGACTTGTTAGCAGCACTGCCCTTTTGGCTAAGAGGCACTGACTAACAGATAGACTTTATCGAGGTCGTCTTTGCTGCCATTGTGCCCTGATCAGTGGTTTGGCTATACTGGGTATTGAACCTGGAGCCTTGCCTATGGGAGACAAGCGCTCTGCCATTGAGCCATGCCCTAATCCCTCACTGGTGGATTTTAGACTAGCCTTTCCCCCCAACATTACATCTCCATCCATCTCCCTCCCTCCTCTCCCCTGTTTTCCCTCCCTCCCGTGTGTGTGTGGGGGGGTATACACTTGTCTCCTCCCTCCTCTCCCCTGTCTTCCCTCCCTCATGTGTGTGTGTATGTGTGTGTGTGTGTGTGTGTGTGTGTGTGTGTAGTATACACTTGTCTCCTCCCTCCTCTCCCCTGTCTTCCCTCCCTCGTGTGTGTGTGTGGAGGGTTATACACTTGTATATTCTGATACAGCAACAGTGCACTTGCCTGTAGCATCATATGGGGGAATGACAGGTTTCCCCTTCCATCACTCACCTGCCTGTTTGTCCTTGTAATGGAGTCTCTTAGTGATTCCAGAGCTTGCCATTTGCAAGCCCCAGAGTGTCTGTAGTCTCGGCTCCCTCACAGGATTGGAGTTACAGATGTGCATAATGATGCCCAGCTGTTTTTACATGGGTTCTGGAGATTCAAATTCGTACATTCGTGGGCCCCTCTTAGGCCCTCCCCTTGTGCAGGAAGCACACTTAACTGCTGAGCCATATCTCCAGCCCTCTTTCTGCATTTTATTTTGAGACAAGTTCTTCCTAAGTTGCCTATGCTGGACTAGACCTTATTCTGTAGACCACACAGATGTTGATTTTACAATCCTGCCTCAGCCTTTAGAATAGCTGGAATTATATGCCTGCACTACTAGCTAGGCCCAGTTTACCACCCACTTTTGCAGTTGGTAAAACTTAGGTATAGGTAAATCAAGTCCCTTGCCTGAGCCACACAGTAGAAGTAAGTGGATCTAGGATTAGAACCCAGCCTACCTAGCTTCATAATCACCCCACTATGACTCCTGCCAACCCAGTCATTCTCTACCTTATCATGACACCCTGTTTATTTGGCTCAGAGCGCTCATCACAATTGATGAGTGGACATATATATTGCCTAGCCTTACCCTTCAGACAGAAACATATTTTTAATTAATTAGTTAATTAATTAATTACTTTTGGTTTTTTTGAGGTGGGGTCTCATTATAGCATAGGCTGACCTGGAAATCACTGTGTAGTCTTAGTCTGGCCTTGAACTCACAGTGATCCTCCTACCTTTGTCTCCTGAGTGCTGGGATTAAAGGCATGTGCCACCACACCCGGCTTTTAATTTTATTTCTTTATTTATTTTTAAATTTTTATTTATTTATTTGAGAGCAATAGACAGAGATAGAGGCAGAGAGAGAGAGAGAATGAGAATGGGTGCATCAGGGCCTCCAGCCACTGCAAACAAACTCCAGACGTGCACCCCCTTGTGCATCTGGCTAACGTGGGTCCTGGGGAATTGAGCCTCGAACTGGGGTCCTTAGGCTTCACAGGCGAGTGCTTAACTGCTAAACCATCTCTCTAGCCCTTAATTTGATTTTTTGACAATGTTATTTAAATTTTTTGTTTGTTTTATTTTTCAAGGTAGGGTCTCACTCTAGTCCAGGCTGACCTGAAATTCACTATGTAGTCTCAGGGTGGCCTCAGATTCACAGTGATCCACTTACCTCTGCTTCCCAAGTGCTGGGATTAAAGGCATGTACCACCATACCTGGCAGAACAATCTATTTAATAATATGAGTCATGTGGGGGAGGGTTGATTGAGATTGGGTCTCTCTTTATATCCTCGGATGGCCTCAAACACATGATTCTCTTGTTTCAGCCTGCCAAGAACTAGGATTACAAGCTTGAATTTTTTTTGTTTTCCAAGGTAGGGTCTCACTCTATCCAAGGCTGACCTGGAATTCACTGTGTAGTCTCAGGGTATTCTCAAACTCCTGGCGATCCTCCTACCTCTGCCTCCCAAGTACTGGGATTAAAGGAAGGCACCATCATGCCCTGCTAGAATTCTGTCTTGTCTTTTGCTGCGTCCCCAGCTCTAGAGCAGTACCTGGTGTATAGCAAAGAAAATGAGGTGAAGTCGCCAGTCACCAGGATGTGAAGAGCCCAAGTCTTCAGATGCTGATGGGAATATAGAATGAAGTGACTACTCTGGAATATATGTGGACAGTTTCATAAATACTAAATATACAGCTGTGCTTTGACCAACCCAGTGTACTCTTGAGCAGTTAACCCAGAGAAATAAGACTCATATCCACGTAGACTCCCCTGTCCCATTGCTCATAGCAGCTTTGCTCTTTGCCCAAACCTGGAACTAGCCAAATATCCCATAGGAGACAAATAGTTAAAGAAGCCACAGAAGGCCTCTAAAGAAAGGGAACTAGCTATAGAAGCCCATGGCCTTTTTTTTTTTTTTTTTAATTCTGTTTGGTTGCTTGTTTTTTAAGCTGCTCTCACTTTAGCCCAGGCTGGCCTGAAACACATGGTGATCCTCCTACTTCAGCTTCCCAAGTGCTGGGATTAAAAACATGTGCCTTCACCATCTGGCCCATGGCATTTTAGTTAAACCACTAGAAGATTATGCTGAGTGACAAAAGCCAGTCAGAAATGGCTGTATACGGTGGGAGTTCACATATGGAGCATTTTCTGAATAGCAAAATTACAGAAATGGAGTGCACACTGCAATTCTCTATAGATAGGAATGGGGGATGGGAACAAGTTTGAAGATATTAGAAAAAGCAGTATGAAGGATCTTTGTAGTTATGGAATTGTTTTTTTCTTGGCAGGGATGGAATTGAGGGTCTCTTGCACTCTAAGCAAGCACTCTGTCTGAACCATGTCCCTAACCCCTGTTCCTGTCTTGATTATGGTGACATATAAACATACACATGATCAACTTGTAGAGAACAGAACGTGAGCACAAGCGTGCGTGCACGCACACACACACACAAGTGAGTGTAGAAAATCTGAATAAAGCTGGGCCTGGTGGCTCATGCCTGTAATCCTAGCATTCAGGTAGCTGAGTAGAAAGGATTGCCATGAGTTCTAGGCCAGCCTGGGCTGGAGGGAGAACCTTGCTTCAAAGAGAGAGAGAGAGAGAGAGAGAGAATGAACCTGAATAAAATCAGTAGATGGTATTTTAAGTTTCCATTGCCCTAGAATTTTGTACACTTATCATTTATAAGCTACTATGTGAAGGCATATTTAGTCTCTGTATTACATCTTACCATTTTCAAATATAATTTTTGATTGTTTATCTATTTGAGAGAGAGAAAGAGGCAGAGAGAGAAAAGGGGGGAGAGAGAATGGGCACACCAGGGCCTCCAGCCACTGTAGATGAACTCCAGATGCATGCACCCCCTTGTGCATCTGGCTTACATAGGTCCTGGAGAGTCAAACCAGGATCCTTTGGCTTTGCAGGCAAATGCCTTAACCATTAAGCCATCCAGGCCCGCATCTTGCAATTTCATGTTAATCTAAAATAATCTCAATAAAACTTTCATTTAAGTAAAATTGACAATGCAATGCATGCTACTGCACACTTATAGTCTCTGTACTTGGGAGGTAGAGGCGAAAGGATTAGGAGTTCAAGATCATCCTTAGCTACATAATGAGTTCAAGGCCAGCCTGGGCTACATGAGACTCTGACTCAAAAAAGAAAAGAAAAAGAAAAACCATCCAGGCATGGTGGTATATGCCCTTAGCGCTTAGGAGGCAGAGGTAGGAGGATTGCTGTGAGTTGGAGGCCAGCTTGAAACTACAGAGTGAGTTCCAGGTCAGCCTGGTCTAGAGTGAGACCCTACCTAGAAAAAAACAACAAAAATACAAAGCAAAAACAGAAGAAATTAGCAGTGACACCTGACATGGTCTCATATACCTATAATACTAGTATTTGGGAAGCTAAAGCAAGAGGATTACAAGTTTCAGGCCAGCCTATACTACATAGTGAGATCCTATCTCAAAAACAAAACAAAATGTTGTAAGCAAGATAGGGTTTTAGAAAGGAGGACTGGAAGGCAGTTTAGCACAGGTTGGAAGTGGGCACATAGAGCCCAGGACTTGAACAGCCATGGACAGAAGGTTAGAGTTGAACTTCAGGCCAGCCATGGAAGAAATTCAGACCTGGGAGATACCTGGATGCTTTTACATGTCTTTTTTTAAGAAAATATTTTATTTTTATATATTTATTTATTTGACAGAGGAAGGGGGGGGAATGGGTGTGCCAGGGCCTCCAGCCATTGCAAACAAATTCCAGGTGCATGTGTCCCCTTGTGTATCTGGCTAATGTGGGTCCTGGGGAATGGAACCTGGTCCTTTGGCTTTGCAGGAAAATGCCTTAACCTCTAAGCCATCCCTGCAGCCCTTACATGGCTTTTTAAAAAATATATTTGTATTTATTTGTGGGTAGAGCGACAGGAATGGGGGAGGTGGAGAATATGGGCATGCCAGGGACTCTTGTTGCTATAAATCAACTCTAGATACATTATCACTTTATGTACTTGGCTTTAAGTGGGTACTGGGGAATCAGTCCTGAAACCACTAAGCCATCTCCCCAGCCCTTATATGTCTTAATTAATGGCCAGCTGTTGCAAGGAGATTGTGGCCTGAGAGTCAGGTAGGAGGAAGTGGTAGCTAGAGATGCTGAGTATGAAGAAAAGTCAACTGGCCAAAAGCTTTACAGGAGAAGAAGAGAACAGTCCCCGGGCTAGGGTTGAGTAACTCCCAGTGTCCTTACTGGTTGGTCACCTGTTAGCTTGTCCACATAGTAGAGAGAGCAAGAAAGGAAAAAAGGACCTGCGAGTATGGAAAAGCTACCCTTGCTCCAGCTCCTTCATCACATAGAAATAAGGGTAGAGTTATCCCTGGGCCATCACAAGGCCCCATTCACAGGTATGCTCTGTGAGACCCTCTCCTGAGGAAGGGGACAAGAAAGAAGAATGCTTACAGGTGGTGGGGACAAGGCACTTGTTTAGTATATGACATCAGCTAGTCTGTCATATTTGGGGCATGATTTACACAGTTGCAAGCATGTCAGAATTCATCAAATGTCAGACTAGGGAGATGGCTCAGTGGATAAAGTGCTTGTCATACAAGAGAGCATCTAACCCCATGGAATGGTACATGGAATTTCTCATTCTAGACCCCTTCTGGCTTGGGAGCTTTTCTAGTTTCTGCTTTATTATCCTAAAATAAACCTTACATAACTTTAAAAAAAAAAAAAAGCTAGATATAGACATTTAGTGTAGTGGTACATGCCTTTTATCCCAGCACTTGGGAGGCAGAGTCAGAAGGATCACTGTAAGTTCAAGGCCAGCATAGGACTACAGAGTGAGTTCCAGGTCAACCTGGGCTAGGGTGAGACCCTACCTTGAAAATATAAAATAATAATAGTAATAATAAGCTAGGTATGTTTGCATATAGCTGTAATCCAAGCACTTGGTAGATGGAGGCAAGATGATCAGAATTCAGGGCCTGCTTTGTCTACATAGTGAGATTGAGGCCATCCTGGGCTACATGAGACCTTTTCTCAAAAAAAAAAAAAAATGGGGCTACATAGATGGTAAATGGTTAAAGGCACTTACTTGCAAAGCCTGATGGCCTGGGCTTGATTCCCTAGTACCCACATAAAGTGAAATGCACAATATGGTGCATGTATCTCGAGTTCATTTGCAGCAGCAAGAGGCCCTAGCATCCATATTCATTCCCTGTCTGTCTCTTAAATAAAAATAATGTTTTACAGCTAGAGATTGATCTGCCATATGACCCAGCTATAGCACTCCTAGACATATATCCAAAGGACTCATCTCATTTCCTTAGAAGTACGTGCTCAACCATGTTTATTGCTGCTCAATTTATAATAGCTGGGAAATGGAACCAGCCTAGACGACCCTCAACTGATGAGTGGATAATGAAGATGTGGCACATTTATAAAATGGAGTTCTACTCAGCGGTAAAGAAAAATGAAGTTATGAAATTTGTAGAAAAATGGATGGACCTGGAAAGGATTATACTAAGTGAGGTAACCCAGACCCAGAAAGCCAAGCGCCACATGTTCTCTCTCATATGTGGATCCTAGCTACAGATGACTGGGCTTCTGCGTGAGAATGAAAATACTTAGTAGCAGGGGCCAGTAAGTTAAAAAGGAGACATAAAGGGTAGAGAAAGGGACTTCCGGTTAAGATGGCGGCGTAGGTACCACGCCAAAGCAGCCTAGGGGGGAAAAAGACCAAAAGAACTCAGCAAAATACACACTTTTACTAAAAAGCGAGGTGTATAGGAAATTGAGGCGGCAGCGGAGAAGTAGAAGAGTTCCAGAGCATCCAGAGCCTGCACAGGCGGGAACAGCGGCTCCGGGGCGGCTCGGCCACCCGCCTCAGCCGCGGAGCGGCAGAAAGCCTCCAGACTCTCGGCTCGAGCCGCAGGACAAGCCAGGTGCGGGATTTTCCCCTCACACCGCGCTCTCCGCAACTCGGGAAACGTGAGGGGAGAGCGGCAGCGAGCAACGGAGGGAAGAGCAGACCACGAGGTAGAAGCACACGTGGAACAGCGATACAACCAGAGCAGCCGCGGCTCCCTCCCCTCCCCCACCGCCTGAACCCAGCTCCAGCGAACACAGCAGCAGCCCGGGACCGGCCACGCCAACTTGGGCTGACAGCAGGACCCAAGCAGGAGCAGAGTTCGGCAGCAACTTCAGCGGCTCCAGCACCGGTACCAGCGGCCCCAGCAGCAGCGGACCCAGGAGCGGCAGCGGCGGCAGATCCCGCAGCAGCGGCTTCGGGGTGAACAGCGGCGGTGCACACGGCAGCGGCAGCTTCAGCAGCGGTGGGGGCTCCGGGGGTGGCAGCTACAACAGCTGCAGAGGCGGCAGCAGCGGCTCAGTTTGCCCCGTAGGAAAAGCAAGTGCCCAGCTCCAGAAATCAGAACAGCAGCCCGACGACCCAGGCAGCAACTTGACTGAGACCACAATCACCCAAGGTAACTGGGATTGCACCAGGGAAGGGTCTCACTTGGTCACAAGCTGACTTGGATACCTCAACAGACCAGAAATCTAAACCTCTTTGTTGATAGAGGATCTGGTCATTATAATAACTACTCTTGCATACATACTCGGGGCTGTTTTTGATGGAATGGGTACAGTGTTTAGTTAAATTTTAGAATCTACCAGTATATTATTCCACTCAGCCTGCTTGAATACTCCTATAGCAGGGAAACTCAACCCCTAAGAACATCTTTGTAGATACTCTGAGACTCTTAAGAGCCACACCTAATACCTTAAGGTCCTACCCTGAAAATATATTACATCAAATCAATTGCTACAGCTAAGAATACACAGCTAGCTAGAAAATCCAAGCATTAACTTAATCCAAGATGCAAAAATATATACATTATAACACAAGAAACACTAAAAAGCAAGACGATATAAATCCACCTAAAAGTATTAATGCATCAGAAATGTCCTCCAGTGAGAAAGAGTTAGAGGAAATGCCTGAGAAAGAGTTCAAAAGAATAATTATAAATATGTTCAAAGAGGTCAAAGAACACATGAAAACAATCAAAGAAGAAATCAAAGAGGAAATCAAAGGAATCAAAGAAGAGGCAGGACACCAATTTAATGAAATAAAGAAGGCAATAGAAGACATAAATAGAGAAATAGAAATAATAAAGAAAAACCAGTCAGAATTACTAGCAATGAAGAACACAGTTAATGAAATAAAAAACTCTGTAGAAAATCTCACCAGTAGGATGGATGAGGGAGAGGACAGAATATCTAAGCTAGAAGATCAGGTGGCAGACCTAATGCAGTCCAACAAAGAGAAAGACAAACTTATAGAAAAGTATGAGTGGGAATTTCAAGATATTCGGGACACTATGAAAAGATCCAATATAAGAATTCAGGGCATAGTAGAAGGAGAAGAATTCCACTCCAGAGGCATAGTAGGCATCTTCAACAAAATCATAGAGGAAAATTTTCCCCAAATTGGGAAAGAGGTGCCAATACAGATACAGGAAGCCTTTAGAACCCCAGCCAGACAAAACCCAGAAAGAAACTCTCCTCGCCACATTATACTCAAACTTCCAAACACACAAACCAAAGAAAAAATATTGAAAGCAGTTAGAGAGAAAAATCAAGTTACCTACAAAAGCAAGCCCATCAGGATTACAGCAGATTATTCAACACAAACTTTTAAAGCCAGAAGGGCCTGGAGTGATATATTCCAAGTTCTGAAAGATAACAACTGTCAACCAAGGTTACTTTATCCTGCAAAATTATCCATCCAAATAGATGGAGAAATAAAGACATTCCATGACAAAAGCAGGTTAAAGGAATATCTGAAGACAAAACCAGCTCTACAGAAAATACTTGATAGAATCCTCCATGCTGAAGAAAAGGAAAAGCACACATATAAGGAACCTAGAAAAAACCAGCCATACTCAAATAACAGTTAACAGAAGAGAGCACAGGTAGAACAAGTAACACACACACACACACACAAATGGCAAACATAAATACACACCTTTCAATAATATCTCTTAATATCAACGGTCTCAATGCCCCAACGAAAAGACATAGATTTGCAGACTGGGTTAAAAAGCAGGATCCTACAATTTGTTGTCTTCAAGAAACTCACCTTTCTACAAAGGATAGACATTATCTTAGGGTGAAAGGGTGGAAGACGGTGTTTCAAGCAAATGGGCCTAGAAAACAAGCAGGGGTTGCTATCCTAATATCAGACAGGGTGGACTTTAGTCCGAAGTTAGTCAAAAAAGATAAGGAAGGTCACTTTATATTGATTAAGGGCACACTCCAACAGGAGGACATTACAATCCTAAACATATATGCACCTAACATGGGGGCTCCCAAATTCGTCAAACAAACACTATTAGAACTAAGGTCACAGATAACACCAAACACGGTGGTGGTGGGTGACTTTAACACCCCACTCTCATCAATTGACAGGTCATCCAGGGAAAGAATAAACAGAGAGGCATCTGGACTAAATGAGGTCATAGAAGGAATGGACCTAACAGATATATACAGGACATTTCATCCAAAGGCTGCAGAATATACATTCTTTTCAGCAGCACATGGAACATTATCTAAAATAGACCATATATTAGGACACAAAGCAAATCTTAACAAATTCAGGAAAATTGAAATAATTCCTTGCATTCTATCTGACCACAATGGAATTAAACTACAAATCAGTAGCAAGAAAGGCTATAGAGCATACACAAAATCATGGAAGCTAAACAATACACTACTAAATGATGAGTGGGTCAATGAAGAAATCAAAAAGGAAATCAAAAAATTTATAGAGTCAAATGATAATGAGAACACAACATACCAAAATCTCTGGGACACAATGAAGGCAGTTCTAAGAGGTAAATTTATAGCCTTAAGTGCCTATATTAAGAAATTAGAAAGGTCGCAAGTAAACGACCTAATGCTTCGCCTTAAAGCCTTGGAAAAAGAAGAATAAGGCAAACCAAAAAGTAGTAGACGGGAAGAAATAATAAAGATTAGGGCAGAAATTAATGAAATAGAAACAAAAAGAACAATCCAAAGAATTAATGAAACAAAGAGTTGGTTCTTTGAAAGGATAAACAAGATTGATAAACCCTTAGCAAATCTGACCAAAAGAAAGAGAGAAGAGACACAAATTAATAAAATTAGAGATGAACAAGGTAACATCACAACAGATTCCAGAGAAATTCAAAAAATTATAGGGACATACTATAAAAGCATATACTCCACAAAGTATGAAAATCAGAAAGAAATGGATGATTTCCTTGATCTATATGACCTACCTAAATTAAATCAAAATGAGATTAATCACTTAAATAGACCTATAACAAACATGGAGATCCGAGCAGTTATCAATAATCTCCCAACTAAAAAAAGCCCAGGCCCGGATGGATTCACTGCTGAATTTTACCAGACTTTTAAGGAAGAGCTAACACCATTGCTTCTTAAGCTTTTCCAGGAAATAGAAAAAGAAGGAATCCTACCAAACTCCTTCTATGAGGCCAGCATCACCCTGATACCAAAACCAGGCAAAGATAGAACAAAAAAAGAAAATTACAGACCAATTTCCCTCATGAACATAGATGCAAAAATTCTCAACAAAATATTGGCAAACAGAATAGAAGAGTATATCAAAAAGATCATTCACCCTGACCAAGTAGGCTTTATCCCAGAGATGCAGGGATGGTTCAACATACGCAAATCTATAAATGTAATACATTACATAAATGGGTTGAAGGACAAAAACCACATGATCATCTCATTAGATGCAGAGAAAGCATTTGACAAAATCCAACATCCCTTCATGATAAAAGTCCTACAGAGACTGGGAATAGAAGGAACATATCTCAATATAATAAAGGCTATTTATGACAAGCCTACAGCCAACATATTACTAAATGGGGAAAAACTGGAAGCTTTTCCACTAAAATCAGGAACAAGACAAGGGTGTCCACTGTCCCCACTTCTATTTAATATAGTTTTGGAAGTCTTAGCCATAGCAATAAGGCAAGAGACACACATAAAAGGGATACAAATTGGAAAGGAAGAAATCAAGTTATCATTATTTGCAGATGACATGATTCTATACATAAAGGACCCTAAAGACTCTACTAGCAAGCTGTTAGAGCTGATCAAAACCTACAGCAATGTAGCAGGATACAAAATAAATACACAGAAATCAGTAGCCTTCATATATGCTAACAACAAACACACAGAGGATGAAATCAGAGAATCACTCCCATTCACAATTGCATCAAAAAAAAATAAAATACCTTGGAATAAACCTAACCAAGGAAGTAAAGAATCTATACAATGAGAACTTTAAAACACTCAAGCGAGAAATTGCAAAAGACACTAGAAAGTGGAGAAACATCCCTTGTTCCTGGCTTGGAAGAATCAATATCGTGAAAATGGCAATCTTACCTAAAGCAATCTACACATTTAATGCAATCCCTATCAAAATTCCAAAGGCTTTCTTCATGGAAATAGAAAAAACAATCCAAAAATTCATTTGGAATCACAAAAAACCTCGAATATCTAAAATAATACTGAGCAACAAAAAAGAGGCTGGTGGTATCACCATACCTGATTTTAACCTATACTACAGAGCCATAGTAACAAAAACAGCATGGTACTGGCACAAAAACAGACATGTAGATCAGTGGAACAGAATAGAGGACCCAGATGTAAGCCCAAGTAGCTATAGCCACCTGATATTCGATAAAAATGCCAAAAATACTCATTGGAGAAGAGACAGCCTCTTCAGCAAATGGTGTTTTGAAAACTGGATAAATATCTGCAGAAGGATGAAAATAGATTCTTCTCTCTCGCCATGCACAAGAATTAAGTCCAAATGGATTAAAGACCTTAACATCAGACCGGAAACTTTGAAACTGCTAGAGGAAAAAGTAGGGGAAACCCTTCAACATATTGGTCTTGGCAAAGACTTTCTGAATACAACCCCAATTGCTCAGGCAATAAAACCACAGATTAACCACTGGGACCTAATGAAATTACAAAGATTTTGCACCGCAAAGGACACAGTGAAAAAAGCAAAGAGGCAACCTACAGAATGGGAAAAAATCTTCGCCAGCTATATATCTGATAGAGGATTAATATCTAGGATATACAAAGAACTCAAAAAGTTAACTAATAAGGAATCAAACAAGCCAATCAAAAAATGGGCTAAGGAGCTAAATAGAGAGTTCTCAAAGGAAGAAATACGAATGGCATATAAGCACCTAAAAAAATGTTCTACGTCACTAGTCATCAGGGAAATGCAGATTAAAACTGCATTGAGATTCCATCTCACTCCTGTCAGATTGGCCACCATCATGAAAACAAATGATCATAAATGTTGGCAGGGATGTGGAAAAAAAGGAACCCTTCTGCACTGCTGGTGGGAATGCAATCTGGTCCAGCCATTGTGGAAAACAGTGTGGAGGTTCCTAAAGCAGCTAGAGATTGATCTACCATATGACCCAGCTATAGCACTCCTAGGCATATATCCAAAGGACTCATCTCATTTCCTTAGAAGTACATGCTCAACCATGTTTATTGATGCTCAATTTATAATAGCTGGGAAATGGAACCAGCCTAGATGTCCCTCAACAGATGAGTGGATAATGAAGATGTGGTACATTTATACAATGGAGTTCTATTCAGCGGTAAAGAAAAATGAAGTTATGAAATTTGCAGAAAAATGGATGGACCTGGAAAGTATTATACTAAGTCACGTAACCCAGACCCAGAAAGCCAAGCGCCACATGTTCTCTCTCATATGGGGATCCTAGCTACAGATGACTGGGCTTCTGTGTGAGAATGAAAATACTTAGTAGCAGAGGCCAGTAAGTTAAAAAGGAGACATAAAGGGTGGAGAAAGGAAGGGAGGAGGATACTTAATAGGTTGATATTGTATATATGTAATTACAATGATTGTAATGGGGAGGTAATATGATTGAGAATGGAATTTCAAACGGGAAAGTGTGGGGGTGGGGAGGGAGGGAATTACCATGGGATATATTTTATAATCATGGAAAATGTTAATAAAAATTAAAAAAAAAAGGGTAGAGAAAGGAAGGGAGGAGGATACTTAATAGGTTGATATTGTATATATGTAATTACAATAATTGTAATGGGGAGGTAATATGATGGAGAATGGAATTTCAAATGGGAAAGTGTGGGGGTGGGGAGTGAATTACCATGGGATATATTTTATAATCATGGAAAATGTTAATAAAAGTTAAAAAAAAATAAAAAAATAAAATAAAACATTAAAAAAAATAAAATAAAAAAATAATGTTTTAAATCCATACATATAAATCATTGAGTGTATACTCAAAACAGGTACATTTTACTATATTTAGTTATACTTCAACAATTAATTTAACATATATGCTATCAAATAATAATGTTAATTGTTGCAGCCAGCTTTGCTTTGCTGGACAATCACCTGACCAGAAGCCGTTTATTGGAGGAAAGGATTAATTTCAGGCTTAGAGTCCAGGGGACGATTCATCATGGTAGAAGAAGCTGGCTGACTTCCATAGATAATAGCACAGAGACATTACCCAGCAGTCAGAGCTCCAGCTGCTCTCCACACATCTCAGAGTAGCACTCAGGAATGCCCCCAGGAACATGCCCCCTGCAGCAGAGCTCTGCCTGCTAGGGGCTAAAGTTGAAAGCTCAATTTTAATAAAATACCTGTGTCTATGGGATCAATCATTCAAACTACCATACTAATGAAATAGCTGTTACCTGGTGTGCTCTGCTAAGCATTTTCCAAGTTAATATGGCAGTGTGTGACAGAAAGTACTTTGCAGATGAAGCAATCTAGGCCGCCAAGCTCTCTCTAGATAGAGCAGTGATTGGACCCAGGGAAGGCTGAGTCCAGGGAGTGTGTTCTTTTGTCTTCCTGCATCTGTTCATCCTTTCTTCTAGTGGTGGCGGGATACTGAGAGTGGTGGGAGGTCACCATGAGAAGGTCTTCAGTCCGTGTGCCGTCTCAGAGCTCACAGCAGTGGCCCAAATCCTGATGTCTGACCTTTGAGGCAGGGAAGGCTTTGCAGGCATGTCTCTCGTCCTTAGTCCCAGCAGCTGGGGATGAGCCCCTGCTGTTATTAGAAGTAGAACATAGGAGCATGTGCAGAGTGGGGAAGGCCAAGTGCGCCACCACTGAAGTTTTCCTGAGCCTTCCTCACACAAGACAGCATGGAGTACCTGTACTGTGGCCTCTGCCTAGGCAGGAGCAGCTTGAGACCTGCAGACATTCTCCTCACAGGGCATGAACTGACCTTCCTGTTCCTGCTGCTGATGCCTGTTTCACTCTTGCAGAGATTTTCTTTAATAACCCCAAAATGGCTGGCTAGCTGGGTGTGGTGTTACAGTGTTTCATGTTTATAATCCTAGCAGTCAAGAGGCCTGAGAGAGGATTGTAAGTTCAAAGCCAAGCTGGTCTTCAGAGCAAGACCCTACCTTTAAAAAAAAAAAAGCAAAACAGGCTGGGTGTGGTGGCGCACACCTTTAATCCCAGCACTCGGGAGGCGAGAGGCAGAAGTAGGAGGATCACCATGAGTTTGAGGCCAGCCTGAGACTACATAGTGAATTCCAGGTCAGCCTGAGCTAGAGTCCCTACCTCAAAAAAGAAAGAAAAAAAAAAAGGCAAAACAAAGACAGATGGCTAGCATGTGAGTCTCCCTTAAGATGCTTGTACTTGCAAATAGCAAGTACCCTGGCACCATCTGGCCAAATGGAAAAAGCTGTTTAGTATGTTCTAGAAGTCCAGAGTCAGGCAGGGTAGGATCAGTAGCTAAACATGTGTGTCATGGACCCCAGTTCTCAGCTCCTAAGGCTTATTGGTCCCAAAATGGCATCCAGTAACTAGGATACCTCCCACTTCCTCCCTCTGCTCTTTATGTGTTTGTGTGTACGTGATATATGTTGGGGGACTGTGCACATGTGCTATACCTTATGTGTTGAAGTCAAAGGATAACCTCAGGTGTTGGTTCTTATCTATCTACTTCCTTATTTGAGGCAGGGTCTCCTGTGTGCCATTACGAACATCAGGTATACTTGCCCATTAGCTTCCTGGGATTCTCCTGTCTCTACTTCCCATCTTGCTATATGTCCCTGGGATTATAGATGTGCATTACTACACCCACCTTTACACAGGTGCTGGGGATCCAAGCTCAGGTACTCATGATTGCACAGCAAACTCTTTACCCATTGAACCATCTCCCCAGCCCCACTTGCTTGCTTGTCCACAGGCTTCAGGTGAGAGAACCATTAAGAAAAGCCTCCTCCCCTGGCTTATAAAACCTTTCTGGACACAGTTGGTACATCTTAGGTCATGTGCCCCTATCATCTAGCCAGTCAGGTCACAAAGGAATGTCTTACCCTATTGACTGACCAATTAGGATCTATCTCCATGAGCTGAGGAAATTGGAGTAGACAACCCTGTGTCCACTATAGTGGGAAAAGGCCTCACTCCTTTCCACTCAAATTCTTTCTCTCAACTTCGAGTGTGTCAGACTCAACAAATTTTGTGGCTTTTAAGAACAAACAAGTGTGGGTTTCCTTTGAAGAAGTACAGTGACTTGTGTCTACTTTCTACCTTCATGTTAGGACAAGAAGAAAGGCAAGTCTGCTTGCCAAAAGACTACTTAATAGGAAAAGAAAAAGTATGTCTACTCTTGTTACTGGATAAGTTTTATTCTTCCTATCTTCATTTCCTTTCCCTCAATCCCCTCTTGCCTCCTCTCAGAGTGTTTGTGGAATGTTGACAGCTATGCACACACCTTACAAAATATATATTGAGGTTTGAGTAAAAACAATCAGCTTCCATAAATGGCTTCCGAATTATTTTCTTTCTATTTCTTACAGATTTTACCAAATAGCCCATGTTAGATAGCTAGCTGTATTGCTCTGTGTTTATCTGCCACACCTCACATTTTTAGGACTCTAGTGTGAGGTACCAAGTTGCCCCTGCTCCACACTATAGCAAATAGTACTTCAGTGAGCTGTTCACTATGTCCACCTGCTTGTGTCCTCATGAACGCATGCAGTTAAACCCAGGGTCAAGGTATGATGATATAATGGGACATTTTCTCTCTGCTCAGGCTACTGCCCATGAAGCTACCTTGTCCCAAATTTCTCACCTGTGGAGGGTGGGAGCAAGTCCAGCTTCTTATTTTTAAAATATTTTATTTATTTTAGAGAGAGAGAGAGAGACAGATAGAGAATGAGCACACCAGGACCTCCGGCCACTGCAAATGAACTTCAAGCATATACACCACCTTTAGCACCTGACTTAGATGGGTTCTGGGAAATTGAACCTGGGTCCTCAAGCTTCACAGGGACGCACCTTAATCATTAAGCAATCTCTCCAGCCACTGTTCTTTCTTTCTCTCTCTCTCTCTCTCTCTCTCTCTCTCTCTTTTTGTGATGCTAGGGATCAAACTTAGGACATAGTACATGCCAGGCAAGCACTCTGTTGCTGAGCCCACATCCCCAGTCACCAGTCCCCATTGGCTTCTCACTACCTGCTGTCACTGTACTTTCTCTTTTGCATCAGTCTGATGAGTGTAAAATAGGGTTTGGGAATTGTTTACTTTTGTTGGGCTGGGGATGAAACTCAGGACTTCACCATGCTAAGCAAGCATACTCCCAGCCACACCCTCATCCCTAGTCTTGTTTTGTAAGGATTTTGATGATCATTCTGGTACTAGGTGACCCTTTGCATGGATGTGGGAGAAAGTCATGAAGGAAAATTCTAGAATCCTTCCCTCACCATAGAGCCTTGCAAGTTACTGGAACTTTTCTGAGCCCCAGAAGTTCCATGTTTATAAAATGAGGCTTATGATAGTAACTATATCCTAAAAATCTTTTGATGACTTAATAGGATAAAGTAGTTAAGATTAATATCTGGTACATAAGTGCTATGAGAATATTAGCAATTGCTATTATCACTGCTATCATTGTTGGTTTTGCTTTTTTTAAAAAATAGAATATTGTCCTGTAACCCAAGCTAGCTTTGTGTAGCCCAGGCTGGCCTCAAATTTAATATCCTACTGCCCCACAGCCTCTTGAGTGCTGGGGTCACAGGTGTACACCACTAAGCCCACCAGTCACTATTTGACAGGCAAAGACTCAGAGGCTGTGGTGACTTGGGGCCTGTGCAGACTAAAAAACCAAGGCCTAGAAGGGTAAAATACCTTTGTTTAGAGGTGTTAGGAAGTGTTGCTGTGCCTCAGTCTTTTGAAGGACTTAGTATATGGCCTCTGAGGATATCAGTTGGGATCAACTACCAATTATGAGCCAGGTCCATGCTGTGCTAGCCACTGTGCCTCTGCTAAGGCACAGCAGTGACCAAGCCTGCATTGTCCCACCCTCAAAACAACTTGCATTCTAGTGGTAATTCAGGTAGAAGCAAAGCTACTATTTACCACCTACTGTCCATTCTGATTGCCTGTTGCAGAAAGTTCAATTCACAGTAGCTTATTTAGCTAGAAGCTAAGAAAGAAGGCAGTTCTGGGTTTAGGTTAACACATTCCCATGTTAGGGTCCTACTGAGGTCATTTGGTCTTTCTTCATAGGCAAGATACCTACTGTGGCTTCAGTCATCACATCTTCTCACATCCATAAGGCAGAAAGTACTGGCAGGGGCCAGCCAGTAATATGGCACCTTTCTTTTATATAGAAGCTTTCCCTTGCAGACTCCTTAGCTGGAATAGTGAATGGCCTGTTTAGCTTTGGCATTGGCAGGTGAACATAGAAGACAGTTGGAGTGCTGTAGGGAACCAGTGAGTGTTTAAGTCTGGATTAGAAAGTGAGCATTGCCATCTGCTCAAACCTGCCTCCAGTGTGTTCTCCTCATGCTGTGAACATTTGCACCTTTACTTATGGTGCAAAGCATTCAAGGCCAACCTGAGCCTATAAAGTGAGTTCCAGATCAGCCTGGGCTAAAGTGAGACCCCACCTCAAAAAAAGTATGGACTTAAATCCTGAAGTCTGACAGCAGGATTTGAGCCCAGCTTTGCCACCTTCCAGGTTTGTAGCCTAATGTGTTACTTTCATTCTGTGCCTCAGTTTCTCAGTGTATGACAGGAGTACCTCTCTGGAAGGATCAGTGCTGGTTAAATGAGCTAACACACAAACAGTGTTTTGAGCAGGGATTGGCAGGAAGCAGGCCTGTGTATATGCTAGCCATATTGTCACTCCTTCCTGATTGCTCCGACTCATCAAATATAGAATGTACCTTCCTTGTGCCAGTCCATGGGGGGAGGGTTGCATGAGAAACCATAATCCTATCCCATGTCCTTGGTCTCATTTGGCTGGTGTGTCTACAGGAAGCACTAGCCAGGAATGCCAAGTAGCCAGGGATCCAGTACCACACCACCACTGGCAACAAGCAGAAGATGACCACAGAAGTGATGAAGCTAGCATCCAAGCCAAGCGTAGTGACAAACTGTAATCCTAGCACTCAAGAGTTGGGGCTAGAGGATCATGCATTCAAGGCCTTCCTGGACTTCATCATCATCATCATCATTATCATCATCATCGAAGGAAGGAAGGGAGGGAATGAAGGAAGGAGGGAGGGAGAAGAAAGGCTGGGGAGATGGCTCAACTGCTTGCAAAGTCTGCCAACCTGGGTTCAGTTGCCCAGCACCCACATAAAGATCTAGGTGCAAAGTGATGCATGCATTTGTGATTCCGGTACACCTGCAACCATGGGAGGTGGAGCCAGGAGAATCCAAACGTATGAATCAGCTAGTCTGACATTCCTTTGCAGTCTGGCAATTCATTTGCAGCAGTAAGAGACTGTCTCAAAGAAAATGAAACACAGACTCCTCAATGTTGTCCTGACCTCTATACATGCATACCATGGCATGTGCATGCACATGCACACACACAAATATTTTTAAGAGATTCAAAGAAGAAAGAAAAATAACAAAAACAGGGCTGGAGAGATGTCTAAGTTGTTAAGGCACTTGCCTTCAAAACCCAAGAACCCAGGTTTTACTCCCCAGAACCCATGTAAGCTAGATGCACGTAGTGACACATGCATCTGGAGTTTGTTGGCAGTAGCTAGAGGCCTTGGCATGCCTATTATCTCCCTCCTTTTTCCTCCCTCCCTCCCTCCTTCCTTCCCTTCTTCTTTCTCTCTCCCTCCCTCTCTGTCTCTAACAAATAAATAAAAGTTACTTAAAAAAATAAGCAGAGCTGGTGAACCCTTGTAGTCAGAGGAGAGGTCTCTGGAGAGGAGATTTGCTAGGAGCTCAGTGGACACCAGGTCCTGTGTTTTGCTTTCCTGACTTGCTGAAAACTCATATAGCTTCCTGGGAAACCACTGTCCTCATTTCTGTCTTTCCAAAAGGGTGGCTTACCTTCAGTGCAGTTCTTTTGTATTTTATTTTTACTTTTTTTTTTTTTGAGAGAGAGAGAGAGATTGGCAGTGGGTGCACCAGGGCTTCTAGCCACTGCAAATGAATTCTATACACATCCATCACCTTGTGCATCTGGCTTACGTGGGTCCTGGGGAATCAATCCTGAGTCCTTTGGCTTTGCAGGCAAGCACCTTAACCGCTAAGCCATCTCTCCAGTCCCAGTGTAGTGCCTCTGACTCATTCACTGTATGCATGTATCTTTTGTCAGTCCCAGGAGAGAGAATGAACAGAGAAGAGTCCACATTTCTAGAAACCCCTGCTTCTGATGGGAAAGGAAAGGGTTGACCTGCTGAACAGAGAGGCAGGCAGAAACCAAAAGGCTTCTCCAAAGCCAATACCAGTGACTCAAGTCCAGGCACTGCAGTGATTGGTGATGTCCATGCTGAACTTCAGTTTCCTACTGTCAGCTGAGTACCTGGATATGACCACTGTCAAGCTTATATCCTACATGTAACAGAAGCAAACAAACAAAAACAGTGAAGGATAGCTTCCAGGAGACAAGGGTCTCTTGTACCTAGAAAGAAGAAAGAGTGTAGGCTACCAGGCAGAGCTACCTAGCAAGGAGTGAGTACTTTCTGATTCCTTCTCCTTACCTCCTCTGCATGTGGCTATCAGCCTCATGCCGCTGAGATGGCTGCCAAACTTCCTGATGTAGATTCACATTCCAGATACAAGAGAAAGGTGAAAGAGATGCCAGCCAAGGCTACTTCTTTTTATATAGAAAGCAATAGCTTCACCAGAAGCCTCTCTGCTACCTTCTCCAGACTTCCACTTGACTTTTACTAACCATAATTGAACACAGTCATAGATGTAAGGGAATCCAGAAAAGAGAGCTTTTGGATTGGGTATCCTCCTGCCCTCAAAAAATTTCAGACTTTGCACACCTTTAATCCCAGCACTCGGGAGGCAGAGGTAGGAGGATCGCCATGAGTTCAAGGCCACCCTGAGACTCCGTAGTGAATTCCAGGTCAGCCTGAGCTAGACTGAGACCCTACCTCGAAAAACTAAAAAAAAAAAAAATTCAGACTTGGTTCAAGGATGAAGAGGCGAGAGCTGCTTTGAGTTTCCCGACTAGCCAAAGAGTCCCAAGTTTGTCAGTCCCATCCCTACTTTGTGGCCTCACATTCTGGTTTTTGGAAAGAAAGAATGCCATTGTTGTGTGTCCAGTTACCTCATCTGCCCAGTTAGGAATGAAGCTACTGGTCCTGAGGTCTGCTGAAGAAACTATGGCACTGTAAAAACTGGATAAGGACTTTGAAATCCAATCCTTCCTAGCGTAGCCAAAGGGTGACCTTGAACTTCTGATCCTCCTGCCTCTACCTCCCAAGTGCTGGGACTACCGATGTGTACCAACACATGTAGTTTATGGGTGCTAGGGATTGAACACAGAGCTTCATGCTTGTTAGGCAAGTTCTCTACCAGCCAATCTGTATCCCAGCCCTGATTTATCATTTATTACATAAGAAAAAGTTCAGGATTCTTCATATAGTGAATGGAAATGGGTGGGAACATACTCATTTGAGGGTTTTGCTGTGGGACTAAAGGTGTAAGCCACTACACCAAACTCTTTATATTTTTTAATCTAATTTTGTGTGTGCCTGTGTGTAATGTGTTATGTATACATAATGTTCATGCCCAATGCTTGCACTTGCAGAGGCCAGAAGAAAACATCTAGTATTCCCTCTCCATCTATCATCCTTATGTTTCCTTCAGACAGAGCCTGTCACTGATTCCAGAGCTTGCACTTTTACAAGCCCCAGAAAGTCTCTGGTCTCTGCTTCCCACAGAGCTGGGGATTATAGACATGTATGGCTACACCAAGCTGAGTATATGAGTGCTAGGGAATTGAACTCGGGTAGTCTCCTGAGACCCTAATGCTTTCATGGAAGTGCTCTTACTCACAGATTCATCTTTCTAGCCCCCCCCTTTTTAATTTTTTTTGTTCATTTTTATTTATTTACTTGACAGTGACAGAGAGAGAAAGAGGCAGATAGAGAGAGAGAATGGGCACGCCAGGGCTTCCAGCCACTGCAAACGAACTCCAGACGCGTGTGCCTACTTGTGCATCTGTCTAACGTGGGTCCTGGAGAATCGAGCCTTGAACTGGGGTCCTTAGACTTCACAGGCAAACGTTTTAACCGCTGAGCCATCTCTCCAGCCCCCCCCCCTTTTGTTTTTTAAGACAAAGTCTCACTCTGTAATCTGGACTAGTCTCAAGCTTGCAGCGCTCCTCTTCTCTCAGAAGGGTGCTGGGGTGAACTTGTAGATTGGGCCACACACCTGGCTGTTTGGGTATTTTCACTGATATGCTGAAAACATACAGCTAGGCTTGGTGGTGCACACCTGTAATCCCATCGCTCAGAAGGCTGAGGCAGGAGAATCTCAAGTTTAAGAACAGCCTGTGCTACATAGTGAGATACTATCTCAAAATGAAAGGGAAAAAAAATACCATGTATTGAAGGTAATTTGGAAAATGAGAACATATTCAAAACTCACTGGTCATTCTCACACCAAATCTTGAGAATATCTGCCTGTTGTCTTTTTTTTTATACTTGTGAGCGGTTTGAGGGGGGCAGAGTTAGGCATGCATGAGCGGGGAGGGATGGGTACACCAGGGCCTCTTGCCACTAAAGACAATGCTTGCACCTTGCATCTTTTGTGCATGTGGCTTTTACATGGGTACTAAGGTGTCCAACCTGGGGCAGCAGGCATTTGCAAGCCAAGTGCCTTTAACTGTTAAGCCATCTCCCCAGCCCTTCTATCTTTTCTTTCTGAATTCATCTAGTCCTTTGCTCCATGAGTAAATGTTTGCTTTACAGGATGTGTGGCCATTTATTTGCCTACACTCCCAGGGTTCTTCATGCCCAGGGTCCTTCATGGGTTGGTATTACGGTTTTTTTATTTGTTTTGTTTCATTTTATAACCAATGCCATTAATATTTTTTTTTCTCTAGTTATTTTGCTGGGATTAATTCCCAGAAGTAGCATTACTGGTTCAGAGAATAAGAAGTTTTTTAAAGCTGGTGCCAAAGTGCCTCTAGAAAGGTTCCATCAACTTTTGTGTATTTTTAAAAGAGACTGTGGTCTGGGAGGGACTCATTTCCTGTGTCCCGGGCTGGTCTGTGCTCCAGGAAAGCCATTCTCCCTTTCTGAGAGCCTATGCAGCCTGTCTTTCTTTGCCTGGCTGCAGCCCCAGCCAGCGTGTGGTAGAGTCCTGGGGCAGGATGACGTACAAATGGAGCAGTCATCCCACACCATCTGCCAGCCAGGCCCTACAGGCCTGACAAGACAGAGACTGCACCAGCCAAGGGTCAAAACTGTAGCCCTTCCAGAGCCCTCTGTGACATTGCTACAGGACTGCCATATGCTCCCCCCCCCCCACATCCCCATATGGCTTCTAGAAAGGCTCCCCATAATAGGAAGGAAAGCAGAAGCCTACCTTCATTTCCCAGGTAGGTAGGGGTCCCTGCCTGTGTCCTTAACCATTCTGTGGCCAGTTCAACTGAGATTGCTTCTGTGGGTACAGCTTCACCCTTCTCCTTTAGGCTTTTCTGCCTTGGAGGAAGTGCTCTTTTCCTGGAAGGCCCAGGAGGTTTGTGTTCACACGAGGCCCTGCCCACTGCTCGAGGGAAGACTGTTCTAGGAGAAAGAGAAAAGCACAGGCATAAGTGGCTTGCACGTACGCACTCATGCATGGGAGCACATGCACACATAAACTCCCTAAATTAGTCCTTAGGTCTTCAGAGGCTGCCTGATCAAATCACTGTGATTTTTAAATACATTTATATACTTTGAAAAATTATCTATCAGCCAGGTATGGTGGCCCATGCCTATAATCCCAGCACTCAGGAGGCTGAGGTCGGATTATCCCTGTGAGTTTGAAGCTAGTCTGGATTACAGAGTGAAACTTTGCCTCAGGAAGAAAGGGGGAGGGACTGGGGAGATGGCTCAGCAGTTAGGCACTTGACTGCAAAGCCTAATGGCCCCAAGTTTGATTCCCCAGTACTCATGTAAAGCCTGATGAATAAAGTGGAACATGTACCTGGAGTTTATTTGCAGCTGCTACAGGCCCTGGCACACCCATTCTCTGTTTCTTTGTCTCTCTCTGCTTACAAATAAATTAAAATATTTTTAAAAGATTTAAAAGCAAAATTTTAAATTACATATTGAAGGTAGTGGGTCTGGTGCAAATTCCTGTAAACCCAGATTTGGGGAGGCAGAGACAGAAAGACCACAAGTTCAGGCCAGCTGAGGCTATAGCAGGTGTTTTGTTTTTGACATGAAGTCTCACTGTGTAGCTGGCCTTGGACTCTCTATCCCCCTGTGCTAGCCTCCTAAGTGCTGGGATGACAGGTGCTCATCACCATGCCTTGCTATGCCGGCAGTTTTGTTAAGCATATGGTTTGATACCTGCCTCCTTCCAATTCCAGTAATCTTGACCAGTCCCTCAGCTCCTTAACTTCCTTCTCTCCCTGCAGATGTTGGGGATTGAACTCTGGTAAGATGCTAACAGAGAGACCAGGCTGAGATTGCCCAACTGGGGATACCTCCCCAACAGTAAATTTTTGTGGGATTTGGATTTGTAAGCCAGAAATGTACAGGGCTATGGCCAACTGTGTTATCACATGTGAGACACAGAGAGAAGTAGAGTGAGGACAGACAAGACAGGGACATGAGAGATTGGACCAGGGTGCAGAGAAAGGGGTTGGGAATTAGAGTTAGAGATAGGATGCAGAACAAGAGGCCCATTGACTGGTTGGCTGCCTTGTTGGCTGGCTAGTGGTTATATGGCAGGCAGATTGCATAGATAGCTTTGTTTGTTTGTTTGTTTTTTGTTTTTTGAGGTAGGGTCTCACTCTGGTCCAGGCTGACCTGGAATTAACTCTGTAGTCTCAGGGTGGCCTTGAACTCACAGCGATTCTCCTACCTCTGCCTCCCGAGTGCTGGGATTAAAGGTGTGGGCCACCATGCCCGGCTTAGCTTTGTTTTTATGGGTTCAGAAAATACATAGGAAAGACTCCCCACCCTGACTTGGATGGGAATAGAGTAGTGGCTGATGATGACTTATAGGCCTCCTCCCCTGATGAGTGCATTGTAAGGTTAGCTATCAAGCATCATTGTTGATTTTTTTAGAATCTTGAATAAGAATGTGAGTAGCCGGGAGGAAAAAAAAAGGAATGTGTGAGTGATTTTCATGTGCCATTTACAGTGTATAGTACCTCACAGGCACCTTCTCACTGGATGCACTAGCAGGATGACAGGTAGCACTAAGTCCACTTCCACCTAAGTCACTCAAGGAGGAAAGGTGAGCATTTATTGAGCGCCCACTATTCACAGATAGTGGTTATAATGGAAATAGATTTGACCTACCAGAGTTGGAGTCCTCCATGTATCTTTGACTTTACTAGTGACTTTCAGTGGATGGATTGCTGCTCCAAGCCTCAATGTTACACTCAGAAAAGTTGGGCAGGGGGCACATTAGGGCTGTCCTTCAGGAATAGGGTCAGTAGGGTCAGGTATGAGGTTAATAAGGGTCTGCCCTTGTTGTACAACTTGGGAGACTGAACCAGATCACAGCCAGGGCCTCAGGCTTCCCAGATGCCAGATTTGGCTCCCACTTTGTAACATCATGTGTTCTCAAATGGGGTAACCCTGTGAGGAAGCACAGGGATTAAGCTTGGAGTCAGCCAGAACCAGATTTAGATCCAGTTCCTCCTTTCTCTCTCTCTCTGCACTGAATTGGAGCTCCAATTTCTTCATAATGAGGAGGTGTAGCTGGACTGCTGCCTTTAAGGTTAGGTGGAGGCTTGGTCCCAGAGTTGTTCTGCTCTGCACCATACCTGGCTTCCATGAGGCAGCTGAAGGTCATGGACCACTAGAAATGAGGTGTGCTCACTACCAGAAGCCAAGGCACAGCCGGCAGTTGTGCAGCACCTTTCCCTCTTCAGTGCAGGGTCCTTTCTGGCCGTGATGCATCTGGAGGTTCTGCTGATGCCCAAACTTCCTACAGCCATCCTTTTGTGAGGACACACAGCATCAGAGATGCCCTGCCCCACACCAAGAACAGGATGGAAAGAACAGGCTTTAACAGATGCTCCTTTGTAAGGATTCCCTAGTTGTGTTTAATCAAGATGGTCAAATATTGATTCAATCTCCAGGCCCAACAGATGTTTTCTTAGCAGGTTTCAGTGGCAATTAGCTGGGATTAGTGTTGCAAGTCAGGCTTCATGCTGACAGTACTTCATCTTCTTCTCCTGGACTGGCCATAGGAACTAATCATGTAGAGGGAACCACTAAATGTTTAGCCATGGTCATAGCATGGGCCATGGCCCATGGGAGCATATCTACCCTCTTTTGCCCCTCACAATAATAGTGGGGACACTCTAGGTACAGTGCAGCAACCATGGACCAGAAAGTGTTCATATTAACGTAAGCAGCACAGTCACACAGTGCTACACTTAGAAATAAATTTGCCAGGAGCTGGAAAATCCCTCACAGGCTGTGTAGAGCAAAGAGGCATACCCCTCACTAAGTCTTCCAGAGGCAGCTGCTACAATGACAAGCTCCCCTACCCCATCCAGCCTTTCAGTCCTCCAGCCTCTCTGTCACACCCTTCCCATCCCACAGACATGACTGTAGCTCTTGGGTGGCCCTGCAGTGGATACTTACATGCCAGGAAGTGTCTTGTTCCAATTGTGTGTTTCAGAATCTTATTTGAAGTGTGAGACTATGCCCAGATTGGAACAAGATGCTTAATCCACATGTGCTTCAGGGGAGGCCTTGGCACCCTCCCTCTCCCCCCATTCCCGACCCCACAGAGACTCTGAGGGCCACCTCCCTTGGCCCAGGATCTGGGCTACCAGGAATGGGGACTAGTCCTGCTGCTCCCCTGGTTAAGGGAAGTCACCCTGAGCTGTCTGGCCACTGAGCCCAAAGAACCTGGGAATCATCACAAAGCCACATTTGGTTTGCTTGAGATTTTTAGGGAATTATTGTATAAGTAAAAGTGATAACAGCTAATATTTTTGTTTTAATTTTGTGCCCAGGTCACCCTACATAGATAAAATTATGACTTTTTCCTAAGGATTAAGATATATTCTCATCTCTCTTTTACAGATGAGGAAACTGAGGCATAGGGAGATTCAGTCACATGCCTGTGTTCTAGCTAGTTAAGTGGCAGAGCCAGAAATTGAAGCTGGGTGGTTTTCACTTTAGTCCATTGTGCTACAGCTGCTGTGTACAAAAGCCCTTCAAGATCTAGTTGTAAAAACTCTGAAGATATTGACACACACGTGTTTTTTTAAATGTCCTCTTTTTATATGCATGTGATCACATGAGCTTCTATATGAGTTCAGTTATATGAAGAAGCAAAATAGGAACAGAGGAGGCATGCAGTGTAAGCATTTGAAGGAGTGCGGCCTGCACATGGTGGAGAGGCAAGCCACCAAGGAATCTGCTGTTTAGAAAGATGGGTGTGGTTCAGACTCTATGGGCCAAAGAGCAAGGTCAGTCAGGTAGTGTTCCCAAACATGGAGCTAGCTGACTCTTCTGGGTTTCTTTTATAGTATAGGGTTTGGCTCTGTAGTCCAGGCTGACCTCAGACTCATGGTCCTCAAGGTCCAGCCTCATAGGAGCTGTGATTATAGGAATATACTACCCCCCCCCCCAGCCCGGTGGTGGCATTACTACCACCACTACCACTACTGTTCTTTCGTAGGCTGGGGGTGGAGCCCAGGGCCTTGCCCATGCTGCTGAGCCACTCTCTCTGCCCCTTACTGGTAGGGTCTAGGCAAAAGCTCTGCCAAGCCACACTCACAGCCCCTCACTGGTGAAATCTATGCTAGGGCTGTACCACTGGGCTGTAGCGTATCCCATCTCCCATTCTGACTCTGCATTCTAGGATAGGGCTTTGGGGAGTTGATTTCATTCTGCTTGAGTTTCCCCACATACTCACTATTAAAAGTAAATCAAGGCTAGGGAGACAGCTCAGCAGTTGGAAGTGCTTGTTTGCAAAGGCTGATGGCCCGTGTTCAATTGCCCAGAACCCACATAAAGCAAGATACACAAAGTGACACATGTGTCTGGAGTTCATTTGCAACAGCAGAAGGTCCCGGCATGCCCATTCTGTCTCTATCTCTGTCTCTGTCTGTCTGTCTGTCTGTCTCTCTCTCTCTCTCTCATAATAAATAAATATTTTTTAAAAAGATTAAAAGTAGGGGTGGAGAGATGGCTTAGCAGTTAAGGTGTTTGCCTATGAAGCCAAAGGACCAGTTTCAATTCCCCAGGACCGAGGTAAACCAGATGCACAAGGGGACACATGCATCTGGAGTTCATTTGCAGCAGCTGAAGACCCTGACATGCTCATTCTCTGCCTCTTTCTATCTCTCTGAAATTAAAAAAAAAAAAAAAAAGATTAACTCATAGGCAGTGGGCACGGTGGTGCACACCTTTAATCCCCAGCACTCTGGAGGCAAAGGTGAGAGGATCACTGTGAGTTCAAGGCCACCCTGAAACTAGGTCAGCCTGGACTAGAGCCTCAAAATAAATAAATAAATAAAGTAAATCATAGGGACTGTGGTGATAGTTCAGCCTTTTAAAGGCATGGAAAGCCAGGTACAAAGTGGTATATACATCTGTGATCCTAACAAGCCTGGGAAGTGGAGCCAGAGGAATCTTAAACTGGATTTGGGCCAGCTAGTCTGGCATTCTATTGCAGCCTAGCTGTTCATTTTCAGCAGTCAGAGACTCTGTCTCAAAGGAGGTGGGGCACATTACCTCATAGTTCTCCTTTGGCCTCCACACATGCACCATAGTGTGTGCCCCTACCCACACACAAAGGAAAAAATGTAAAAGTAAGTCACAGCTTCAGACACACTGTCCCTGTGCAAGTATGAATATTTCCTTTAAACTTCTGGAAGAACTTTCACAAACAATTAGTAGTTCTCCCTTCCCTCCCTTGATACTGTAAATGAAATGGTGTCATATTACACATCATAAGTAGTAGTGCAGTGAATAGAAACTGTAAAGCAGGAGTTCCTGGTTAAGCACCACAGCTTTTGTTTGCTTTTGCTTGTTGAGACAGGTTATTACTCCAGTCCAAGTCAACCTAGAACTTACTCTGGCCCCATGCTTATAGTGATCCTTCTACCTCTGCCTCCCAATACTAGGATTAAAGATGTGTGTCACCATGCTCAGCTTCAGCACCACAGCTTTTGAGTTGAGTGACCTCAGACAAATCATTCAGTACCTTCAGGCATAGTAAATTTATTTGTTTTCTATCTTGAAACAAGGTTTCACTGTGTAGCCTAGATTGGTCTCAAACTCATAATCCTCCTGCCTCAACCTCCTCTAAGTGCTGTGATTATAGGCATGCAACCCCACACCTAGCACATTGGTTTTAAAACAAGGGTGGTGTCAGTCTCACTCTCCCTCCCAGGATTGCCTGGGGATTAAATAGGTTAGTGTGCAAAGCCCTTCCCTCATGTTGGCATGCAGTGAGCACTCATTCAGTGGGAATTGTGCTTATCTACTTTGAGATAGGTGGTTTTCTCTGCCTTGCTTTTACTACAGGTGTTTTGTCCTCCCTGGGTTGAGGCACCCAGGTTCACTCAGCCTGTCCTCTACTGATAGGCCCTTGGCTGTCGTGTCTGTGTAGCAGCAATATGAACACCTGTTTGCCTGCCTTGGTGTGCAGTAGAGTAATAATCTCAGAGAGATACCCCTTGAGATGGAGATACTGGGTTAAAATAAAATAGAATGCACAGTGAAATTTTCAGCACATAATTCCAGCTCAAGAGGGAAGAATCATAACTATTTAATACCCTTAAAAGCAGGACAGGCCTCTGGGGACCTGTGACCTGTAGCAGCCTGGTCAGGTGGAGTATTAACAGCTGTAAATGACAGTCCTTGCTCATGCACACTGATGTTCTCAATTAGAAGCATGAATCATCTGGGCTCTTAGGCTGTGAATGTGAAAGTAGTGGTTTTCACAGCCATGATTGAGGATCAGCTCATTGCTGTCAGGCTGATAAACCATCTACCGAGGCACTTCCTAATGAGTTTTTCAAGATTTCCATCCATCTTGGGTCCTTAGGGATCTGTAATGTGTTGCCTAATACTGCTGAAACTTCCACTGAGTAGGGGACAACATTGTGGGAAGAATCCCAGTGCTTCACATGAAAGGCAGCTGTATTTCTAGAACTGTGTGACTTGTGTCACTCATGAGTTCTCACAGTGAAATTTTGGAACCAGTTGTCTTTTATTTAGAGTGGAGTGGCCACAATAGTGGCCAGGCTTTCGCAGTTTGGATGCTAGCTCCTCCACTTGCCAGCTGTGTGACTTGGCCATAGAACTGTCCTTTCCCTCATCCGTGAAATGGGCATGGTAGTAGGATGTCCCTAGTGTATGGGGTTATTACTGCAAACAGGTTAATATCTGTTTGCATATAAAGTGAACCTGACACATAGCAGGGAGTATTTGTGTCGGCCTTTTGTTAGCACATTTTCATGTTACTAGTCCTTCCCCTCTGTCACCTTGCTGCAGGTAGAAGGATGTGACCCCCCCCCCCATCCAAGCATTCTGTGGGCTGAGTCCTATGGATCTCTGGGAGTTTAGTGGAGAGAGGGAGGGAGGAAGGGAGGTGTCAGGAGAAAACAGTAGGCCAGTAGCAGTGAGGGAGGTCTCCTAAAATATATCCTGCAATGGTGTCCTGTGCTCTTCATGCCAGTGATTGTCACAGTGCATGACCCACAACAGAATTCAGCCCCACTGTTGTGGTTTAAAGCTGAAATGTTCCTTCCCCCTACACACAGGCTTATGTGTTTGAGCGCTTGGTTCCCAGAGGGCGGTGCTGTCTTGGGAGGTTATGGAGGCTTTTGGATGTGGGGTTACAGGGGCAGGGCTAGAGGATTATAGCTCCATCCTACTTCGGGCCTCAGCTTTCTGTTTCCTGGTCAGTGTCACGTGTACCTGTGGCCACCATGATGCACTGAACCCTCTCAAACTATGAGGCAAAATAAATCCTTTAAGTTGTTTCTATCAGGTATTCTGTCACAGCAGTAAGAAAACTGCCTAGTATACCTAATGACCAACAGTTGGTATTTCCAGGTCACACCTGTTACCTGGACTCTGTCACACCTGCCCTCTTGAGTATCTGCTCTAGCTCAGCTGGCCACCATGTCTCTTGGGCTTGGTGTCCGACCTCTTCTCCCTTTGCCCTGTGTCTATCTGTACCACCAGCTGTATGGCAGCTGCAGAGCATTTAAGAGTCACTCAGCTCTGGGCTGCACCCCAGAGCTGCCAATTTGGAATCTTCAAAGCCTGGTCTGGCTGTGAAAAGTTCCTTTGGTGCCTCTAGCATCCAACGGGGTGAAAACCATGGCCTTGGAAAACCTTACCTTGCCCTTGAACTAGCTTTCCCAGCTTTCCTGCCCACATGGGGCCACCATACTCGTTTGCACACCTAGAACAAGCTAGACATTATTGTGCTTTAGATTTGTAATGCCCCCAAAGGGTCCCTAGCTATAGTTACTGTTGGGAGGTGGTGGGACATTTAGGATATAGGATCTAATGGAAAGAAGTTGTCATTGGAGGTGTGCCTTGAAGGGGAACCCTAGCCCTTTTCTCTCTTAACCTTTTCTCTCCTTTCCTCTCCCTCATCCCTTTCTGTCTCTCTCCCTCCCTCCATGTGAGCCCATGCCCATACACCCCTGCTATGATGCTTAGCTTTGTAACAATGCCAATCAACTGTGCACTGAAACCATGAGCCAAAATAAACCTTTCCTTCTTTCGCTTGTCCAGGTATGTTTTTTTTATCCCCTTCCTCCATCATGCAGTAGCATTTGTTCCTTCTATAGTGGCCACCCTTAGAAGTGACCCTATTTTCTCTTTTTTATCTGACCTGTCTTTGTTCTGCTCAGAGCTATGTCTTCAGAACCTATAATAATGACACAGAGGAGGCAATTAAGAAATACAGCTCAGTGGGCAAAGAATTTGCCATGCAAGCCTGAGGACCTAGGTTCTATGCCCAGCACCCACATAAATGCCGGGTGTGGTGGCATGCACCTGTAATCCCAGCACTGAAGAGCTGGAGACAAATGGATCTATGGCCAGTCTAGCCTAATTGGTGAGTTCTGGGTCAATGAGAGGCCCTGTCTAAAAATAGAGGTGGGCTGGAGGGATGGCTTAACAGTTAAGGTGTTTGCCTACAAAGCCAAAGGATCCTGGTTCAATTCTCCAGGTCCCATGTAAGCCAGATGCACATGGTGGCACTAGAGGCCCTGGTGCATCCATTCTCTTTCCCTCTGTCTCAAATAAATAAGGCCGGGCATGGTGGTGCTCGCCTTTAATCCCAGTAATTGGAAGGTAGAGGTAGGAGGATTGCCGTGAGTTCAAGGCCACCCTGAGACTACATAGTGAACTCCAAATCAGCCTGAGCTAGAGTGAAACCCTACCTTGAAACACAGAAATAAACAAATAAGTAAATCTTTGAAAAAAAAGAGGTGGACGTTCCTGAGGATGACATCCAATGTGTCCTTTGGCCTTTATGCAAAAGCATACACATGTTCATGTATATCTATACACATACATGTGCCCACACATAAAAGTGCACACTACACACATACATATGTAAAAGTAAGATAAAATAAAGGGAGCCAGGCATGGTGGTGTACCCTTTAATCCCAGCAGTTGGGAGGCAGAAGTGGAAGGATCACTGTGAGTTCAAGGTCACCCTGAAACTACATAGTGAATTCCAGGTCAGTTTGGGCTACAACATGACCCTACCTCAAAGACAACACAACAACCAAAAAAAAGAAAAAGAAAGAAACTAAAATACTTTGCTGAGTAAAAGGATGGGCTTCAAATACATAGTGCTTACAGAATGAGGAAATGAGTTTCCTGTGCCTAATAAGTTTGAACCAAATGAGTATGTTTAGCTCTGTGTGCATGCACATGCACGTGTGCATATGTGTGTGTGGCCCGGGCTATTTTTGTAACTTGAAATCCTCCTGCCTCTTGAATGCTTTTTTTGTTTTTTGTTTTTTTTTTTTGTTACATTTAGGCTGGCCTTGAACTCAGTGATCCTTTTCTCCCTCCAAAGTGCTGGGAATAAAGGTATGTACCACCACGCCCAGCCTCTAATGCTTTTTTTGACTAAATACTTTATAGAAATATGGTGTGGAGCTGTGATGTAAGGGAGTGGATGGATGTGTTTTTAAGGACTAGCTGGCTTTTTGAATGATTTGTATGTGTGCCTGGAAGCTACTGAGTCAGTAGGTATATGGTTCATCATCCGCTCCACCTGGGTCTCCAAGAGAACTGTTCCACTTGGTACCCAACCATGAGATCCTATTGTTCTACACTGCAGTGACTCTGTTCCATTTCTGTAGAAAGGGAACAGATGTCTGGAGCCCATTGGGGCAGCCCTGGACACCCACTTCACCCACACACACTCTAGGCATTGCGCCAGCTTTGCACACATACTTCACATTATAGGAGCTGACACACCTAGGCAGGCCTTCCAGCCCTTACACTACATCCCCAACTGAGCCAGCACTCCCAGGTCTTTTGTGAGGCTGGTGTCCTGCCTTCAGCAGATAGTCTGTAACAGCCACCTATACTAGCATGCCCCCATGATCAAGACATACACACAGTACTCTCTCAAAGTTTGCATATGGCAAACAATGAATTCCATGGTAATTTCAGGCATTAGGACAGCTGCCCTAAAGGGTAGCAGAGTTCTCTGGAACGTAGGTTCAGGACTGAACAAGGCTGAGGAGGAAAAGTCAGGTGGAGAAAGTAGCATTGCCTGAGTAAGAGACTGGTGAACAAGAATTGCATAGGCAGGGCTGGAGGAATGGCTTAGCAGTTAAGGCACTTACCTGCAAAGCCAAAGGACCCAGGATTGATTCCCCAAGACCCATGTAAGCCAGATGCACAAGGTGGAGCATGCATCTGGATTTCATTTACAGAAGTTAGAGGTCTTTTTGTGCACCCATCCTCCCTCCCTCCTCTTTCTCTCTTCCAAATAAATAAAAATAAAATATTAATTTAAAAAAAAGAATTACTTGGGCAAAGGCTTTCAAGCAGCAGAAAGGAGGGCCAAATGGGGAACTGAAAATAAGTTGTATGGCCAGCCTTAGAACAGGAGCTGGTGAGGGAACTTGAGGGCTGAGGTGACAACATTGGATTCCACCCTCAGGTTCCTTTTTCTAAGGGCATTTAGGGGAATGGGAGCTGACACATAAAGACCATTAATCAGGCTGGTTGTCCAGAAGTTATGGCTGCTGAGAACAAGGCTATGGGACTAGGTAGACTTGGACCATGCTGTGGAAGGCAGTCTGGAGTAGGGGACTGGAGTATGATTTCCAGGTACATACTAAACTCTCTCATAGCAGGCAGCTCAACTGGAAAGGGGCCAGCATGCACAGTTCCCAAATCCAGAGGCTGTGGTGCCACCTGACTATACTGCTTACAGAAGGGACTTGTTCCAAGAAACCCAGGCCCACCAGAACATCTGCATGTGTTCACAAAATGGCATAAAGCTGATAGATGGTTTTCCACAGAGCTGGAAGCCAAATGCCATCAGAGTCAATCTGGCGGGAGGTATGTGCTAAAACAACCCAGAATCACAGCTGGGCCTCTGGCTTACCCACCCAGCCCCCACTGTTCCCTCAAAGGACAAAAGAATCCTTATTCCAATGTCTGGGCTGCTCACAGAGCACAGCCTGGCTTGGGTCCTCCTGGTAAATGCCCCTGCATTCTGGAGCTGACAGTGGTAGAGGCCATAGGTAAACAGACAGGAACAGAATGGTTCCATCCTCACATATCTATCTATGTAAGTCCTTGGGTTTCATCCCTAGCCCTGCAGAAATGAAAACGAAATACTGTCAAAAACAAAATGGAGCTGGGCATAGTGGTACATGCCTTTAATCTCAGCACTCAGGAAAGAGTGGTAGGAAAATCACCATGAGTTTGAGGCCAACCTGGAGGAGCTACAGAGTGAGTTCCAGGTCAGCCTGGACTATAGTGAGACACTACCTAAAAAAAAAAAAAAAAGGTGCCAGTGGGTGGGGGGGTGGAGATGGCTAATGGATAAAGTCATTGTTCCTCAAGCATGTATACCCAAGTTCACTCCCCAGAACCCATGTAAAAAGCCAGAAGCTACGCTGGAGAAACCACTCGGCTATTAAGGCACTTGCTTGCAAAGGCTGACAACCTGTATTTGATTTCTCAGTACCTGTGTAAGCCAAATTCACAAAGTGGTGCATGCATCTGGAGTTCATTTGAAGTGGCAAGAGGTCCTGGCATGTCCCTTCTCTTGTTCTCTCCCTCCCACTTATAAATTAACTTCTTAAAACTTTTTTAAAGCCAGAAGCCATAATCAGCTTCTGTAATCCCCACATGCTGACAATGACAGCAAGATGGGAGACAGGAGAATTTCCCTGATGCTTGTAGAGAGCTCAGCAAAGAACAACAGCAGAGTGAGAATCCAGAGCAAGAAACCTTGCCTCATATGAGAAGGAAAGGCAGAAGACTGGCCTGAAAGTTGTTCTCTGACCTCCACATATGAACCCACATTCACTAACAAATAATTTTTTTGTATTTTTTGAGAGAATTTTGGCACACCAGGGCCTCCAGCCACTGCAGTCAAATTCAGAAGCATGTGCCATCTTGTGCACATGCATCACCTTGTGCATCTGGCTTATGTGGGATCAGAGAGTCAAACATGAGTCCTTAGCCTTTTCAGGCAAGTGCCTTAACCACTAAGCCATCTCCAGCCCACGAATAATTTTTAAAGGGGGCTGAAGATATATCTTAGTGGTGAGTGCTTGCCTAGCATGAAGGCGGCCCTGGGTTCAATCCTCAGTACCACAGAAAAATGAAAAAGGGGGCTAGGGAGATGGCTTAGCAGTTAAGTCACTTGCCTGTGAAGCCTAAGGACTCATGTTTGACTTTCCAGGTCCCACATAAGCCAGATGCACAAAGTGTTGCAAGCCACACATGCACACAAAGAAATGCACACATCTGGAGTTTGATTGCAGTGTCTGGAGGTACTGGCACACTACTCCTCCCCCACCACCTCCAATAATAAAATAAAAAAGGTCAGTCTGTTGAACTTGCCTTAAAAAAAAAATGAAAGAGATTGGCCATGTGAACAGATGAAAAGAAAATGGAAAGGCGCTGTCGGTTGTTGGAGCTAGTGGTGAGGTAGTGCATCATGGGCCTCTCTCTGCATTCACATGTGGTTAGAAATCTCACTGGAGTCCGTGGCACACACATGTAATCCCTTCATTGCAGAGGCAGAAGAATAATCATAGATTTACATAGCAGGATTTTGGCTCAGAAGAGAAATGTGAAAATCTCTATAATTTAAGTATTTTATTTCTTTGTTTTGAGAGAGAGAGAGAGAATTGGTGTGCCAGGGCCTCCAGCCACTGCAATCAAACTCCATACACATATGCCACCTTGTGCACATGTGCTACTTTGCACTTTCGTCATCTTGTGCATCTGGCTTACATGGGATTTGGGATTCAAATATGAGTCCTTAGGCTTTGCAGGCAAGTGCATTAGCCACTAAGCTATCTCTCCAGTCCCAATTTAAGTATTTTAAAATGAATAAAGTTTCCACCCTCCAAAAACTACCTTTGACATCTTTGGGGAACAGAGCATCTCTTTCACATCTCACATCTCCCCTTCTTCTCTTACAGCATGGCTTGGGAGATACCCTTATAGTCCATCAGCCCTTCTCACAGCTGCTTCTTGCTCTGCCCTGCTGAACCACTCCATCTGGAGCTCTCGGGATGGCACCTGCTTCCTGAAGTTACCCTGGTCCTGCTGTCTGTAGCAATGGTGGAGAACTGGACTCCACAGGCTCACAACCTTCACGTGCATTTTCAGGGGCCATCACCCTTCATCCTGGGACTGGTGGCCCTGAACAATGGCTGAGGGCCAAGGGACCCCATAGAGTTGCACCACAGCTTGCAGGGGCCAGCAGCACTCCAGCTCCTGTGGACTATGACCACCTATCGGCCCCTTTCCAATGATGTGGACCTGGCAGCCAGCTGTGGGGCCAGGGGCACTGACATCCTTCCTGGGCCCCACCCTGGGGACTACACTTCCATGGGATTCTGGACTCAGAATGGCAGCATGTCCCAGCCTCTTGGTGAGAGCTCAGGCACTGCTACTACCCGCCCCAGTCCCACCACACCAGCGATGCCCAAGATGGGTGTGCGTGCCCGAGTAGCTGACTGGCCACCAAAGCGAGAGGCCCTGAGAGAGCAAAGCAACCCCAGTCCCTCACAGGACACAGATGGTGTGAAGACTGTGAAGGTGGCCCATTCCATGAGGAACTTACAGAATGGACAGCCCCCTGCAAGCACCCCAGCTTCCTCAGGGTCCAAAGCCTTCCACAGACTCTCCAGGAGAAGGTCCAAAGATGTGGAATTCCAGGATGGGTGGCCCCGGTCCCCTGGCAGGGCCTTCCTCCCCCTGCGACACCGCAGCAGCAGCGAGATCACCCTCAGTGAATGTGACATCGAGGACCCCGGAGAGCCACGGGGGACCCGGCAAGCTGGGGTGCTGCCCCTGTTCCGAGAGTATGGCAGCACATCCTCCATAGACGTGCAGGGTGTGCCTGAGCAGAGCTTCTTTGACATCCTCAATGAATTTCGCAGTGAGCAGCCCGAGACCCGGGGCTCCCAGAGCCTCAGCGAACTTCTGCAAGCAGATCCTGGTGCTCTCCTAACAGGAGGCAGCTGTGGAGTCAGTGGGGACTCCCGCAATGGTCAGGCCTCCAAGGACAGTCTCCTGCCTCTGCAGCAATTCAAAGAGAAGGAAAAGGCCAGAAAGAAACCTGTGCGGGGTCTAGGCAGTGGGGACACTGTGGACTCATCCATCTTCCGGAAGCTGAGGAGCAGTAAGCCTGAGGGGGATGCAGGACGGCCTCTGGGGGAGACAGAGGAGGGTCGGAGCCCCCCAGAAGCCAGCAGGCCTTGGGTTTGCCAGAAGAGCTTTGCCCATTTTGACGTGCAGAGCATGCTTTTTGACCTCAATGAGGCAGCTGCCAACAGGGTGTCGGTGGCCCAGCGACGGAACACCACCACAGGGGCTTCGGCCGCCTCAGCCATGGCGGCCCTCACAGCATCCCGGGTCCACAGCTTGGGGGGTCTGGACCCAGCCTTTACCAGCACAGAGGACTTGAATTGTAAAGAGAACCTGGAGCAGGATCTTGGAGATGACAATAGTAACGACCTACTGCTCAGCTGCCCCCACTTCCGCAACGAGCTCGGTGGTGAGCATGAACGTAACGTGAGCTTCTCCCGAGCCTCTGTGGGCTCCCTAGGGGGCAGCAGTGAGACCCACCTAGTTGAGCCTATGCTGAGCATCCATCGTACCAATGCCAGCATCTCAGTGCTGGAGGTGCCCAAGGAGCAACAAAGGACACAGAGCCGGCCCCGACAATACAGCATTGAGCACGTGGACCTGGGTGCCCGCTACTACCAGGACTATTTCGTGGGCAAAGGTGGGGCCCCAGCTTGTCTCTGAGACCCCTACTGCTCATTCATTCATTCATTCATTCCTATCAGCACAGAGGGTGCTAAGGAAATGGGATCCACCTGCTTGAAGGCTGAGGGGATAGAATGAGCACTCCATAAACATTCAACCACATGAGGCAGTAGACCCACAGTTATTTAGCACACGTGGGTTTAGTATAGCATGTGATAGGTACTTTCTAGAACCTATAGGTATCATAGTAACCAGCTTCAGACAAAAATCCTACCTTCTACTATATCAAGCCTTAGAGGTTTATTAGTTACATTAATGTAGCTTTACCAAATACCTGACAGAAACAATGTAAGGGAGGAAGGATTTATTTTGGCTTATGATTTCAGAGGGCTCAGAGCATGGTGACTTGGCTGTGGTGATGCAGTCACGACAACAGGAGTATGTAGAAGACTTTCCATCTCATGGCAGATAGGAAGCCAAGAATAAGGAAGGGATTGGGGGCCAGGTATAACCTCCATGGCACAGCCCCATGACCTGTTTTGTCCAAGTAGACCCCCACCCCCCAGAGTTTCACAACCTCCCCAAATAGTGCCACCAGCTGGGGACCAAGCATTAAACATGAGTCTGTGGGGGCATTTCAGATTCAGACCATAGCAGGGGGTAAACCCATGAAATACAGAAGGTGTGTTAGAATGCTCAGTACCAAGGAGAATAGTGCAGCAGAGAAAAGGGGACAAAGCTGGGAGTAAGGTTCAGTAGAGGGTGGACAGGGAGGAGTTAAGGGAAGAAGACATGCGGTGGTTAGAACAGTGTTTCTGGCCCAAGGAAGAGCAAACACAGAAGCTGGTGAATGGGGAGGAGGCAGGGGTTGCTGTTGTGGTGACTGAGGTTAAGGAAAGAACCATAGCAGAATGGGCTGTGGGAGGATTCATCTACCCTGAGGGCCTCATTTTGACTTGGATGGTCACAGCCTCCCCCTGGCTCTTGTGGGCAACAGACTTCTGGTGCCAAGGAGGAATAAGAAAGCAGGGAGAAGGCTACAGAATGGTCCAGGCAGATGGTGGTGACAAGTCCAGAGTAAGAGCCTAAGAGTAGGGTGAAGACATACTATTAGATTCTGCATCCATGTTGAGATGGAGCTGCTTATGGGGAGGGCAACACCAGGTTGAAATGGACTCATATATCATCAGGTGCCTTGGTGCAGGTGAGCAGCCCTAGACAGCAGCACTGCCTGGTACAGAGACCACAGTCCTAGTCCATAGCCAGGCAGGAGGGGTGCATACCACCAGGAACAAGCAGCTTCTGCTCAGCTGTTGTCACACAAGAAAAAACAGACCTGCCAGAACTTTAGAAGTGGAGGCAAGATCAGGAGTTCAAGTGAGTTGCTATATAGTAAGTTTGAGAACATGGTGGGCTACCTGAAACCCTGCTTGAAAGAGCTAGAGGGAAAAAGGGTTAATAGGTGGACCAGTGTTGCCAGCCCTCCCAGTTTTGCAAGATTCTCCTTAAATTCAGATGTATGTATCTGTGTGAGCGTGTGTACACACACATGCGTGGAGGTCAGAGGACAACTTTCAGGTGTTGGTCCTTGCCTTTCATCTCATTTGAGGTAGGGTGTCTCATTCAATCCTCTGCACTTTTAGGAAATTCTCCTTTTTCTCTCTCTCTCATCTGACCATAGGCATGCTGAAATTACAGAATCCTGCCATAACTTCTGGCTTTTCTATGTAAGATCTGGGGATCCAAACTCAGGTACTAATGCTTGCAGGCAAGCTCTCTGTCCAGTGAGCCACCACCCCAGCCCCAGATTTTTTAAAGTATGTACTCTTCTAATATTCACATGCTAGCAACTGTATTGATTGAGAATAACTTAAAACTACTATTTTGGGGCTGGAGAAATGGCTCAACAGTTAAAGCACTTGCCTGCAAAGCCTAAAAACCCAGGTTCAGTTCCCTAGTACCCATGTAAAGTCAGATGCACAACATAGCACATGTATCTGGAGTTTGTTTGCAGTGGCTAGAGGCCCTGGCATGACTATATTCATTCATTCATATTCTCTCTCTCTCTCCTTGCAAATAAATAATTTTTTTTCAAAGTAGGGTTGCATTCTAGCTCAGGCTGACCTGGAATTCACTCTAGTCTCAGGGTGGCCTCAAACTCACGGCAGTCCTACTATCTCTGCCTCTCAAGTGCTGGTATTAAAGGCATGAACCACCACACCCAGCTCACAAATAAAGTATTTTTTAAAAAAGAAAAGAATCTACTGACCTTGAGTCCACAGCGATCCTCCTACCTTGGCCTCCCCATTGCTGGGACTAAAGGCATGTGCCACCATGCCCAGCACCTACATAGCAAATTTAAGGGCCCAGGTTAATATTACAAGGCTTTGGCAACAAAATCTTTTATTTGTGTATGTGCATGTGCACTCAACACTCTTGCCACTTCAAACAGATGCTCATCTAGCTTTAAGTGGGTGGCTAGGAAATTGAACTTGGGCTAGCAGGCTTTGCAGGCAAGTGCCTTTAATCACTTAGCTATCTCCCCAACTCCTTCAAATCTGTTTTTTAATCTATTCTATTTTAATTTTTATTTATTTATTTGCAAGCAGAAAGAGAGACAGAGAGGAAATATGATGGGCATGCTAGGGTCTCACTGCTGCAAATGAATTCCAGATAAATGTGCCACTTTGTGCACCTGGCTTTACATGGTTACTGTGGAATTGAACCTGGGCCAGCAGGCTTTTCAAGCAAACTCCTTTAAGCACTGGGCCATCTCCCCAGCCCACTAATCCATTCTCAAATAACTTCACTCTAGAAGCTCATGGATGACTTAGTGTTCACTGAGTACTTAAATACATACTGGGGCTTCTGAGGCATTGGGGTTATGCCTAAGGTAGAAAACAACAACAGAACATTTATCTGCTTCAGGAAGGAATTCACCTCTATGGTGTACAATACCTGGTGCCATTCTGATTAATTCACACCCATTATTTTAAAATAGCCTTTGTTCACTCAAGTGCATCTCATAAGAACAGTATCTATCAGTTAAATAAATGTTCTGGACACTGGTGTGGGAACAACAGGCAGATTTCTACTGTGTGCTTGAATTTCTGGTGGTGGCTCCATGATGACTATAGACTAGAATAACACAGACTGCTGGTAAGTTCCTACCACAAGCAAGAGTTACTTGGGTTATTTATCAGAAAGAACTGTTTCCTGGCTGGGTTCTTAGCAGCATATCCAGGAAAGGAGGAGGCAGCTATCAGGAGAGAAGAAAGCAGGAGACTTGCTCTCTGCCTTGCTAACAGTTCCTTCAGCCTAAGGGGAAAAGAGCAGGGTTTAAGATAGCTGGGTCTAAAGAAACATGATCAGATGCAGGCAATGCTTAGGGATTGCTAATGGCTAACATTTAAGCTGTGTGCTTAGTGTGTGCCAACTTAGTGCCATATTAACTCACTGAATCCTCCCAGCAGTGAGTTAAGCCCATTTAATTGTTGAGAATGCCATCATGTGACTGACTGGGGCCATATATCCAATCTCACTCCATATTTGGACTGGCAGGAGACTCCCTGGGCTCAAGGCTTAACCTCTTCAAAATGACTAACTGGCAGATAAACCAGATGAACCATTAGCAAACTCAGAGTTAATCTTAGTAACACTGGCTTTATTACCCACTGCATACTATACCAAGCATTTTTGCCTTTGTAGATTCATTTCACCCTCACAGTAGCTCTGAATTGTGGGTAGTTACCAGGGTCCCTGTTTCTAAAAGAAAGATTTACACCTCAGAAAGTTCTGTAACTTAGCAGAGTTATTACAGAAAGCCAGGCTTTGACTACAATTTCTCCATAAGTATAGCTTTTGGATTCATCATTTATCACATTTGTATGACCATGGTCCTGCCCCCCATTCTCCTCATCAGCAGGTCTGCCATGGACTGGTCCTTCTCCTTCAATACAGCTCACCTTACACTCCCCTACTTTTTCTTCTCAGAGCATGCCAATTACTTTGGTGTGGATGAGAAGCTGGGGCCTGTGGCTGTGAGCATCAAGCGGGAGAAGCTGGAAGACCACAAGGATCATGGACCTCAGTACCAGTACAGGATCATCTTCCGCACCCGTGAGGTAGGTCCTGTCACCAGAATGACTATTGGGTAAATGGTAACCCCTCATAGCCTCATGCCCTCATTTTGCCAGGTTCCAAGCCAGGGGCTTCACTGCCTCATCTCAGGAGTGCCATACGGTCTGTCAGTCTGTCCATTTTACTTTTTAAAAATATTTTATTTTTATTTATTTGACAGATGGAGGGGGGAGAGAGAGAATGGGAGCGCCAGGGCTTCTAGCTACTGCAAACGAACTCCAGATATGTGCACCCCCTTGTGCATCTGAATAACATGGGTCCTGGGGAATAGAACCTGGGTCCTTTGGCTTTGCAGGCAAACACCTTAACCTCTAAGTCCTCCAGCCCTTAGTTAATTTTTTTAAATGTTTTGTTTTTTTTTTTATTTGACAGAGAAAGAGAGAGAAATTTTACAGAGGAGGAAACTAAGGCTCAGAGAAATTACAAGTCATGGAAAATCAGGAAATAAGCTGGGCCAAGGGTTGGAGAGATCATTCAATGGTTAAAATCATTGCTTGTAAAGCCTAAGGACCCAGGTTCAACTCCCCATTAACCTCGTAAAGTCAGATGAATGAGGTAGTGCATGTGTCTGGAGTTTGGAGTAGCTAGAGGCTCTGGCCTGCCCATTCTCTCCCCGCCCCAATCTGCTTCTCTCTCTCTGGTAAATAAATATTTTTTCTTTTGTTTTTTGAGGTAGGATTTCACTCTAGCCCAGGCTGACCTGAAATTCACTATGTAGTCTCAGGCTGGCCTCAAACTCACAACAATCCTGCTACCTCAGCCTCCCAAATTCTGGGATTAAAGACATGCACCACTAACCCCCAGCTTTAAATAAAATCTTTTTTGAAAATTAAAAAAAAAAAAAAAAAAATGGAGAGTTAAGCACTTGCTACCAGCAAAGCCAAAGGACCCAGGTTCAGTTCCCCAGTACCCACTTAAAGCCAGATGCGCAAGGTGTCGCATGCATCTGGAGTTGTTTTGCAGTGACTAGAGGCCCTGGTGTGCTTAATTCATTTTCTCTCTCTCCCACTCTTCATCTCAAATATAAATAAATAAATAGTGTAGTGGTGCATGCCTAATTTAATCCCAGCACTGGAGAGGCAGAGGTAGGAGGAGTTCAAGGCCACCCTGAGACTACATAGTGAATTTCAGGTAGCCTGAGGTAGAGTGAGACCCTACCTCGAAAAACCAAAATAAATAAATAAATATTTTAAAAAGCTAGGCATGGTGGCATACACCTTTAATCCCATCATTCTGGAGGCAGAGGTAGGAGGATTACTGTGAGTTCGAGGCCATCCTGAGACTACATAGTGAATTCCAGGTCAGCCTGGGCTAGAATGAGACCCTACCTCAAAAAAAATAAAGAAGTATTAAAAAAAATTTTAAGCAAGGCCAGGATTTGAACTTGTTATATCTGATTTCAGAGTCTAGTATTGCACAATCTGTTTGCAAGAGATTAACCACAATAACTGTGCGAAACAATAGGAGGTAGGGCTCAGAGATCATTTCAAGACTCTGAGGTATCCTGCATCATGGGAACAATTGAGTAAAGCAACAGCTCAGAGCCCTACCAAGTCATTCACTAAATTCTAAATTGAGAATCCCATTGTCCAACTGGGCCATAGAGCTTGCCCTAGGTTAAAGGTCAGCTGAGGGACTGGAGAGATGGCTTAGTGGTGAAGATGCTTGTCTGCAAAGCCTAAAGACCCAGGTTCAATTCCCCAATACCCAAGTAAAGCAAGATGCACCTAGAGTTAGTTTGCAGGGGCTAGAGGCCCTGGCATACCCATTCATATTCATTCCTTCTCTCTCTCTCCTTGCAAATAAATAAATTTAAAAATCAGCTTCACCTAGGGAAGAAAGCATGTTAGGGGCACCCATGTACCAGCACAAGTACATAGTGACAGAAATGTATTTCTAGCTGTCTTAAAGTCATAAAGAGATCTATTGGTCTGTGTAACTACAATCCAGACTCCAGCAAGACATTAGAACTGAGCTGAGCTCCTTAGGTTTCTGCTCAACTTTGCTCTACCTCTTTTTGCCTGAGTATCATGCTCTTCCAGTCTTGTTCAGATTTTCTGGATCTTTACAGCTTCCCATCCAGAAGAAATGATTCTTTTTTTTTTTTTTTTTCCGAGGTAGGGTCTCACTCTATCCCAGGCTGACCTGGGATTCACTATGGAGTCTCAAGGTGGCCTCGAACTCACAATGATCCTCCTACATCTGCCTCCCAAGTGTTGGGATTAAAGGCGTGTGCCACCACGCCCAGCTAGAAGGAATGATTCTTATCTGCAGAGTTCTATGCCCACATTCTGTGCAGGCACTGTGGTGGGGTAATATAGACAGCCAGATCTAGGACACATGCTCTGCCCTAGGGCTAGGGCCATTACCTCCTCTCTCAAACTGACAGTTCCATGGGAGCCACCCAAAGGAGATGAGCCTCAGCAGGAAAGTTTGTAGGGTTTTTCTGGAGGTGGGGGTATGGGTGTATGTATGTGCACACCTTAACACACATGGAAGTTAACATTGGGTCCTCAATTGCTTTCCACTTTATTTACTAAGGCAGGATATCTCACTTGAACCTAGAGTCACCAACTCCGCTAGTCTAGCTAACCAGCTTGCCTCAAGAATCACTTGTCTCCACTTTCTGAATTCTGGAATTATAGGCGTGCACCACCATGCCTTGGATTTATGGGGGTGGTAGAGATCTGAACTCAGGCTTGAAAGGCAAAGGCTTTATCCAGTGAGCCATCTCCCAGCCACATGAACAGAAAAATTTTGTTTGGTGGTTGTGTCTTTTTTTAAAAAAAACAGGCTCTCATGTAGCCCGGGCTGGCCTTAAATGGAGTTATGTGTAGCTGAGGATGACCTTGAACTCCTGATCCTCCTGCCTCTACCTCCCTAGTGCTAGGATTACAGGCATGTGCCACCATGCCCAGCAGAAAGATACAGAAAGGTAGTATTTATTTGTGTAGAAAGAGAATATGAATAAACGAATGAATGAGCACATCAGTACCTCTTGCCATTCATTGCAAACAAACTCCAGATGCATGAGCTACTTTTTGCTTGCCTTACTTCTCCCCTCCCTTTGAGCTCAATCCCTAGCACAACAAAAATAAAATTTTAAATTAAAAAAAAAAAAACACAAGCTAACAGAAGTGATTGATACTTCCAAAAGACCCAAGTAAAGAAATCCTTTCCAGGAAAAAGGAACAGTCATCAATTTAGACAGACCCCTCAGTTGAAGCTCCTTTTACCCTGCTTTGCCCATCTGGCATTCACTCTAGCATGGAAACCCAGAAGGTTTGCTCTACTGAGTTTGGGGATAGCCAAAGCTTGGACCTCATCCAGGCAGGCAGATGCTACACTGAGGGCCTTGTCCTACCCAACAGAGACCTTCAAAAGGATGACATGAGTCGGTGGCATCTGAGCAGAGTAGACTCTAAAACCACTGCAGGTGATCCCCAACCTGTCTCCCCAGACAGCTTTTCACCCTGTTTACCTTTCCAGCCAATTGAGCACCAAGGCAGAGTGCATGGTGACAGCTCCCACAGCAACAGAGTGGACACTAAGTGCTAGTGAAATGACAAGCCCGTTTATGTCCTCAAGAGATGAGTATTGTAGTTGCTATTATGGCACACACACTAGCTTAGTTAACACTGGTTTCCAAGCTGTGTTCTGATTTTCACATAGCTTAGCTTGAGTTAGTCTCATTGCAGTTGTCCAATGACTGCATTCCTAACCTCATTTATGACAAAACAGAGTGTTAGGACTCTCCAGTATATGGTAAGGTGAGGTGTCTTTGCATCCTCTGGTCATCCTACTCAGCTCCCTGTGGGAGTCACCTAACTTAGCCCAGACTCCACATTACTCCTCTGTATAAGTTATGAACTCAGCTGATTAGTGCTATTTTATTGGTTGGTTGGTTGGTTGGTTGTGTGTGTGTGTGTATGTTTTGTTTTGTTTTGTTTTGAGACAGGTTCTTACTCTGTAATCCAGGCTGGCCCTAACTCCCAAGTACTAGGATTATGGGCATGTGCCACAATGTCCCACATAAAATGAATTTTTTTCTTTTCAAAACTTTTTTTGTATTAACAACTTCCATGATTATTAAAAAATATCCCATGGTAATGCCCTGCCTCCCCCACTTTCCCCTTTGAAACTCAATTCTCCCAATCTCAGTCAGTCTCTCTTTTATTTTGATGTCATGATCTTTTTCTTCTTTTATGATGGTCTTGTGTAGGTAGTATCAGGCATTGTGAGGTCATGGATATCCAGGCCTTTTTGTGTCTGGGGAGAGCACACTGTAAGGAGTCCTGCCCTTTGGGCTCTTACATTCTTTCTGCCACCTCTTCTGCAATAGGCCCTGAGCCTTGGAAGGTGTGATAGAGATATTGCAGTACTGAGCACTCCTGTCACTTCTTTCCAGCACCATGATACCTTCTGAGTCATCCCAAGGTCACTGCCATCTGAAAAGAGAAGATTCTCTTCCAAAAGTGAGAGTAGCATTAATATAAGGGTATGAACATTAAGAGAAGTGCTTACTGGGCAGTTTGATAAGCATAGTATATACATTTAGCTAGACAGCAGCAGAAATTACACCCCTAGGTCTCATAAGTACCCCTGTTTTAAGTTTTCAGTATCAGGGATGTATTCCCTCCCATGGAGTGGGCCTCCATTCCAATTAGAGGGCAGTTGGTTTCCACCATGACAGACGTGCCACTATTGCACCTGTTAGCTCATTTGGCCTGTCTGGCCAAATATAAGGCTTGCAGTGTCCAATGTTAAGTATCTTCACTGATGTTTTCTCTTTCTCCCATTGAACTGCATGAAGAATGGCTTCTTCCAGCTTTCTGTCAGCTGGTCTACATGGAGGAGGTTATCATCTCAGTTCCAGCAGGATTTCTCAGTGGCCTTGCAGCCCAAGTATATGGAGTCTTCATCAATAGGGTCTTACCATCTATTCCTGGTGGGAAACCAAGGGCCTTACCAATGACCTGTAATGTTTTGGGGGCATCAAGGACCTCCCTGGCCAACAACTCACTGGAAGTTATCCCATCCCTGGCATTGAAAATTTTCTAGCAACAATCTAAGGCTCCTATGTGTTCCATTGTCCAAAAAGTAGGTTTCCATATGATTTACTTATATTCTCTTAGATTTGATTAGCCCTCCCTCCACCTTTCCTTTACTCAATCTCTTCCCCTGACCTCACTTTGGACCTTTTCACCCCCATTAATCTATTCTTCTACGTGTGTGTGTGTGTGTGTGTGTGTGTGTGTGTGTGTACACACAATACCATGCTATTAAGTACCCCCCTCCCTTCCTTTCTCTTCCCTTTATATCTCTTTTCTAGCTTACTGGCCTTTGCTACTGAGTTTTCTTCCTACTCACACAAAAGTCCAATCATCTGTAGCTAGGATCCACATATGAGAAAGCACATGTGATTCTTGGCTTTCTAGGCCTGGGTTACCTCACTTAGTATAATCCTTTCCAGATGCATCCATTTTCCTGCAAATTTCATAACTGCATTTTTCTTTACTGCTGAGTAGAACTCCATTGTATAAATATGCCATATCTTGGGCTGGAGAGATGGCTTAGCAGTTAAGCGCTTGCCTGTGAATCCTAAGGACCCTGGTTCGAGGCTCGATTCCCCAGGACCCACGTTAGCCAGATGTACAAGACAGCACATGCATCTGGAATTTGTTTGCAGTGGCTGGAGGCCCTGGTGCGCCCGTATTCATATTCTCTCTCTCTCTCTCTCTCTCTCTGCCTCTTTCTCTCTGTTGCTCTCAAATAAATAAAAATAAACAAAAAAAATTTTTTTTAACATGCCATGTCTTCATTATCCACTCATCAGTTGAGGGTCGTCTAGGCTGGTTCCATTTCCCAGCTATTGTGAACTGAGTGGCAATAAACATGCTTGAGCAAGTATCTCTAAGGTAATGAGATGAGTCCTTAGGCTATATGCCTAGGAGTGCTATAGCTGGGTCATATGGTAGATCTATTTTTAGCTGTCTTAGGAACCTCCACACTGATTACCACAATGGCTGGACCAGATTGCATTCCCACCAACAGTGTAGAAGGGCTCCTCTTTTCTACATCCTCACCGGCATTTATGGTCATTTGTTTTCATGATCATAGCCAATCTGACAGGAGTGAGATGGAATCTCAATGTAGTTTTAATCTGCATTTCCCTGATGACTAGGGTTGTAGAACATTTTATCAGATGCTTATATGCCATCCATATTTCTTCTTTTGAGAACTCTATTTAGTTCCATAGCCCATTTTTTAATTGGCTTGTTTGACTTCTTATTATTTAATTTTTTTTTGAGTTCTTTATATATCCTAGATATTAATCCTGTATCAGATGTATAGCTGGCAAAGATTTTTTTCCCATTCTGTAGGTTGCCTCTTTGCTTTACTCAGTGTCCTTTGCTGTACAAAATCTTTGTAATTTCATGAGGTCTCAGTGGTTAATCTGTGGTTTTATTGCCTGAGTAACTGGGGTTATATTCAGAAAGTCTTTGCCAGGACCAATATGTTAAAGGTTTCCCCTACTTTTTCCTCTAGCAGTTTCAGAGTTGCAGGTCTGATGTTAAGGTCTTTAATCCATTTGGACTTAATTATTGTGCATGGAGAGAGAGAAGAATCTGTTTTCATCCTTCTACAGATACATATCCAGTTTTCCCAGCACCATTTGCTGAAGAGGCTGTCTTTTCTCCAATGAATATTTTGGCATTTTTATCGAATATCTGGTGGCTATAACTACCCAGACTTACATCTGGGTCTGCTATTCTGTTCCATTGATCTACATGTCTGCTTTTGTGCCAGTACCATGCTGTTTTTGTTACTATGGCTCTGTAGTATAGGTTAAACTCAGGTGTGGTGATACCACCAGCCTTATTTTTGTTGCTCAGTATTGTTTTAGATATTTGAGTTTTTTTGTGATTCCAAATGAATTTTTGGATTGTCTTTTCTATTTCCATGAAGATTGCCATTGGAATTTTGATGGGGATTGCATTAAATGTGTAGATTGCTTTTGGTAAGATTGACATTTTCACAATATTGGTTCTTCCAATCTAGGAACAAGGAACATTCTTCCATTTCCTAGTGTCTTCTGCAATTTCTTGCTTGAGTGTTTTAAAGTTTTCATTGTAGAGTTCCTTCACTTCCTTGGTTAGGTTTATTCCAAGGTACTTTATTTTTTTTTTTTTTTTTTGATGCAGTTGTGAATGTGAGTGATTCTCTGATTTCATCCTCTGTGTGTTTGTTGTTAGCATATAGAAAGGCTGCTGATTTCTGTGTATTTATTTTGTATCCTGCTACATGGCTATAGGTGTTTATCAGCTCTAACAGTTTGCTGGTGGAGTCTTTAGGGTCCTTTATGTATAGAATCATGTTATCTGCAAATAATGATAACTTGATCTCTTCCTTTCCAATTTGTATTCCTTTTATGTGTGTCTCTTGCCTTATTGATATGGCTAAGGCTTCTAGTACTTTATTAAATAAAAGTGCAGACAGTGGACACCTTTGTCTTATTCCTGATTTTAGTGGGAAAGCTTCCAGTTTTTCCCCATTTAGTAATATGTTGGCTGTAGGCTTGTCATAAATAGCCTTTATTATATTGAGATATGTTCCTTCTATTCCTTGTCTTTGTAGGACTTTTATCATGAAGGGATGTTGAATTTTGTTAAATGCTTTCTCTGCATCTAATGAGATGATCATGTGATTTTTGTCTTTCAGTCCATTTATATAATGTATTACATTTATCTAACTGCGTATGTTGAACCATCCCTGCATCTTTGGGATAAAGCCTATTTGGTCGGAGTGAATGATCTTTCTGATATATTCTTGTATTCTGTTTGCAAATATTTTGTTGAGAATTTTTGCATCTATGTTCATGAGGAAGATTGGTCTGTAATTTTTTTTTTTTTCTATCTTTGCCTGATTTTGGTATCAGGGTGATGCTGGCTTCATAGAAGGATTTTGGTAGGATTCCTTCTTTTTCTATTTTATGGAAAAGCTTAAGAAGCAATGGTGTTAGTTCTTCACTGAAGGTCTGGTAAAATTCAGCAGTGAATCCATGTGTGCCTGGACTTTTTTTAGTTGGGAGATTTTTGATAACTGCTTGGATCTCCATACTTGTTATAGGTCCATTTACATGATTCATCTCATCTTGATTTAACTTAGGTAGGTCATTATAAATCAAGGAAAGCATCCATTTCTTTCAGATTTTCATACTTAGTGGAGTATATGTTTTTATAGTATGTCCCTGTGATTTTTTGAATCTCTCTGGTATCTGTTGTGATGTTGCCTTTTTCCTCTCTAATTTTATTAATTTGTCTCTTCTCTCTTTCTTTTGGTCATATTTGCTAAGGGTTTATTAATCTTGTTTATCCTTTCAAAGAACCAACTCTTTTGTTTCATTGATTCTTTGGATTGTTTTTTGTTTGTTTGTTTCTATTTCATTAATTTCTGCCCTAATCTTTATTATTTTTTCCTGTCTGCTGATTTTTGGTTTGCCTTGTTCTTCTTTTTCCAAGGCTTTAAGGTGAAGCATTAGGTCATTTACTTGTGACCTTTCTAATTTCTTAATATAGGCTCTTAAAGCTATGAATTTCCAAAATGATTTTCTTTTGAGCCAGGTTGGCCTCAAAGTCACCACAAAGGGCTAGAGAGAGGGTTCAACCCCAAGTTCAATTCCTCAGTACCCACATAAAGCTACATAGGGAATTCCAGGTCAGCCTGGGCTACAACAAAACTCTACCTCAAAAAAAAAAAAGGGGGATGCTGGAGTGATGGCTTAGTGGTTAAGGCACTTACCTGTAAAGTCTAAGGACCCAGGTTAGATTCTCCAGGTCCCACGTAAGCCAGATGCACATGGTGGCACATGTGTCTAGAGTTCGTTTGCAGTGGCTAGAGGCCCTGGTGTGCCCATACTCTCTCTGTCTCTCTCTTTCTAATAAATTAATAAAATAAATCTTTAAAAAAAATCACCACATAGCCAACGATGTCCTTAAATTCTTTTTTGTTTGTTTGTTGGTTTTTCAAGGTAGAGTCTCAGTCTCAGGGTGTCCTCAAACTCACAGTGATCCTGTTACCTCAGCCTCCCAAGTGTTGGGATTAAAGGTATGTGCCACCATGTCTGGCTTAAAACATTCTTTTTTAAAAAAAAAATATTTAATTTATTTATTTGAAAGTGACAGGCAGAGAGAGAAAGTGGCAGATAGATATAGAATGGGCGGGCCAGGGCCTCCAGCCACTGCAAACGAACTCCAGATGCATACACCACCTTTGCCTCTGGCTTACATGGGTCCTGGGGAATCAAGCCTCAAACCAGGGTCCTTAGGCTTCACATGCAAGTGCTTAATCTCTAAGCCATCTCTCCAGCCCCTTTGAATTCTTAATCCTCCTGTCTCACCTTCCCAAGTGCTGGGATCATAGGCATGCACCATTATGCCCAGTTTATGCAGTGCTGAGAAACGAACCCAAGGCATTGTGCATCTAGGCAAGCATTTTACTAACTGAGGTATGTCCCCAACCCTTAGAATGGATTGTTAAATGCCATACTGTGTCCCATGAACTGAATTCAGAACACCAGTCCTCTTTCACTGGGTCAGATATTTTTCTGCTTTGGTTTCTGTTTATTAAATTAGAAATTGTTTGATTCTGTTACCAACTCAGGCCTGCCTCTGTCCGCTTTCCACTGCCAGAATCCAACAGAACAGGCTGAGGTTGGGGGAGGCTCTGCTTCAATCTAGGCCAGCATAGGAACCCTCCAGTCTCATAGCCAAAAGTCTGAGATTCACCTTTCCCAGACTTCCTGGGTATCACCACCTGCCTGCCCCAAGCTGGGCTTTGGGAGTACAGCAGTGACTAGGAGACAGAAAGTGCTATGTAAGATGCCTTCCTAACCCATGCAGAGGTACATGATGTCAGGGTAGAACCACAAGTGACTGATAAGTGGCTAAAGTTGAGACAAGGAGGCACCACTGTGAAGATAACATCCAAGTCCTCAAGGAGCCAGAATGGCACCTCCCACCTGTAACTCCAACAATCAAGAGGCTGAGGCAGGAGGATTACCATGAGTTCAAGGCTAGCCTGTGATACATAGTGAGTTTGATCCACCCTAAATCTCATGCCACATACATACCCAGTTCTTTACAGAGCTGTCCTGTAAGGCACTCAGGTCTAAGGTTTCCATCATATGAGTTGGAGAATGGGCAAGTGACCTATAACGTTTGCTATGTTCCTTCCTAGAGCCCTTCCAGTCATGAAGGGAGTACTAAGGGCCATGGAGCACAGTTAGTACCAGCAGAAGCCATAACTCCCCTCATACTTTCAACAGGTGCTATTTTCAGGCATGCACCTCATTGCTTCATTCACATTGCCTTGTCACTTCCTTTCACTCTCTGACCATTGCCTTCCAGGGTTACCCAGTTGCAGAACCAAGACATGACTTCAGGCTGCCCAGCTCCTAAGCCTAGGCCCCTTAACCACTGCCCTCTAGCACCTGTCAGTCAGACTTAGTTGGAATCTGAGTTCAGGGATCAGAAAGCCCTGGGCTCAGAGCCCTGCACTGCTCCTCACTAGTCACATGACCTTAGATAGATGGGTTTTCATGTGCACTTCAGTTTCTTTATCTGTAAAGTAGGCTTTGAGCTATGACCGGACTCAGAGAGAGATGGGAAGGAGGGATCTCTTGGTCTGACACCATGAAGTGCCAGCAAGGAAGAGTTCCAAGTGCCAGATCCTGCTGAGACTGACAACCTGTGTGGCTGTCATTCTTTCCCAAGAGAGTGGAGGCTTGTAGCAGGGAGCTAACAGACAAACAGGGCTCCATCCTCCTGTACACAAGCACATCCTTCAGGGCGCAGGGCCCAGACTGCCTTCTAAACCAGCCTGTTGCCTCCAGATGGCTATCCCAGATGCCAAGCAGACAGGCTACAGTGGGCCTGTGTCTCCCAACAGATGGGATGTGAGTGTTGGCAAGGCTGAGTTTCCTACCGAGGTGAGAGTGGACCTCCAGCTAAACTCTGGCAATGTGCACCTAACTGCTATTTCCCTAGTGAACCCAGACAGCATGAGACCAGGCCTGGGCTTCCCTGTCCTGAATTCCCATACCAATATTGCTCAGCCAGCATACAGGGTACTCCAGTCACCCTGAGTCTGCCTGACCCAGCATGCTTCCTTCAGACTGGTAAATGGGACCTTTGTTAGGGGCTTTGTTGTTGGGGGTCCTCTGTGCGTGATTTTGTTTTTTGAAGCAGGTCTCACTCTAGCCCAGGCTAACCTTGAACTTAATGGCAGTCCTCCTACCTTAGCCTCCCAAGGGTTGGGATTAAAGACATGAGCCACCATGCCAGGACTTTTTTTTTTTAGGTAAGCCCAGTGGACTGGCTTTTATTTTAATGAGAGAGAGAGAATGAGAATGAATTGGCACGCTAGGGCCTCCAGCCACTATAATTGAATCCCAGATGCATGTGCCTTTTTGTGCACATGTGAAACCTTGCGCATGCATCATCTTGTGCATCTGGCTTATGTGGGATCTGGGGAGTCCAACATGGGTCCTTAGGCTTCGCAGGCAAGTGCCTTAATAGCTAAGCCATATCTCCAGCCCTAGACTTTTTTTTTTAAGGTAGGGTTTCACTGTAGCCCAGGCTGACCTGGAATTCACTATGTAGTCTCAGGGTGACCTTGAACTCATGGTGATCCTCCTACCTCTGCCTCTCGAGTGTTGGGATTAAAGGCATGTGCCACCATGCCCAACTAGACTTTTTTAAAATATTTGTTTATTGATTGATTGATCTGGGGAGAGAGAGAGGGAGAGAATGGGCATGCTAGGGCTTCCTGCTACTGCAAACGATGCATGTGCCACTCTGTGCATCTGGCTTCATGTGGGTACTAGGGAATCAAACCCAGGCCTTCAGGCTTTGCAAGCAAACAGCTTTAACCACTAAGCCATCTCTCTAGCCCATTTGTGTGTGTGTGTGTGTGTGTGTGTGTGTGTGTGTGTGTGTGTGTATGTAAGACCATGTCTTTCTCTATAAAACAGGCTCATTTTGAACTCACTATTTCCCTGCCTCCCTCATGAGTGCTGGGATGACAAATGTATGCCAAGATGCCTGCCTTAGTTTTGTAGGTTAGGAATTTGAGGGTTTTTTTTTTCTTTTTTCTTTTTTTTTAACCTTTATTTATTTATGAGAGAGAATGAATGGGCATGCCAGAGCCTCTTTCTGCTGCAAATAAACTCCAGACGTAGGTACCACTTTTTGCATCTATCTGGCTTTACATAGGTACTAGGTAATTAAATCATGGGCCTGCAAGCAAGCACCTTTAACTGCTGAGCTATCTTCCCAGCCCCCTTGTTTTTCTAATTTTCTTTATCAATTTTTCTTTTTTGTTTAAAAAGTACCAAGGTGTGGGCCTGTAGCTCAGTTGGTAGAGTGCTTGCTTAGCATACACAAAGCTCTGCATTCCTTCCCAGCATGGCATAAACCAGATATGGTGGCACACACCTGTAATCCCATCATTTAGGAGGTGCAGACAGGAAGATTGTGAGTGCAAGATCATCCTCAGCTACAAAACAAGTTCCAGCTCAGCCTAGGCTACTTTTTCAAAAAGATCTATACCAAATGCTGACTGTTAGAAATTTCAAGGATTTCTAAGAATGCAAAGTAGAAAAAGGATACAGGCAGAGAAATTAAACAACATGCTCAGGGTCTCAAAGTTAGGGAAAGCATAGAGCTGACATTCAAACCCAGGCAGATGGGTGCCCAAGTACTGTCTGAGAAGTCTCTGAAGGGCACATCCACTGCCCAGCAGAGAGCAACATGGATCTGGTTCAGGTTCAGGAGCTAACTTGCAGATAGAGAGGAGACTTCTTGCTTATGTGACACTGTATCCCTTTCACAGCTCAGTGAAAGGATGCCAGACATCACCATGATCAGAGCAGAATGCTGTGATCTGATTGGATGCTGTGCAGGACATGACTGGCAGTGGGACTGGGGTAGGAAACCTAGAGGGGGCTGCAGTGCACAGTGCAAGTGGGAGGAGACAAGACCATGTGGAGAGACCGCTCTTTTTTTTTTTTTTTTTTTTTTTTGAGGTAGGGTCTCACTCTAGTCCAGGCTGACCTGGAATTCACTATGGAGTTTCAGGGTAGCTTCAAACTCACGGCAATCTGTCTGCCTCTGCCTCTGTCTCCCAGTGCTGGGATCAAAGGTGTGTGTCACCATGCCTGGCTTGAGAGAGGGCTCTTCTTGATCTGCTAGTGCCCTACTTCTTACCCCATGTGGAAGGAAGAACTGGAAACTTCAAGAGGCTAGCACTGAGCAAACTAGTAGAGCCACATGTAACTATAACTTTGGGCCCCCTGTCCCCATAAGAGAAAAGTGAAGGTTTCTGGTCCACTTGAGCCCTGTGGATGGGTGCTGATCCTGTTGAGGCATTATCGACACCTGCAGCCTTGGCTGCTCAGGTGGCTGGCAGAGCACATGGCTCCATTGCTGTCCCCATGTTTTATCTCTTTCTTCCTTGTGATAAGAGAGCTTTGTTTGTTTGTTAGTGACAGGGCCAGAACTGTGAACTCCTAACCATGAAATCATTCCATTCTTTCCAAACACTCTTCATGCTGAATTCTGTTTGACAAGGGTAGGCTTCATGCCTAGCAGCAAAGTCATGGCATGCTTTTGTGCCTCCTGTCTATTTTGACTTAGGAGAGCATGTTTTGTCGTTGACATTGATCTTTATCGTTTAAACCACAATTCCAAGTACATTTGGGTGTTTTGGACCCAGCTATGAGAAGAGATTTTTTCCTGGTGCTGTTCCAGGCTCCCTGCTGTGCATTCTTGATTTGGTGTCCACCTGCTCCACCTGGCCTAGGGTATAGCCTAGTTTGGAAGCTAAAAGCAACAGCTCATGTCAGAGAGAACATGAGCTATGGACATTTGTAGGACTAGTGGGTTGTAAATTGGATCAACACTTGGAAAACTGGCAGTTTTGAGAAAACTGAAGATTGGTATACTTGGATGATTTAGCAATTTATCTCTTAGGTATAAACCCAAAAGAAAATGTGTTCTTATGTACTGTGGATGTTCCCAGCAGCATTGTCATAGTTGTCAAATGCTAGAAGCAGTGGTGTCCTGCAGCAGTAGGAAGGGATTAAATATACAGTTCTTACCATAGAATAGTAGAATCCATATGCACAGCATTCAAAGAGAGAGACCAAGCCAGTAATGGTTGCTTGTGCCTGTAATCCCAGCACTTGGGAGGCTGAGGCAGGAGAATAGTAAGTTTAAGGACAGCCTACAATAACGAGTGAGGCTCTGTCTCACCAAAAAAAAGAAAAAGACAGACATAAGGAAGAGAGACACAGGCCAGGCATAGTGATGCACAGCTACCATCCCAGCATGTGGGAGGTGGGGGAAGGAAGTTCAATATCATCCTTTGATACATTTTCACTTTTTATTTAGTAAGTAGAGAAAGAGAATATGGGTGTGCTAGGGCCTCTTTCCACTACAGATGAACTCCAGACACATGTATCACTTTGTGCATCTGACTTTAGGTGGGTACTAGAGAATCAAACCCAAACTGGCAGGCTTTGCAGGTAATTGCCTTTAACTGGTAAGTCATCTCCCCAGTCCTACATAGTGAATTTGAGGCTAGCCTCGGCTACATGAGACCTTACCTGAGAAGAAAACTGAATGAAAGGCCTAGATAACTATAAACTGTTAGCTGGGCATGTGGCTTAGTGTGAGAGCACTTGCCTAGCAGGCCATGGGTTCCAGCCCAACCCACAATATAAAAGATTCACTCATGAAGCTCAAAAATAGATAGTAATAGGACTGGAGAGATGGCTTAGCAGTTAGAGGCACTTGCTTGCAAAACCTGACAGTCAGGTTCAGTTCCCTAACACCTACATAAAGCCAGGTGCACAAACTAGTGTATGTATCTGGAGTACATTTGCAGTGGCTGGAGGCCCTGGCACTCCCATACTCACTGTCTTTTTTTCTCTCAAATAAGTATTTAAAAATAGATAGGAGCCGGGAGTGGTGGTACATGGCTTTAATCCCAGCACTCGGGAGGCAGAGGGAGGAGGATCACTGAGAGTTCAAGGCCACCCTGAGAATACAGAATGAATTCCAGATCAGGCTGGGCTAAAGTGAGACCCTAGCTCAAAATACCAAAAAAAAAAAAAAAAAAAAAGATAGGGTTGGGCTCTACCCCTCCATCCTTCCCTTGGGCAGGCGCTCTCTGTACTTTCTCCCTTTCTTCCTCTTAATCTAATGAAGTCTTTCTAAACTTTAAAAAAAAAAAAAAAAAAAGGAATGAACTGGCATTGGAAGAAGTCAAGGCATGGACGGCTTCTGGAGGCAGGAAGCATTGCATTTGTTGACCTGGGTCATGACTACTGGGGCACTTTTTGACCATTTTTCTTTTTTAGTGTGTGTATGCTCACATGCACTCATGCATGCATGCATGCATGCTTAGGTATGTGTATGCACACAGAGGACAGCTTTGGGTGTCATCCTCAGAACCATCATCCATCTCAGGGTCTCATTGACCTGTTAGGCTAGACTGGCTAGCCAGAAAGCCCTAGGGATCCTCCTGTCTTCACCTCCCCAGCACTGACATTTTACATAGGTACCAGAGATCAAATTAGGTCTTCATAGTTGAGAGGCAAGCATTTTATGCACTGAGCTACCTCCCCAACCCTGTAATCATTTTGTATATGTGTTATATACATTTATATATGTAGACTATGTTTCATGCACCCTCCCAAAAAAAGGGGGGGGGGAGAAAAATTGAGCCCATCATGGTGATACTTGCCTGTAGTTGCAACACTCTGGAGATTGAGACAGGCAGATCATGAATTTGAGGCCAGCCTAGGATACATAGTGAGACCCAACAAAAATAATGAGCTTTGGAAAAGTAGTCTGGTTGCGACCTTGGTTCAACCGCTTGTCACCTATGGTGACTTGGATAAGTCGTCTTACCTCTTATAATCTTAGTTTCTTCATCTATAGAGCAGAAATGAAAACTTCTCTTCCTATCATTAGGTAGTTACCATGGTACCTGGAGCTGCTTCTGTAAATATGATTCTTTAGTAATTGTATCAAGAGTTTATGTGGGGCTGGAGAGATGGCTTAGCAGTTGAGCACTTGTCTGTGAAGCCAAAGGACCCCAGTTCGAGGCTCGATTCCCCAGGACCCACATTAGCCAGATGCACAACGGGGTGCATGCATCTGGAGTTCGTTTGCAGTGGCTAAAAGCCCTGGCGCACCCATTTTTTCTCTCTGTCTACCTCTTTGTCTGTCTGTCTGTCACTCTTAATAAATAAATAAATAATAATAAATTTAAAAAATATATTTTAAAAAAGAGTTTAATCATGGTGCTGGAAAGAAGTAACTAGAGTACTAAGTAACATCTTGATCACACCTTCCAAGGCTCAGGGTCTAATGCGGAAGAATGTAAGAGCCAAAGGAAGGGTTGGACTCCTTACAACGTGCTCCCTCCAGACAGAAAATTGTCCTTGATATCCATGACCTCATAATGCCTGACACTACCTACCTAAAACCATCATAAGAGGAGGGAAGGATTATTACCATGGGATATTTTTTATAATCATGGAAAATGTTTAATAAAATTGAGAAAAAAAAGAGTTTATGTGGCGTAAAGCAACAGAAAACCCAGCTAAACAAATAGGGAGTTATTTTAATTACCTAAGAAATTGAGAAGAGGCTGTGGGTGGTGACTCATGCCTGTAATCCCAGTACCCAGGAGGGTGAAGCAAGAAAAAAAAAAATTCAGATCTGAGCATGATGGCACACAACTACAGTCCTTGCACTAGGGAGGTTGAGATATGAGGATTGCAACAAGTTGGATGCCAGCCAGGACTACATAGTAATTTCTAGGTTAGCCTTAGCTACACAATGAGACACTAGCTCAACAAAACAAAAGCAATATCAGAAGTCATGGCACGAGAAAAAAAATAAAAAGGCATGGCAGGACTCAATGAAAACATCTCTTCCAGGCTGGAGAGATGGCTTATCCATTAAAGCACTTGCCTGCAAAGTCAGAGAACCCAGGTTTCACTCCCCAAGACTCATGTAAGCCACATGCACAAGGAGCGCACACGTCTGGAGTTCGTTTGCAGTGGCAGAGGTCCTGGCGCACCCATTTTCTCTCTCTCCCTCTCCCTGCCTATTTCTGTATCTTTCTCTCTCAAATAAAGAAATAAAAATTTTTTTAAAAATCTCATCACACTGTCATCCCCAGCAAGCAGACATGGACTTGTGGGAAGTCCTGGACAGTCACTATGTCCCTCACATTTCATTGCCTGGAATTGCCACATGGTCAGCTATACGAAAATTTGGGGAAGATGAAGTAGTCATCATTGATTAAAAATTTTCAAACTTTATTACACATCAGAATCACCTAAGAGGGATTAAAATTGTGTATACATTCACCCTCAAATGTACACAGTCACATATACATATACAAACTGGCCCCATCCCAAACCATCTGGATCAGAGTCCTTGGCAATATCTTTTTCATGAAACTGATTGAAAAGTAGTGACACAACTCAAGACCCACACTAGTACTAATATCCTGGGCGGGCAGAGCTTTGTGAGGCTTCATAGTAATATGTCCGTAACATAATGCTCTTCAAGTAATGGTGAGAGCCTCTCCTTGAGCTGATTTTGTTAACTGCATGTCTTGCTACTTGACATATTGTGCCTTGTATTAGTCAGGGTTCTCTAGAGGAACAGACCTGCTAGAATGAATTATTTTAAAAAGGAAATACATTGGATTTGCTCATGGTGGTCCAATAGCAGTTGCAGGCCCAATAATCAAGGAACCTGGTAGCTGCTCAGTCCACGTGGCCAGATGCCTCAGCAGTCCCAATCTGGCACTCCAGATGGCACTGGAAGGCCTGGAGGCTTCCTGAGGAGCCACTGGTTTTTGATCCACGTGGGTCTACAGTTGATGCTGGTCTTCAGTCCACGCTGGTCCTCAGTCCACACTGGAAGGCAGCAAAAGTGGGAAGTCCAGCAGCCAAGTGGGAAGAAGGAACTTCCTTATATGAAGTCCCCTCTGAACAGGGTCACCTGTTCTGGGGACAGGGCTCACTCTGGGGGAAGGACTGCCTCCTTTAGTTGATCCTTCCTGGAAGTAACCTCCGAGCCCCACCCGAAAGGGATTTCTGTGGATTACTAAACAGATTAAGTTGACAACACCTTCACTATCACACACCTCCTTGCCCAACACTCAGTTCTCCAGGGTGGGCTTTTTGCCTGGTTCCCGAACTTAGAATAGACTAGCACACAGGAGGCAGTGGCAAGTGTGTATTGCACAAAGAAAAATATACCCATCATCTCACTTTGCCTCCCAGTTCCCCTTTGCTATATCACTGCCCATATTTGCCTCACAAAAGAAGAAATTGAGGCACAGAGATCTAAAGTCATTTGGTCAAGCTCAAAAGAAGGCGGCAACAAGTTCAAGTCTTCATTTAGCCCCAGGATATTCTGCCTCAGAGCTTCTAACATTGCTTATGGTGATTTTGTTGTTTGTTTGGCTGGGTTTATTTATTTATTTATTTATTTTTGAGGTGGGGATCTCATGTAGCCTAAACTAGTCTCAAATTCACTGTGTAGCCAAGGATGATCCTCCTGCCTTCACTTCCCAAAAGGTGAGATTACAACCTACCAGCTGTTTTGTTTTGGGGGGATTTTCTTTTCTTTTTATTTTTTATTTATGATTGAGAGAGAATTGGCATGCCAGGACCTCCAGCTACTGCAATCAAACTCCAGATATGTCATCATCATGTGCTCATGTGTGACCTTATGCACATGTGTCACCTTGTGTGACTGGCTTGCATGGGTTCTGGGGATCCACACCTAGGTCCTTAGACTTCACAGACAAGTGTCTTAACCACTAAGCCATCTCTCCCTCCCTTGGGTTTGGTTTTTGTTTTTAGGGATGCATATATATAATGGGCTATACAAGTATGTGAAGGAACATCAGGTGTTCTCCATTACTCATCATGTTTCCTTGAGACACAGTCTATCACAGAACCCAGAGCTGCTGTTTTTGTTGTTGTTTTCGAGATAGGGTCTCTCTCACTCTAGCCCAGGCCAACCTGGAATTCACTATGTAGTCTCAGGGTGGCCTTGAACTCACAGTGATCCTCCTATCTCTGCCTCCCAAGTGCTGGGATTAAAGGTGTATGCCACCATGCCAGGCCTGTTGTTTATTTTGATCAGACCAGTTGGCCAACAAGCCCCAGTGATTCTCTGATCTCTGCTCCCTACAGGACTGGGGTAATAGGCATGCATGTCCATGCTCACCTTTTATGTGTATACTGAGGAATCAAGCCCAAGGTGAATCAGGCCTTCATGCTTGTACAGCAAGCACTTTTACCTACTGAGCCATCTCCCTGGATTTTTTTTTTTTTTTTTTGAGATGGCTGTCTCACTGTATAGCCAGGTTGGCCTCAAAGTCATAATCTCTTGTCTTAAGCTCCATGGTACCTGAGATTACAAAAGTGTGCCACCATATCTGTCTACACTTGTATCTCTTAAGGCAGACCCTTCGTGTGCTATAGCCCCTCTCAAGACCATGAGAGCCATCTGATCATCTCTTTTCTCCCTTGAGCAGCTCATCACACTTCGGGGCTCCATCCTAGAGGATGCCACACCCACAGCCACCAAGCATGGTACTGGGCGAGGCCTGCCCCTTAAGGACGCACTGGAGTATGTCATTCCAGAGCTCAACATCCACTGCCTGCGACTGGCTCTCAACACTCCCAAGGTGACAGAGCAGCTTCTGAAACTCGATGAGCAAGGGGTAAGCAGGGGCTCAGGGTAGGGGACTGTGGAAACACTAACCTGCATCTCCATTCCTGGTGGCCCTTACTGTTCCTATTGCTGTATTTATTTTTGGCAAGTAATAGAAGTCCACTTAAGCTAGATTCAGCAACAGGAGGGAGCTGTTAGCAAGTTCTAAGGGTACCAAGAGCAGTGTCATAAAAACAGCCTGGAAATGAGAGCATACCAGGAAGTTCCCACACCTGAGAATGAGAAAGAGAGCCTGACTTTGCTCCCCATCTTTACCCTTTGGCTCCTGTCTCTGGCTCACCCTACAACCCCCAGCATTGAGCATTCATTACTGTCGGGCTTACAACCATGTGCAGACCATGAATAATTTGTCTTCATCTTTAGAGTCGCTGATTTGCCCCTATGTGAGTCAGGTTGGGCCAGGGGAATCAGTTGTGCATGAAGGCAGCTTGGTTATTTCCTTTTTCAAAAACAACACATACTGTAGTCCTGAGCCCTCCAGGTTTTGCTTTGGTGCAATAACAGTTAGCACCCAGACATTTCCCATGGGAAGCCAGCCATGGCAACTGGCTCTCCCTTGAGAGTATCACACTCTGCACAGTCACATAGAGATCACAGGTGGCATGGGTATTCTCTTGTGCCTCTGGAATTGGAGGGAGGTGAAGGCCAGCTGGAACATACCCTATGCCTTTTTTCCTCCTTGCTAGCTGTGTCTTAGGGTTCCAAGTGGCACCTCAGGACTCTCTGTCCTGTTTGCTCTAGCCTCCCTCAACCCACATAGCACTCTTGCTTCCACAGCTGTGCCGCAAGCACAAGGTGGGCATCCTCTACTGTAAGGCTGGCCAGAGCTCGGAGGAGGAGATGTACAACAATGAGGAGGCTGGCCCTGCCTTTGAGGAGTTCCTGGCTCTCTTAGGCGACAAGGTCTGTCTGAAAGGCTTCACCAAGTATGCCGCCCAGCTGGACGTCAAGAGTAAGTTGCGGGCTGATATGCAGGTCCAGGGTTCCACCCCTGTGCTACCCAAAAAATTTTAAAAAGAGAAATGGGAGACAACTGAAATGGAGGGGAGCCACCACTTGCCCATCCAACAGGCAGAAGCTCAAAAGTCTGGTGCTGCCAAGGTGAGGATGTAAGCCAGTGGGAGTTCTTGGCCACCATTGGTCGAATGCAAATAGTGCCACCACCTGAGAAAGCAATTCAGCATGTTCTGGGGAAATCTGAAAATAGTTCTACCTAACTCAGAATTGCACTCTTAGACATAAGCTCTTTCAGCTCTGCTGTGCACTTCTCATGTGCAGCCTGGGCATAGTCTTGGGTACCTGAATAGTATTATTTAACACTGCAGCCCTGTGTGGTATTAACTCACAGCAGGAACACAACATCCTGGTAAGATTCACTTGTCACACAGAAAAGTATGTACTAAAGGATGCCTTTTATGTGCCAGTTATTTAAGAAATATAACATGTGCTGGAGAGACAGGTTAGTGGTTAAGGTGCTTGCCTGTGAAGCCTAAGGACCCAGGTTTGATTCCCTAGGACCCATATAAGCCAGATGCACAAGGTGGCGCATGCATCTGGAGTTTGTTAGCAGTGACTAGAGGCCCTGGCATACATGCCCATTCTCTTTCTCTCCCATTTTCTCTCAAATAAATAAATATAATTTAAAAAACTAAAAAAGAGGTATAACAGTATGCTAAGAATTTGTTTCCATACAACGAGCCAGGTGTGGTGGTGCATGCCTGTAATCTCAGAAAGCAGGAGACTGAGGCAGGACAGTTGAATTCCGGGCCAGCTTGGGCTACATAGAAGACCATGTCTCAAAACCAGAAGAAAAAGGATGGCTAGAGAGATAGCCTAGCAGTTAAGGCATTTTCCTGCAAAGTCTAAGGACCCAGGTTCAGTTCCCCAGATGATCGAAGTGGCACATGCATCTGGAATTCATTTGCAGTGGCTAAAGATCTTTTTTTTTTTTTTTAATTTATTTATTTATTTGAGAGCGACAGACACAGAGAGAAAGAGAGATAGAGGGAGAGAGAGAGAATGGGCGCGCCAGGGCTTCCAGCCTCTGCAAACGAACTCCAGACGCGTGCGCCCCTTGTGCATCTGGCTAACGTGGGACCTGGGGAACCGAGCCTCGAACCGGGGTCCTTAGGCTTCACAGGCAAGCACTTAACCGCTAAGCCATCTCTCCAGCCCTGGCTAAAGATCTTAAAGGTACCCATTCATATTTTCTTTCTCTCCCTCTCCTTGCAAATAAGTAAAATTTTTGAAGGAGGAGGGGCTGGAGAGATAACTTAGCAGTTAAGGCACTTGCCTGCAAAGCCTAGGAACTCATGTTCAAATCTCTAGGTCCCACATAAGCTAGATAGACAGTGATGCAAGTGTTCATTGTCACAATGCGCACAAGGGGGCACTCGTGTCTGGAGTTCATTTGTAGCTGCTGAAGGCCTTGGCATGCCCATTCTGTCCCTCCTCATCCCCTGCCTCTTTCTCTCTCACATAAATTTTTTAAACTATTAAAAAGAGCCGGGCATGGTGGCACACACCTTTAATCCCAGCACTCGGGAGGCAGAGGTAGGAGAATCGCCGTGAGTTCAAGGCCACCCTGAGACTACAGAGTTAATTCCAGGTCAGCCTGGACCAGAGTGAGACCCTACCTCGAAAAAAAAAAAAAAAAAGAAAAGAGAATTTAAAATATTAAAAAGAAGAAGAAAAAAGAACAAGGGAATGATAGACTCACTGTGCAAGCTAGTGGGGCAACCCTGCAGGGAGCTAGTGAACAGGACTAGGACTGGAAAAAACAATGTTTGTGGTAGAATGGTACTTGTGGTATCTCTTTTTTCTTTCCTTTTTTAAAAAAATTTTTTAAATAATTATTGCCAGGCATTGGTAGCACACACCTTTAATCCCAGCACTCGGGAGGTTGAGGTAGGAAGATCACTGTGAATTTCAGGCCAGCCTGAAACTACATAGTGAGTTCCAGGTCAGCCTGGGCTACAGTGAGACCATACCTCAAAATAAATTTTGTTTTGTTTTGTTTTGTTTTTTTGAAGTAGAGTCTCACTCTAGTCCAGGCTGACCTGTAATTCACTATGTGGTCTCAGGGTGGCCTTGAACCCTCAGAGAGTCTCCTACCTCTTCCTCTCTACTGCTGGGATTAAAGGTGTGCACCACCATACCTGTCAAAATTACTTATTTATTTATTTATTTTAGAAACTTTTAAGCTTTATTTTATTTTGAAAAAGAGAAAGAGGCAGAGAGACAGTGGACATGCCAGGGCTGTCAGCCGCTGCAAACAAACTCACATGCATGCACAACATTGTGCGCTTATGACACTGTGCTTATGTGGGACCTGAGATGTGAACATGAGTTCTTAGGCTTCTCAGGCAAGCACCTTAACCACTAAGCCATCTCTCCAGTCATAAATTTTTTTATTTTTATTTATTTATTTATTTGCAAGCAGAGAAAAATAGAGAAGAGAGAGAGTGGGTACACCAGGGCCTCCAGCTGCTGCAAATAAACTCCAGATGTATGAGGCACCATGCATCTGGCTTTATATGGGTGCTGGCAAATCGAACCTAGGTAATTAGGCTTTGCAGGCAAGTGCCTTAACTGCTGAGCCATCTGTCCAGCCCAATTATTATTTTACATTTTTTTATTTTTATTTGTTTATTTATTTATTTGCAAGCAGAGATGCAACAGACAGACAGAATTGGCATGCCAGAGCCTCCAGAGACTGTAATTGAACTCCAGACGCATGTGCCACCTTGTACACATGTGCAGCCTTGCACGCATGTGTTACCTTGGTGTTTCTATCTTACGTGACATCTGGAGAGTTGAACATGGGTCCTTAGGGTTAAGGCAAGTGCCTTAACTGCTAAGCCATCTCTCCAGCCCAGAGGACTAGTTTTTTTTTTTTTTAATTTTTTTTATTTATTTATTTGAGAGTGACAGACACAGAAAGAAGGACAGATAGAGGGAGAGAGAGAGAATGGGCACGCCAGGGCTTCCAGCCTCTGCAAACAAACTCCAGACGCATGTGCCCCCTTGTGCATCTGGCTAACGTGGGACCTGGGGAACCGAGCCTCGAACCGGGGTCCTTAGGCTTCACAGGCAAGCGTTTAACCGCTAAGCCATCTCTCCAGCCCAAGGACTAGTTTTTTACATGCTGATGGCCTATTACTTACAGCAGTATAAAAGACAGCAGAACTGTTCTAATGTTGTTCTTTATACATAGAATGCATATGCATACAAAAACATATCTATAAGATTGAATTGTTTCATAATAAGTCATTTGGAGAGATGGATGAGATCCAGAGTGTCACAGCTCCATGGGAAACGGGCTGCCATTGTCCTTGAAGGTAGCCATTGATATTGGGGTTCTAGCTGGGACTTAGAAAGCCCCAAGATGGCTTGTCCTTGTACTTCATCACAGCTCACCAAGCCTCAACCGTTTCATCTGAAATTAAAGACTTAGAGCAAGGGTGAATCTTGGGAACATAAGTTCAGTGCAATAGCATTGACCCAAATACCCCAAGGGCCCGAGTTCTCCATACAGGACCAGAGCTCCTCAAGGGTGGGGACTGAGGAAATGGCTAGCCTCACACAACACACCTGACGCCTACGAAGCCCATGAATGTGCATGTTACCTGTTGGAGGGATTGTGAAGAAACATTGCAGAAGAAGGAATGGGAGCTTTATTATCCCTAATCTCAGTAAATGTCTGCCCCTGAGGCCCAAGGGCCTACTTCAGACAGTAAAGGTCAATCTCCTACCCTTCGCTGAGTCTCTGACACAGAAATAATATTTAACTGAGTACCAACCACCTTCAGCATGTGTCTTCTAGTCTCAGAGAACTCCAGAAAGCTCAGTGCCTGTTTAGTGGCTACCTAACTAACTGGCAGAGATGCCTCTGGCTCTTGCATTAGCAAGCTATGCAGCGTCCCCACTGGCACCTAAGGGGCAACATGAGTATTGTTATGAAACAGGTCAGGGGCTGAAGAGATGGCTTAGGGATCAAAGTACTTGCCTGAGAAGCCTAAGGACCCAGGTTTCATTCCCCAGTACCCATGTAAGCCAGTTGTACCAGGTGACGCATTCATGTAGAGTTCCTTTGCAGTGGCTAGAGGTCCTGGCACTCCCATTCTTTCTATCTACCTCTTTCTTTCTCTCTCTCATAAATAAATCATATATACATACATACACACACACACACACACACACACACACACACACACACACACACACACATACATACATATTTTGTTTGTTTGTTTGGTTTGGTTTTTGTTTTTTGAGGTAGAGACAGGGTCTCATTCTAGCTCAGGCTGACCTAGAATTCACTATGTAGTCTCAGGTTGGCCTCAAATTCACGGCGATCCTCCTACCTCTGCCTCTCAAGTGCTGGGATTAAAGGCATGTGCCACCGCACCAGATTCTTTTTTATATAAATACTTTTTTATATAAACTTTTTTGTTTGCTTATTTATTTATTTATTTATTTGAATGTGACAGGCAGAGAAAGGGGGGGAGAATGGGCACACCAGGGCCTCCAGCCACTGCAAATGAACTACAGATGCATGAGCCCCCTTGTGCATCTGGCTAACGTTGGTCCTGGGGAATCGAGCCTTGAACCAGGGTCTTTAGGTTTCACAGGCAAGTGCTTAACCGCTAAGCCATCTCTCCAGCCCAAAATACTTTTTTTACAAAAAAGAAATAGGTCTGGGGGCTAAGAACATGACTCAGTGGTAAATGGTCCTTGCTTGAAAAGCCTGATAGCCTGGGTTCAGTTTCCCAGTTCCCACATAAAGGCAGATGCACAAAGTTGCACACAACTCTGAAGTTCATTTGCAACAGCAAGAGGCCCTAGAATGCCCATTCTCATCTCCCACCCTCCTTGCAAATAAATAAAAATATTTTGAAAAAGAAAATTTGTCTGAAGGAGCTGGGGGTATGACACAATGATAGAGCATTTGCTTGGCATGCATGGGGCTCTGCATTCCATCCCTAGTCCCTCAAAAGGAAAGAAAAGCCCAGTGAGCTGGGCACAGTGGCACCCACCTGTAGCCTCAGCTACTATGGAGGCTGAAGTGGGATGATCACTTATGTTCCTGGGAGTTGAGACCAGCCTGGGAAACATAACAAGATTATGTCTTAGAAATGAGTAGCAACAAAAGCACTGTCTGGAATCAACCAGCCTGCTTTTTAGTCCAGACTGCAACATTCTGCACTGTAACCTCTCAGTGGATCAGTTTGCCCTCTGAAATTCTGGATCAGTAATCAGGTATGCCCTTCATGGTTATCTCTCCCTTCTGTTATATCCTGACTCTCCTGATAAGTTTTTCTTCATAATTTTTCTCCTTATGTATGTATCCATAAAACAGTGCACTTCATCTGGCCTGTTTTTGCATGTAAAATATTAGAATCTTTATGTCTGGCATTTTTTACACAATGCTTTATTTATGTGATTCACCACACTCTAGCTACTTTTCATTCCTATTCCTGGCTACATATTTCTCCACAGTATGAGTATACCATTACATGCATCCCTCCTTTTATACCCCACAGCTCAGGTGGTATGTATGTATACTATAGTGATTGAACACTTACTTAGTGCGCACAAGACCCTGAGTTCAGTCTCCAGCATGGAGAAGAGAGGAGAGAAGGGATTTTGATTTAAAAAAAAAGTTTTCCAAAGTGGTTGTACCAACTTATACACCTAATCAGACCACCTAAAGGGTCCCAGCTTCTCCGTATTTTCAGCAACTCTTGGGACTTTCATACTTTTAATTTTTCTCAATCAACTTGTATAATGAAAAGTTTCCTGTTATCTAAATGTATTTCTTTCTTTTTTAAAGAGTAGATTTAAGGAAAAGCATTAGTTAAAAACTAACAGATGCCCTGCAGGATTTGGCAGAAACCCAGAGGCTTTGGAACTGCGGTACTAACTCATGTTTCTGTCCCAGCTGATTCCACAGGTACCCACTCCCTCTACACGACGTACCAAGACTATGAGATCATGTTCCATGTCTCTACCCTGCTTCCTTACACCCCCAACAACAGACAGCAGGTCAGTGGTCTCCAGCTGGCACACAGTTGGCTGCAAGGCAATTCTTTCTCCCCATGGCTAGTGGCCACCTTCTGTCCTGTCCACCCAATGTTGCCTCTGTGGTATTATCCTGTAGATCTAATGAAGAGCTTTGGAGAACCACAGTACCCGGTTGTTTTATTTGGGAGTTAGAGATGAGGCAGGCCAGGTGTGGTTTGGTGCCTGTCTGATACCAAACAGGAAGGTATAGGCCCTTTCTGTGATCCTTGGCCTCCCTGCTCACTCTAGTTTCCTAACTTCCCTCAGAGTCATCCTGGTCTTAGGAAAGAGAGGAGTGAATAAGTCAACACTTTGACTACAAACTCAATCCAAATTTGTACAAGTGAAACGTATATGTAAGTTATATAACAAGATTCCAGGCTGGTTTTAGGTATGGCTGAATCTAGGAGCTTGGGCAGTCTCAGAAACCCTCCCCATTTCTCCCCTTGCTTTTCTTTATGGTGGCCTTCTTCACAGATCTTCCTTAGCAGTGACAAAGATGCCTACCCCCCTCCCTTGGTCCATGCTCTTCTTCCACCAGTTGCCACATGAGGAACTAAAAAGACTGCTTCAGTTGTCCCTGACATGTCTAGGATGATTCTCCTGACCTACATTGCCTATCCCTAGGTCTGATTTGGAGATGGGGTGGGACCATCCTGGAGAGGGTGAGTGGGTCAGCTTAAAAGTGTAACAGGGCCAGAGTCTAGGAAGGTGCTGTCCAAGGGGACTGGGGGTGGCCACCAGGAGGAGAAGAAAAAGGTACTGGGAGTAGCAACAGATATCCACTGCCACGAGGGCAGACATGACTGGTCCCCTCCTATCACACCACAAAGACTGGGCCCAGGCAGGGGTGGAGGGCAGCTTTCCTAAGTTCTAGGTGACAGAAATTCACAGTGTACAAAGAATTTATGAAGTAGGTATTTTTTCCCTGTTGGTAGATTATAGAAGCCAAAAGTGTTCAAATACCAGTGATTTACTAAAGTTAACCTAAGAACACAGTCTCAAGAGCATGGATTTTAGGATTAGACCTAAGTCTGTATCCTGTCTTTGTCCCCTGCTAGCTGTTGTAAACTCAGGAAGTAATGATTCATCTCTGCCGTGGGTCTCTCCCAGGTGCTCAGCAGCTTGGTTGTGTCCATGCCTTATGGCATTGGAAAAGGTATATGCCTCTGTGTACGAGCTTGGGAAATGAGGCAGCCAACACACTGAGGATGTGGTGGGGCTATTCCTCAGCTAGGAGGATGTTCTATAGAATCAAACAAAGCTGGTTGCTTTCCTTTTATCCTTGTGTAATATCAGGTTCATTTTCATCTCCCTGAGCCCGTAGTTACAGTGAAAGGCAGTTACATGAATTAACTGCCATACAGTTTTGGGAAGGTTGGGAGGTTATGAATCAAAGATAAGGTTTTAAGGTGAGCATCATACAAGATCAGGCACAGGAAACGGGGCTGTATCTAGCCACTTGGTTAATGCAGTTCCGACACATGAAGAACTGCCAGGCTAGGTGAAGTGGTGCTATTCCAGAGACTGAGGCAAGATTTCCAGTTGACACAGACTAAAGAGTGAGTTCAAGGCCAACCTGAACAACTTAGGAACATCCTAGAAGGAGAAGTGGAGAGCAAGCTGGGTGTGGTGACACAAGCCTACAATCTAAGCACTTAGAGATAGAGAAAGAAAAATAAATCCAGGATCATCCTTGGGCTGGGGAGATGGCTCAATGTGTAAAGTACTTGCTGTGTAAGCCTGGTGACCCAAATTTGAAGAAGGGAGACAGAGACAGAAGAATCCTGAAGCTCAGGGGCCAGCCAGCCTGGCAAACAACAAAAAATACCCTACCTCAAACAGGGTGGAAGACAAGGATGACATTGGAGATTGTTCTTTGACTTTCACACGTGCACACTCACATTCACACACATGGACACACACACACACAGCAAATTCGAGGCCATCCTGGCATATATGACACTGTCTCAAAAGAAAATAAAAAGGTAACATAATCTGGACAAATAATGAGTAACAAGATACTCTGCATATACTCATCATCCCCTAGAATGATTCCAGAATCCACCTCACTCAGAGAGACAAGTAGAGAAAAGGGGGCAAGGCTCCCTTGGGCCCTTCTGAAGGGCTGCCAGACTTTGATTCAGATGTGTCAGGGAGAGACAGCCACCTGGAATTATCCTTGTGGTCTCTGCTCAGACACTGCCATTGTCCATGTGGCTGGAACAGTTCAAAGGTCTCCAGCCCATGCTATTCTTCAAAATGAATATGGTTTGCTGAGCATGCCTGGATGCAAGCTCTGCTCTTTGAACTGAGAGTACAGTCAGGGACAATATTCAAAACAAGTGCTGGTACCCAAGTGGAAAGAAACAGTTGAGGAATGAGAGGGAAAGCCACATTATGCTGTATCTCCATACATGTTAAGTGGTGGTGGAGGGGGGAAGAAAGCAAAGATGGGAGTGTTGCAGGCAAGGAAGGTATTAGAGAATATTTGCTATAAATGACAGAACCCCCCCTCCCCAAACAAAAACCTTAGGAGGTAAGGAAGGAAGCCACATGGGAATCTGAAGACAGCTGGTGCCACTACCCACAGGAGGAAGTGCTTTTGGCATGTTTGAGTGGGGAAGGATACAGGAAACATTCAGATGTGATGGACAGCATATGTGGGGGCTCCCTGGCCACTGCAGGGATTTGTTCTCTTTTTCTTGGGTTACATGGAGCCCAGAGGGTGCTGAGCAGCCCAAGGACAGGGCTTGACTCCTGAACTCACAGGCTCCCTCTGGTGGGAGTGAGAATGAGAAGCCACCAAGGCTCTGTAGTGATGGTCCAACTTGACATTTTTCTCTCCCTCCTCCAATGTCCATTCACCAGCTGCTGAGGAAGAGACACATAGGGAATGACATCGTGACCATCATCTTCCAGGAGCCTGGTGCACTTCCTTTCACTCCCAAAAACATCCGCTCACACTTCCAGCATGTCTTCATCATTGTCCGAGTCCACAACCCCTGCACTGAGAATGTCTGCTACAGGTATGTCCACCACCCAGCCATGCCCATGGTGAGGCCTAACTCCCAACATGGGCAGCCTATACAAGGACCCCAGTTAGAACTCTGTCACAAGTACCACACTGGAACATGCTCTCTGGTTCTCATCAGGATTTATATTTCTTAGAAACTTTTTTTTTTCTGTAAATGGTAGAAAACCTACCTCAGTCTGGCTCAAGAGAAAAATACAGCTGTGTCATTTGCTCTCTGGATTCTGGGTGTACTCCACAGTCATGAGAGCAGCCTCTGTCTAGCACCCTCCAACTGCAGATCCAGTAGAAAGAAGGCTTTTGTGGCTAGAATGTAGCTCAGTTGGTACAGTGCTTATCTAGTACCCATAAAGTCCTGGGTTCAATCCTTAGCATCACATAAACAGCACATGGAACCTCAGTACTACATGGAAACAGGAGGATCAGAAGTTCAAGTTCAGAGAAAAGAGACACAGACTGTGCTTTACTTTCCTGGGAGTTGAACAGAAGCCCCAGAATGGAGTCTTCCAGCCTGGGCACCAGCCACAAGGACAGAAAAGCACAAGAGCAATGACCCAGAGGGACACTGAGGCATGGAAGTCAGGGTGGGGGCTGGCCAGGACCACCTCTAGCAGTGGCTCATTGGGTGACCCATTTACAATGTAGAGTTGAGGGGTTTTAGGTTTTGCTTTGCTTTTTGAGACAGGATCTTGCTCTGTAGTCTGGACTGGCTTTGAACTCATAATCCTCCTACTTCAGCCCCCCAAGTGCTAGGATGACAGGCATGTGCCACCATGCCTAGCTAAGTTGGGAGTTTCTAGTTCACAGATAGACAGGTAGCCCAGACCTCAAACCTGTTCTGTATTCTCACGAACAACAGTGCTTCTCCAGGTTAGTAGATTCCTCCAGAAGATAAAGGAAAAGCCTTGGCGGGGGGAAGCAAGAGAGATGAATGAGCAATTAAGGTGCTTGCCTACAAAGCCTAAGGACTCCAGATCCCATGTAAGCCAGATGCACAAGGTATGACATAAGCATGCAAGGTTGCACATGTGCAAAAGATGGTGCCTGCATCTGGAGTTCGATTGAAGTGGCTGGAGGCCCTGCCAAACAAATTCTATATCTTTCTCACTCCCTCTCACATAAAAATAATTACAATAAAAGGCCAGGTATGGTGGCACACACCTTTAATCCCAGCACTCGGGAGGCAGAGGTAGGAGGATCACCGTAAGTTCAAGGCCACCCTGAGACTACATACTAAATTCCAGGTCAGCCTGGGCTAGAGCCAGATTCTACCTAAAAAAAAAAAAAAATACAGTGAAAGGAAGGAATAGAGCTGTGGTTCTTGGAAACCTTCCACTCAGCAATTTGGATTTTTTTTGGTGGGGGGGAATGTTAGGAAATCCAAAAGATGCAAAAGGGTATACAGATGAAAGTCTCCCCCCACACCACTGTCCAGGTGCCCTTGCAGAGGCATCACACATGCTATTTCTGTGTCCTGATTCTTAAATCCAAACAAGTGTTCATATACCTTTTTAATGCAGGTAGTAGGATGTATGCTGTGCCCCTCTGCTCTGCAGCCTATAATTTTTCACTCAGCAGTCTTTAAGATCAATCCTTTTATACCAGAACATAATGTGATTTTCCATTTCATTATGCCTACATCATATGGATGTGTGACAATCTCCCACCATCCTCCATGGATGAGCATTGGGGTTGTTTACTGGCACTTGCACTGAGTAACCTTGTTTCTTCACTCATTACACCCAGGATCAAGCTTGCAGCTACAGGGGAAATTCTTGCAGTGGAATCGTAGGCTCAAGTGTGTTGGCCTCTCTATGCACTAGTAGGCTTGGTCCTAGAATTACCAGAATTTACCAGTTTTGCCACAGCTGGGTGTACATGAGAGCTCAGAAGGGGCTTCCCAATGGCAGATCAAGCTGGCATGAACCATGTGCTGAATGTTTGCTTGGTGGCTGCTGGAGACCAGCACCACCATATGGTACCACATAGGCACAACTCAACACATCTCAGTCCCAAGGACACCTCTCTCCAAGCCAGTTTATTACAGGGACATATAGGACCAGTTGCAGGTGGTAGCACCTTGGGCTTTGTGTGGGCTGAGGACAGAGTTTAATAATTTGCCGTTCCTTGACAGCTGAAAAGTAGCCTGGTGAAGAAAGACAGATGTTCATACACCCCACTGAAGAGGACACAGCTTGCTATGCCCCAGAGTTGTCCTATTGGCCCTTCTTACCTCCCTCCTCACTCTTTTTGGTGGGGTGAGGAGCATGGAATCCAGGACCTTATAGATGCTAGGCAAACACTTTACCATTAAGCCCGTGCTTTTCTTTTTTCTTACTGTGTATCTCAGGCTGGCCTGGCACTTACTACATAGCCCAGGCTGGCTTCAGCCTTCTGAGTGCTGATATTTTCAGTGTCCCAGTAGCCAGGTTCTATCTCTCACCTCCCCAGGCCAGTAGCTTGGTCTCTAGAGTAACTTCTTTCTGATGTACAGACTTCGTGGGGTTTTGTTTTGTTTTGTTTTTTGTTTTTTGTTTTTCAAGGTAGGGACTCACTCTAGCCTAGGCTGACCTAGAATTCATTATGGAGTCTGAGGGTGGCCTCGAACTCATAGCAATCCTTCTACCTCTGCCTCCCATGTGCTGGAATTAAAGGCATGTGCCACCATGCCTAGCTTTAAAAATACTTTTATTGGGGCTGGAGAGATGGCTTAGCGGTTAAGCGCATGCCTGTGAAGCCTAAGGACCCCGGTTCAAGGCTCGGTTCCCCAGGTCCCACGTTAGCCAGATGCACAAGGGGGCGCACACGTCTGGAGTTCGTTTGCAGAGGCTGGAAGCCCTGGCGCGCCCATTCTCTCTCTCTTCCTCTATCTGTCTTTCTCTCTGTGTCTGTCACTCTCAAATAAATAAATAAATAAAAATTTAAAAAAAATAATTTTATTGGGCTGGAGAGATGGCTTAGCAGTTAAGCACTTGCCTGTGAAGCCTAAGGACCCCGGTTCAAGGTTCGATTCCCCAGGACCCACGTTAGCCAGATACACAAGGGGGTGCACACATCTGGAGTTCGTTTGCAGTGGCTGGAAGCCCTGGCATGCCCATTCTCTCCCTCCCTCTCTCCCCTCCCCCCTCTCTGCCTCTTTCTCTGCCTGTTGCTCTCAAATATATAAATAAAAATTTTAAAAAATACTTTTATTCTGCAATATTTTAAACATTCTGAAAAGTACAGAAAATAATGGAACAGACACCCATGTGCCCACCATCAGATTTAACAGATGTTAGCATTTTGCCTTATTTGCTTCAGTTTTCCTTCTTTTCTTTATTGTTAAAAAATGAAAATATTGGTGATACAACCAAAGCTGCCCTACCCACCCCTGCCTCTTCCAAGGTACCCACCTATATGACCATACCTGACCTTGTATACCCCCATTTTCCATGTGAAAACCTGAGGCCCACTATCCAGACTGACCCACACTACCTTTTCTCACCTCTCTGGTGAATTTATTTTCTCTCCATCTTTGTTTTTTTTTTTTTTTTTTTGAACAATGTCTCATATAGCCCAGGCTGCTCTCCTGATCCTCTTGTCTTAGCCTCCCAGATGCTGAGATTGCAAGCATGTGCCACCACACAAGGCTAACTCATCTAGGACCTTAAAAAACTGGCTACACAAATGACTGAAGCCACTGAGAAAAAAAATGATCATTAAATGAATAATCTTGAGTGTTCCTCACATTGAACTACAAGGGCCAAGTGGCCTATTGTCACACATCTCCTAATTGAGTTCTTGACTTTTGCCATTTTTGAATGACAAGCAGCATTGTCCCAGCCCCTCCTGCTAGCAGTAAAGGTCCAGCTTCTCTCATTGTCCAGAACCATCAGCTTGCAGTTTCAGAGCTCTTAAAATTATCAGTCAGGGCTGTGAGGAAAATGAGTCTTTACTCAGCAGCCCAGTGCCGAGTGGAGCTGCAGAGGTCTTCCCATCAAGCATGATCATTAGGGTTGAGGGACAGTAAGGTCACCTCACTCTGTTTGGCCTGGCATTTGAAGAATGTATAAACCAGAGCTGTCCTTTGTGGTTACATGTACCCACTACCTGTTGGTGAAAATCAGTTTCTCCTTGTGTCCAGCACTGAGCAGCTGAGCTGGTGCTGGTGAACCCACTGAGCCCAGCATGGTACCTGCCTGTGTGGCACTCTGTGAAGCATACTACGGCAGTGGAGAGCACAGTGCAGGCTAATCTGGGGGATCCCATAGTCATTCACCCGTCCTTGCTTGGTTCTGCATGAGGCAGCCACAGTGTTCTTTGCAGATGCACCTGCATCTGTCAGGGACTCAGCAAGCAGATGTTCCTCAAAGATTAAGAAGGATACTAACAGACTAACAAGTGTGAGTGGGTTCAGGAAGCTAATAAGAAAGAATGCATCCAGGCCTAGTGACAGCATAGAGTCAGTACCACCCATCCCCAAGCTTGATGGGAACAGAGGGAGATGAGAGACGTTTCTAGATGCCAGTGAGCTCTGTGACCCTGATAGAGGGGCTACCTAATAAGAGAAGTAGGTGTGGAGTCTAGGACCAAGAACCAAAAGCTTTGCCACTGTCACTGCCTGGCAGAAAAGAAGAGAAGTAAATAGAGTTGTACGTCACTTTACCAGTGGGACATGCATCATTGGTTGATATTACTGTCTGACAGACATTATAGGGTGTACTTAGACCTACCAAGATAGCCATGATGTCACTAAGCAATATGGTTTTATGGGAGTGTCATTGTAAACTCGGTTAACCATTGCTTATTCCTTTATATCAATTCATACCATTACCAAGTAAACAAGTGCATTGGCCTTTCTGCCCAGACTCAGACATAGTAACACATACTTGTAATTGCAGCACTTGTGAGGTAGAGGCAGGAGCGTCAGGAGTTCAAAACAAGTCTTGTCTACATAACATCTTCCACACCAGCCTGGACCATGTCTCAAAAAAAGAAAGAAAAAAAAAAAAACAGCTGGGCATGGTGGTACACACCTTCTTTTTTTTTTTTTTTTTTTAATGTGGTGCACACCTTTAATCCCAGCACTCAGGAGGTAGAGGTAGGAGGATCTCCATGAGTTTGAGGCCACCTGAGACTACCTAATGAACTCCAGATTAGCCTGGGCTACAGTAAGACCCTACCTTGAACAAAAAAAAAAAATTAATTATTAGAGCATCACATCTAGATCTGGGACTGGCTCAGTGAGTAGAGTACCTGCCTATCATGTACAAAGCCCTGAGTTTGATAACCAGCACCACATAACCTGGGTGTGGTGATACACACCTGTAAACTCAGCACTTGGGAGATAGAGGCAGGAGAATCAGAAGTTCAAGGTCATCAGTTACAGTTTAAGGAGACCTGGTCTTTTTTTTTTTTTTTTTTCCTTTAAGTAGGGGATGAGAAGCTTGCTCAGTGTATAAAGTACTTGCCACTCAAGCCTCAGTACTTGAGTTCTATCTCCAGACCCCAGGTAAAAAGCTGGAAGTCATGGAATGTTTCTATAATCCAACACACTATCAATAATAGCAAGATGGGAGCCTGAGACAGAATAATTTTCTAGAAAGCTTGTGGTGCACAGCAAAGAATAGCAGAATGAGAATCCAGAAAAAAAAACCCTGTTTCCAATAAGGTGGAAAGGCAAGGATTTACCTGAAAGTGTTCCTCTAACATCCACGTGCATGCTGTCTGGCATGTGCATACTCACTCTCATACCGCATGAGTGAACATACATACATATACACATACACAAATAAAGATGGAAAGTGCCTAAGAAACAACACATGTCTAAGAGACAACAAGGTTGTCTTCTGACCTCCACATATATGCATACACATACACATGCATATAAGAATAATTTTTAAAAACTTTTTAAAGAACATTGGGCTGGAGAGATGGCTCAGAGGTTAAAGGTGCTTCCTTGTAAAGTCTGCTGGCCTGGGTTCAATTCTCCAGTACCCACGTGAAGGCAGTTACACAAGTAACACATGTGTCTAGAGTTTGTTTTCAATGGCAAGAGGCCTTGGCATGCCCATACCCTCTCAAATTAAAAAAATATATATGTATGTATGTATGTATTTTTAATTAGGGCTGGAAAGATGGCTTAGCAGTTAAGGTGCTTGCCTGCAAAGCCAAAGGACCCAGGTTTAATTCCCTGGAACCCACGTAAGCCAGCTGCACAAGGGAGCACATGCGACTAGAGTTCATTTGCAGTGGCAGGGAACCCTGATGCACCCATTCTCTCCCTATATGCTTCTTTCCTTCCCTCCCTCTTCCCCCCACCTCAAATAAATATTTAGAAATAATAATAACTAGGTTTTTTTAACAGAACATCATATCAAAGATATTCATCAGGGCTGGAGAGATGGCTTAGCAGTTAAGCGCTTGCCTGTGAAGCCTAAGGACCCTGGTTCGAGGCTCGGTTCCCCAGGTCCCACGTTAGCCAGATGCACAAGGGGGCGCACGCGTCTGGAGTTCGTTTGCAGAGGCTGGAAGCCCTGGCGTGCCCATTCTCTCTCTCTCCCTCTATCTGTCTTTCTCTCTGTGTCTGTCTCTCTCTCAAAAAAAAAAAAAAAAAAAAAAAAAAGATATTCATCAGATCTCCAGACTTGGCTTACCAGCAAATCTGTTCTCAGCTCAGAGCTGCCTACCTTTCCTGTTTCTCCATGGAGTCCTTCCCACCTCCCAGCCCCGCTAACTGCCATAAATTCCATACCATGACAGTTGCAGGAGGAAGAGAGGGATATGGAAGTGGCACTAGGCTGTGTGTGGGGCTTGCTGCCCACCCTCAGTCTCACAGGCTGAGGCAGACCATATTCCCAATCCCACTGTATGAGGCTCTTGAAGTTGAGACCCAGTGACATAAAAAGTACATTAGTGTTATTTGTTTAAAAGAAGTAAATTGGGGCTGGAGTGATAGCTTAGTGGTTAAGGCACTTACCCACAAAGCCAAAGGACCCAGGTTCTATTCTCCAGTACCCACATAAAGTCAGATGCACAAGGTGGCACATATGTCTTAAGTTTGTTTGCAGTGGCTTAAGGCCATGGCATGCCCATTCTTTCTCCCTGTTTCTCTCCCTCTCTTTATCTTCTTCTTTCTCTATATATGTATCCCTCCTTCAAATAAATTTTTTAAAAATTGTTTAAGTAAATTATAAACATTCCATGTCAACCACAGAGCCCTGTATTGGAATCTGACCTGACTTGGCTCCAGGTCTGTCCCAGGTTTTCCTCATCCCCATGGGGACAAGTAGGCCACCCAGGAGCCTGTTCATCCTATGGCAATGGCGGGAGCATAGACTAGCCCACTGCCTCTCCCTATCACCACCACCACCACCACCACCCCTTAACACACACAGTTAAAGCCTTTGCATGAAAGGCATCTGCCAAGTCAAGTCACATGACTAGGCCCAAGATCAGGGCAGTAGGCATGCCTACAAATGAGAAAATTTTTTTTTCCAAACTGTAATTTATCCTACCATGCAGTATATGTGTGCGTGTGTGTGTGTAAGTAAAACCAAAATAACTATAAAGAACCCAGAATGGTGCTACATGCCTGGAATCTCAGCAGTTAAGAAGCTGAAGCAATAGGATAAAAAGTTCCAAAGCCAACCTGGGCTGCATAATGAGACCTTGTCTCAGAAAACCAAAGGCTAAGCCGGACGTGGTGGCACACGCCTTTAATCCCAGCACTTGGGAGGCAGAGATAGGGGGATCACCGTGAGTTCGAGGCCACCCTGAGACTCCATAGTGAGTTCCAGGTCAGCCTGGAGTGAGACCCTACCTCGAAAAAGAAAAAAAGAAAACCAAAGGCTGAAGATGAAGCTTAATAGTAGAGTACTTGTCTAGCATGTTTAACACCTAACTTTGACACATGTACGTGTGTGTGTGTGTGTGTGTGTGTGTGTGTGTGTGTGTATTACCCTAAAACTTAGACATTCTGATGTAGTTAGCCAGCAATTTACTAATTAAAGAAGTAGACTCCAGCCTGACGTGGTGGCGCATGCCTTTAATCCCAGCACTCAGGAGGCAGAGGTAGAGGTAGGAGGATTGCCGTGAGTTTGAGGCTACCCTGAGACTACATAGTGAATTCCAGGTCAGCCTGAGCTAGAGTGAGACCCTACCTTGAAAAAAACAAAAAGAGAGAGAGAATCTTAGTATTTTTCTTTCAATATCTAAATGGTTTCTCCATCTTCAGCATGGCTGTGACCCGATCCAAAGATGCTCCTCCTTTCGGCCCCCCCATTCCCAATGGAACCACATTCCACAAATCTGATGTATTCAGAGACTTCTTGCTGGCCAAGGTGATTAATGCTGAGAATGCTGCACACAAATCCGACAAATTCCACACCATGGCTACCCGGACCCGCCAGGAATACCTCAAGGACCTAGCTGAAAACTGTGTTTCCAACACTCCCATCGACTCCACTGGCAAGTTCAACCTCATCTCCCTGACCTCCAAGAAGAAGGAGAAGACAAAGGCCAGGGCAGGTGCAGAGCAGCATAGTGCGGGGGCCATCGCCTGGCGGGTAGCAGCTCAGGACTATGCCCAGGGGGTAGAGATTGACTGCATTTTGGGGATTTCCAATGAGTTTGTGGTGCTCTTGGACCTACGCACCAAGGAGGTAGTGTTCAACTGCTACTGTGGGGATGTCATTGGCTGGACCCCAGACTGTAACACACTAAAAATTTTCTATGGCCGAGGGGACCACATCTTTCTACAGGCTGCAGATGGCTCCATGGAGGACATAAGAGAAATTGTCCAGAGGCTGAAGGTAAGAGAGGGTTCAGTTGGGTGGCAAAAGGTTCTAGAAGCATTGCAGTACCTTCTCTGGCCCTGGCAGTAAGGCTAGAATATGAATAAGCCCTAAGAGTCAGAACTGTTATATGCTGTGGCTCTAGTGAGTCCTGCCATCCCCATTCCTCCTGGGGAAGTTGTAGGCCAAGGATCTACAGTTTTCCATGCCTTTACTTTGGAAGAATAAGAGAAGCTTATTAACTCAGGAGGTTAGTAGGAAATAGAAGTTTAAGCTTATACTAAAAATGTAAGTGGAGCTGTGGACATAGCTCAGTGATAGATCACTTTTAAGACCCTGGGTTCAATTCTCAACAATGCATGCACACACACAGAGTGCTGAGAGGTTTAAAATTGAATGAAAGAAAGATGCTAGAGTAGACTATTAGAGCACAGTCAGAGAGCAGAAAAAAGAAATGACAAAGTACAATGAAAGAAACAAAACTTGTTAATAACTATAATAAATACAAGTGGTTTAACTTTCTGTGTTAAAAGACAGAGACTCCCAGTCTGGATAAAAACCTTACCCTGGGGCTGGAGATATGGCTTAGTGGTTAAGGCACTTGCCTGCAAAGCCAAAGGACTTAGATACTTAGATTCAATTCCCTAAAGCCCATGTAAGCGCTAGGTGGTACACACCTTTAATCCCAGCACTTGGGAGGCAGAGGTAAGAGGATTGTTGTGAGTTTGAGGCCACCCTGAGACTACATAGTTCATTCCTTGTCAGCCTGGGCTAGAGTAAGAACCTACCTCAAAACCTTCCTTCTCAAAAAAAAAAAAAATCTTACCTTGAGCCAGACAATGCCTTAAATCCCAACATTCAGAAGGCTGAAGTAGGAGGATTACCTTGAGTTCAAGGCCAGCCTGGGCTACAGAGTGAGGCCAAGGTCAGTCTGGGTTAGAGTGAAACCCTTTTTCAAAAAAAAAGAAAAAAGAAAAAGAAAAGGTCTCAAGAGATGGCTTAGCAGTTAAAGCACTTGCCTGTGAAGCCTAAGGACCTAGGTTCAGTTCTCCAGTACCCATGTAAGCCATATGCACAAGGTGGTGCATGCATCTGGAGTTCATTTGCAGTGGCTAGAAGCCCTGATGCCCATTCTCTTTCTCTCTGTCTGCTTCTTACCCCCCCCACACACACACACACCCTCAAAAAAATAAAAATATTTTTAAAAACCAAAAGGGAGAGAAAAAGCAAAGCCCTGTTTCAAAAAAAAAAAAAAAAAAGGCAGGAGTGGGGAGGGAGATCATACCCTCACACCCTGAAAAATAAATTAAATCCTTAGGTTTCAGTGTGCTCATTGTTAAAGCTCTTGTCTAGTATGCACGAGACTCTAGGTTCCAAAATCACAGTAGGAAAAAAAGAAATAAAAGGTAAAAATATCTTACCTTATGTATCTTATCTTACCTTTTCTTATGTAGACAAGTCAGGCTCAGAGACCCTTGACCAAACCAAAAGTCAGAAATTGGTGACAACTTAGTTGCTACTTGAGCTCCATAGGAAGGTATGCTGGGGTCAGTGGTATGGTGACAAGTTTTGCAGGGATTTAGCAGGGTGGTATGTCAGGCATATCAGAGAGAAGCATATGCCACAGTAATAAGCAGAATCTAGAATCCAAACACCTGGCTGCAAATCCCAGCCATATGACCACTACCCAAATTACTGAAACTGTGTGACTAGATTTATGCAGCTGGAACATGGGGACCAGAACTAGCCTGTATCATGTGCATATTTTAATAGTTGGATAAGTTATGTTGCCCAGACAAGTTTGCCTGACTTGATACACCATGACCACCCAATCTTAACTTTCCTGACTTCACAATCCATGCCGCTTCATAGAACCACGAAGCCGGTGTTTTGACTTCCTATTAGAAAGTGAGGTCTGGGGCTGGAGAGATGGCTTAGAGGTTAAGGCACATGCCTGCAAAGCTAAAGGACCCAGGTTTGATTCCTCAGTACTCATGTAAACCAAATGCACGAGGTGGTGCATGCATCAGGAGTTAGTTTGAAGTGGCTAGAGGCCCTGGCATGCCCATATTCATTCTTTCTCTAATTTTCTCTCTCTCAAATAAATAAAAGGAAGGGGAAGGGGTAGGATAAAGGGAAGGGAAGGGGGATTGAGAAGGGGAAGGAATGGAGAAGGGGGAGGTCTGATCTGTGTCATATAGTCCTGAACATAACCACATTGTCTGAACTCAGAAGCTAAGCAGAATCTCAGGCCTGGTCAGTTCTTGGACTGGAGAAGGTGAGATTTAGGCCTTGGAGCATCCATCTGTTTGCTCAGTTCCTCATCTCATAGGCTTAGAACAGGTATAGGTTTCAGTAAGCACTGGTCAGTGGTTAGTTATTTGAATAAGTTTAAGTACATGATCTTACATGGCCCTCTTCTTGTCTCCATTTGAAAGATGTAGAAACAGGCAAAGAGAGGGACAGATAATCATATCAGCTCATTCTGACTCTAAAACCTTGCTATGCCCAAACACAAAACCGGCTTCAGGTGTTTTCTCAGCACCTCTTCTAGGCTGTCCAACTAACCTTTGAAACTTTCACATGGTCACAGGCAAGCTGCTGACCCTCCCACGCTTCCTGTCTCAGTAAGGGTCAAGTCCATTCTTCAGTTTACTGAGGTCAGAAACCATGGCATCAGTGAGGGCCTCTCTTGTTCTCATACCCACACCCCATCTGTCAGCACCTCTTTTGCAGGCAGCCTCTAGCTGTTTGTCCCCCTCCTCAGTATGAGCCACCTGTGGATTTATTTTGTTTTGTTGAGATAGGGTCTCACTATATAACCCAAGGTTACAGGCATACATCAGCACACCTGGCCTCTGAAATTATTGTGGGATCCCCCCCACCCACTACAGTGATCTGTCTGACCTCCACCTTTGTTTTACTGTAGTCTGTTCTCATTATGGAAGTCAGAGGGATCCAATCACTTAACTGCTATACCCCAAACCTTCAGCCCACTCTAAGTAAAAGCCAAAGTCCTTCAGCTGGCTGAGGAGACCCAAGTGCTCAGCTCCTTGGTAACTCCTCTGATTTGCCCTTCCCATTGCTCTCTGCTCCAGCCACACACACCTTCGCTGTGTGTTTCTGTCTGTTCTCTCTTGGCAGAATTCTTTCTTTGGCTACCCCATAGCTTGTTTCCTCCCTTATAGGCCTTTGGTCAGATATATTGCTATTTAGGTTGCAACAACTCCTCCTCTGATCCCAGGCTATATTGCCAGCACCTGACATACTTGATCACTATATCCTCAGTACCCAGGCCAGCATCTGGCACACAGCAGACACTTCATAAGCACTACTGCTGACTGCATGGATACACGCTGTCATAGCAGTAGCAGCAGGGAACATTCATGAGGACAAGCTTTATGTACAGCCATGCTCAGCCCTCTGTGCGACTTTGCTCTTCTTACTTATAGAGGCTGGGGATGTAGCTCAGTGGGTAGAGGTCTTGCCTAGTACACACAAAGCCCTAGCACCACATAAACTGGGTGTAGTGATGTACATCTGTAACACCAGCACTCAGAGGTGGAGGCAGGAGAATCAGGAGTTCAAGATCATCCTTGGCTACATAGTTCAAGACTAGTATGGGATAGGCCAGTGAGGAAGACACCATTAGCCCTCCCACATCAAAGAGAAGAAAACTGAGGCTAGAGTGGGCCTTAAATACTCAGCTGCTCCATCTCCCCAGATCCCTGCAGCAGCTCATATGTTTTGAATAGGGGCAATGGTGGGCATTGGGGCAGGTGACATATCAACTCACTGCCATTGCATCCCATGGCCACCCATACCCACTGTTGGCACCATGCTTTTAGAGCACATTTCCACAGCCATCCTTTATTCTTAGCCTCAGTACCCCAAGTTGGCCAAGGAATTAGCAGGCCAGGAACCAATGACATGAGCCATCCTCTTTGAAGGACAAGCCCAACCTCCATGCCACTGAGATTTTTTCTGACATCCTTCAGGTTGAGCCTGCAGTGCTAGGATTCAGTCCCAAGCAGACTAACTAAACCACAATCCTTCAGGTTTTGTTTTTTTTGCTTTTGTTTTTTCTGGTTTTTCAAGGTAGGGTTTCACTGTAGGGCCCAGGCTGACCTGAAATTCACGATGTAAACTCAGGGTGGCCTTGAACTCACCGTGATTTTCCTAACTGCCTCCCCAGTGCTGGGACTAAAGGCATGCACTACCACGCCTGGCAGTCCTTCAGTTTTTAATTGAATAAGACTTATTCCATGCTGACCATTTGCTGAGCAGTGCTGGGATACACAGTGAACATAATGACCCATGCCTGCCTTCATCACATTCCTATCCCCAGAAGATATTGAACAAGAACTGAGAGGTTAAAAAGGAAGATATTGGGACTGGAACTATGGCTCAGGATTTAAAAAGGTCTTCATTTGCAAAGCCTGCTGGCCCATGTTCAATTCCCAAGCCATCCACATAAGCCAGATGCAGAAAGTGTTCATTTGCAGCTGCAAGAGGCCCTGGTATACCCATACACATATGCGTCAAATAAATAAAAGTTTAAGGAAGGTATTGAAGCCAGTCATAATGGCTCATGCCTATAATCCTAGTGTTTGAAAGGCTGAGGCAGAAGGATTGCCACAAGTTTGAGGCCAGCCTGGGCTACAGAATAAGATCCAGACTCAAACCAGAAGAAATATAATGGAAACCAGATGTGGTGGTGCACACCTTTAATCCCAGCACTCAGGAAGCAGACATAGGAGGATCACAGTGAGTTCAAGGCCACCCTGAGACTACATAGTGAATTCCAGGTCAGCCTGGGCTAGAGTGAGACCCTACCTCAGAAAAACAAAATAAAGGGGGGGAGGGACTGGAGAGATGGCTTAGTGGTTAAGGCACTTGCCTGCAAAGCCAAAGGACCCAGATTTGATTCTCTAGGGCTCACATGAGCCAGATGCACACAGTGGCACATGCATCTGGAATTCATTTGCAGCAGCTGAAGGCCATGGCATACCCATTCTCTATCTGCCTCTTTTTATCTGTCTTTTGCTCTCTCGCTATCTTGCTCTCACTCTCAAATAAACAAATACATAATAATGAAGTAAAATAAATTTTTAAAAAATGGAAGCATAGCTCAATGGCAAGTATGTGCTTAGTATGTCACAGACCCTGGGTTCAGTCCTCAGCAAGAGGCTCTACTTCACGCTGTTCTTGTGTTAGACCCTTGCTGTTTAGGCAGACACCACCATCTAGAATAGTACTGGTCTCATTGGCAGTGCCCAAAGGCCTATATAGTCTAGCACTGGCAGTTAAATACCCCAACCAAGCAGTCCTGGTGGCGCTGGCCTGTAACCCCACTACTTAGAAGGCTGAGGAGGATCAAAAGTGGAAGGTCAGTGACTCAGTGGCAGAGCTAGCTTAGAATCTACCAGTAAAGGGCTAGCGAGACAGCGTAGCAGTTGAGGTGCTTGCCTGCAAAGTCAAAAAACTCAGATTTGATTCACCAGGACTCAGGTAAGCCAGATGTACATGGTGGCACAAACATCTGGGGTTCATTTGCAGCAGGTGAAGGTCCTGCTGTACCCATTCTCTCTCTCTCTCTCTCTCTCTCTCTCTCTCTCTGGCCCCCCTCAAATAAATAAAACTTTTAAAGAATCTCTTGGTAAGGGGCTGGGGTGTGGCTCAGTGGTAGAACACTTGCCGAGCATGGACAAGGCCCTGGGTTCTGTCACCCCCAGTGCTTCAAAATAAATTAAGACCGCAGCCAAGAGGTTATTCCTGTTCAGCTCACAGCTCATGCACTAGACCAGAGCCACTAAGATGTATAGTCCCACCAAACACAAAGGGAGAGGGGGGCAAGAATGTTTGGAGAACACTACCCACAACTGGGTTGTCTCTGATAATCAGCCACAGAATGGCATGTGCACATTCCTCCTGGAAAGCTGGAACCAGACTCGCCCTTCTGGTACTCTGGCAGTACCTAGAGGGCGGGTGGGAGTTACAGTTCCTAGAAAGGGAAATGTGACCTGTATTTCTTTTTATTTTATTTTATTTTATTTTTTATTTTTTTAATTTTTATTAGCATTTTCCATGGTTATAAAAAAATGTTCCATAGTAATTCCCTCCCTTCCCCCCACCCCCACTTTCCCCTTTGAAATTCCATTCATGACCTGTATTTCTAGAGGAGCAGACTCAAACAGTTAAGACTCCATCCCACCTGCTGCCCACAGGTGATGACTAACGGCTGGGAAACGGTAGACATGACCCTGCGGCGGAATGGGCTCGGTCAGCTGGGCTTCCATGTAAAGTACGATGGGACGGTGGCTGAAGTGGAGGACTATGGCTTTGCCTGGCAGGCCGGCCTCCGGCAAGGCAGCCGGCTGGTGGAAATCTGCAAGGTGGCTGTGGTCACATTGACCCATGACCAGATGATCGACCTGCTACGCACCTCTGTCACCGTGAAGGTGGTCATCATCCCACCCTTCGATGATGGCACACCCCGAAGGTAAGGGCAACCCCCAAGAGGCAGTCTGATATTAAGATTGGTCGTTCCCAGAGGGCTGAAGCCTCCCTGGTGGTTACATAAGCCCTCATTGAAGGGCTAGCCAAGCCCTGTCCAGGCAGGCCAGTGGTAATGGGGATGGAGGGAGTGAATGTTTAGTGTAGACTGGTTTTTGATGTAAGCTCTTGGTGTGCACAGTATCTTATATAACCTCCACAGTGTCCAGTGAGGTAGGTATCTTTTTCACATTTTCTATATGAACCCCATTTGTTCAGCACACATATGGTAGCTCCCTACTACAAGCAAGTTCCGTTTACATAAGCAACTATGAGCAACAGAGAAAGCAAAGTACCCAATCATTTGAAGTCTGCACAATAAGGAACAACAGGCCATAAAATACAAATACAAGTTGTGGTGATGCAAGCCTGAATCCCAGCCCTTGGAAGGTGGAGGCAAGAGGTCAGGCTCCACATTGTATCAAGCTTATGGCCAGCCTGAGCTACATGAGACCCTATCTCAAAATAAAGACTCAATGTAAAACAGCCTAACCAGAGGGACTACTCATGATACAAGTGCTGCTATAGGTTCTGTGGCAGAGGCAATCACATGATTTTCTGGACTACTAGACTTTAGGAGGGAACTAAGTGGGACAGAGTCTCCTACGTGTACATGGTAGTGTATGTCTAGAGCACAAAGACCCTGTAGCTGAGTAGTTTAAGCTGGGAGGTGAGGACTGAGGGCAGGGCAGGTGACATGGGAATTGTGGGTGATGGGGAACCTCTTGAGGTTTATTATCAGCACAGTAGGAAGCCAGTAAAATATTTTTTGTTTGTTTTTTCAGTTTTTTGAGGCAGGGTCTTGATATGTATCCCAGACTCACCTTGAACTCTTGATCTACTATCACCTCCTAAATGCCTGTGCCGTCACTCTGGTCCTTGCTTTTCTTTCTTAAAGAAAATTCTTTATTTATTTGAGAGAGAAAGAGGCAGATAGAGAATGGGTATGCCAGGGCCTCTAGCCACTGCAAACTAACTCCAGATGCATGCACCACCTTATGCATCTGACTTACGTGGGCCCTGGGGGATCAAACCTGGGTTCTTGGGCCTTGTAAGCAAGTGCCTTAGCCACTAAGCTATCTCTCCAGCCCTCTTTTCTTTCTTTTAGGGTTTTTGTTTTTTGTTTGTTTTTTTTTTACTTGAGGTACTCTAGCCCAGGTTGACCTAGGACTAGGCCCAAGCTGGCCTCAAACTCATGGCTATCCTCCTACCTCTGGTTCTTGAATACTGGGATTAAAGGTGTGCACCACCTGTTTGTTTATTTTGTTTGTTTGTTTTGTTTTGTTTTTTCAAGGTAGGGTCTCCCTTTATCACTGGCTGACCTGGAATTCACTGTATAGTCTCAGGGTGGCCTCAAACTTGTGACGATCCATCTACCTCTGCCTCCCAAGTGCTGGGATTAAAGGTATGCACCACCATGCCCATCTTCCCCCTGCCTTTTTTCTCAATTTTTATTAACGTCTTCCATGATTATAAAAAATATCCCATGGTGGGGCTGGAGAGATGGCTTAGCGGTTAAGCACTTGCCTGAGAAGCCTAAGGACCCCAGTTCGAGGCTTGATTCCCCAGGGCCCACATTAGCCAGATGCACAAGGGCACACACGCGTCTGGAGTTTGTTTGCAGTGGCTAGAGACCCTGGCGCACCCATTCTCTGTCTCTCTCTACCTGCCTCTTTCTCTGTGTGTGTGTTGCTCTCAAATAAATAAAAATTTAAAAAAAAAATTTTAATATCCCATGGTAATACCCTCCCTTCCCCTACTTTCCCCTTTGAAATTCCATTCTCCATCATATCCCCTCCCCATCTCAATCAGCCTCTCTTTTATTTTGATGTCATGATCTTTTCCTTCTCTTATGATGGTCTTGTGTAGGTAGTGTCAGGCACTATGAGGTCATGGATATCCAGGCCATTTTATGTCTGGAGGGAGCACATTGTAAGGAGTCCTACCCTTCCTTTGGCTCTTACATTCTTTCTGCCACCTCTTCCACATTAGACCCTGAGCCTTGGAAGGTATGATCAAGATATTTCTCAGTACTCCAGTCACTTCTTTCCAGCACCATGATAACTTCTGAGTCATCTCAAGGTCACTGGCATCTGAAAAGAGAAGATTTTCTACCAAAAGTGAGAGTAGCATTAATATAAGGGTATGAATATTAAGAGAAGTGCTTACTGGGCAGTTTGATAAGCATAGTATGTACATTTAGCCAGACATCAGCAGACGTTACACCCCTAGGGTTCATGACTACCCTTGTTTTAAGTTTTTAGTATCAGGGATGTATTCCCTCCCATGGAGTGGGCCTCCAGTCCAGTTAGAGGGCAGTTGGTTTCCACCATGACAGACATGCCACTATTGCACCCGTTAGTTCATTTGGCCTGGCTGGCCATTTATAAGGCTTGCAGTGTTAGCACTGTTGGGTATCTTTACTGGTGGTATCTCTTTCTCCCATTGAACTGCATGTAGAATGGCTTCTTCCAGCTTTCTGTCAGCTGGTCTACATGGAGGAGGTTATTAGTTCAGTTCCAGCAGGATTTCTCAGTTTCTTGCAGCCCAAGTATGTGGAGTCTTCAGCAATAGGGTCTTACCATCTATTCCTGGTGGGAAACCAAAAGCCTCAGCAATGGCCTAGAATGTTTTAGGGGCATCAGGGACCTCCCTGACCAACAACTCACTGGACGGTATCCCATCCCTGGCCCCTCCTTTTTTTTAATGGGGCATTCCAAACATAATGAAAATGTACAGTTAACTCTCCATATATACAGGTCCCCCACGTGTGATACTTGCACTGGTGTATACCCCTAACTGCAGATTGAGATTGACGTAAGGGAATTGCATCTGTACTAAATGTATATCAACTTTTTTCCTGTCATATTCCATAAACAACATAATAGAACAACTATTTACATAACATTTATCTTGAATTAGAGTATTATACATCATCTTGATGGCATAAAGGATACAGGAGGATGTGTGGAGGTTCTATGCAATTACTAAGCCATTTGATGTAAGAGACTTGAACATCTTCAGATTTTGGTGTCCATGGGGGTCCTAGAACCAGTGCCTTGGGGATTCCAAGAGAACATACTAAATCCCAGTTTCAGAATTCATCAGTATATGGCCAAGTTTTTTAATTCTCTTAAGCGCTATATGCCCCTCTAGCCCACCCTACCTTAGATTATCCAAAACAGTTCCGGCCCTTAGAAGGTATTTCTACACAGTAAGGACCTTTTAATGTCATACCTAGAAAATTAAACAGTATTCCTTAATAACAACTATCCAATCTTTGTTAATTGCTCCTTATGTATTATAGGTATGACTTCTTAGATAACTGTCATTTTGTTAATCCTATTGTGAATGTTGTGGTGTAGAGGTCACAAATAATAAGCAAATAAATAAAATTATTTCACAGAGCAAAAGTGGGGAGCTGGCTTGTAGTAAGGATACTTGGTTTGAATCCCATCTCTTCCCCCCCTCCGTTTTTGGGAAGATATGATACTGGAGATGGATTCCAAGGCCTTTTGCATAATAAAAATGTGCTCTACTACTGAGCCCACTCCAATCCTATTAACTATGGTCCTGGTCAAGGGGCTTACCCACCCTGTGCCTCAGTTTCTTTGTTCATAAAATGAAATTGGGGAGGATAAAACTCTTTTCCACCAAAGTGGCTGTGACTTTGAAAAAGTAGAGCATGTATGGGGGCTGGAGAGATGGCTTAGCAGTTAAGGCACTCACCTTCACAGCCTAAGGACCCAGGTTCGATTCCCCAAAACCCATGTAATCCAAATGCACAAAGTGTTGCATGGGTCTGGAGTTCGTTTACAGTGGCTAGATGCCCTGGCATGCTCATTCTCTCTATATATTTGCCTTTCTCTTTCTCCTCTTTCTCGCTCTCTCTTTCACAAATAAAGAAAATATTAAAAAAGAAAAGAAAGTAGAGCATGTAAAGCTACTAGACCAGCACTTGACCTTATAAGACTAAACATTCTGAGGTGGTGGGCCTGAGGAATCTAAAAGATTCTAACCTAATGACACTGTGTAACAGGACTCAAGGAAGGCCTGAAGGTGGTAACCAAGGTTTTAGCTTATTGACAGACCTCAGAAAGTCTCTGTGTAGCCAGAACAGACTTGAGCTTAGAAGATCATAATAGGAATTGAGATGACGAGGGCTATAGTCACATCTGACATCACCTGGCTCCCCTTACAGAGAAAACCAAGAGCAAGAGTGGGCAGTTGATGTTTGCAGAATTGTATAGCTAGTAAGTAGCAAAATAGTAGTCACAACCAAATTTACCTATCTCTGTTGCACTCCATGGACTCCAAGAGCCATTGAGTTCTGTGTGCATGCAAACTAGATAGTTCCATTTCCATAATTCTGAGAAGGCTTAGACATGCAAAGCAAGGGTTTGGCAACTCCTACCCTTGCCCTAGGTTCCTCAACCTCAGGACATCTAACAAACTCTATGATTTTTTTTCTTTTTCTTTTGGTGTTTGTTGTGGTTGGTTGGTTGGTTGGTTGGTTGGTTGGTTGGTTGGTTGGTTGGTTTTTTGAGGTAGAGGCTCACTCTAGCCCAGGCCGACCTGGAATTCACTATGTAGTCTCAGGGTGGTCTTGAACTCATGGTGATCCTCCTACCTCTGCCTCCCGAGTGCTGGTATTAAAGGTGTGTGCCACCACACCTGGCCCTTCTTTTGGTTTTTTGAGACAGGGTCTCATGTTATCCAGACTGGCCTTCAACTTGCTATAGCTACGTATGGAACTCCTGATCCTCCTGCCTCAGCCTTCTAAGTGCTAGGATTTGTAGGCATGTGTTACCATACCAACTTAATTCCTAAGCTTCTTGCCTCAGCCCTCCCAAGCCTTCCCTGTCTGCTTCCATGAAGCTTAGACATCCTCAGGGACCGATCTCACAGAGGGAGTCCCACAAATAAGTTCCTAGGGTAGTGCTCCTTGGGCAAGGATTCAAGTGCCTCCTGTGCTCTGCATACATGACACTCCTTCATGTTCTCACAGTCTCTGAGTTCCCCTGTGCCTGACTCCAAAGCCCAAGAAGCTGGAGAGAGGCTGCATGGGACTTGTAAATAGGACCAACTGATACAAAGGAAAAACTATGCTCTTTGGCTATGGAGAGTCAAGCCAAGGGGGCAGACAACCAAATGAACAAGTTCTGTTCACTATGCTGTTGATTGAAGAACAGGACTGTCATTCTGCTGTTCTGTAAGGCCACCAGCCAAGGAACCCAATGTCCTTGTTGATGGGTCTCATCAGACATTGGGTGGATTTTGTTTTTTGAAGCAGGATTTCATCTAACCCAAGCTGGTCTCAAATTCACTATGTAGCCAAGGATGGCATTGAACTTCTGATTCTCCTGCTTCTACCTCCTTAATGCTACAGTTAAATGCATGTGCCACCACACCCAGTTTTATGTGGTACTGGGAGTCAAACTCAGGGTTTTGTGACTGCAAGATAAGCACTCTACCACTGAGCTATTTTTGTTAACTTTCCAATACAGAGGCACCCATCTGACCTCACCTGGCATACAGGCGCAGAAGGTTCAATCTCCCCAGAACCAAAAAACCATTGGCGGGGGTGGGGTCATACCAGTGGAAAACCAGTGAAGCTTTAACTGGGTAGTGTAGGCCTATAATCCCAGCTACTTATGAGGTTGAGGGCTACAAGTTCTAGTTCTGCCTGGCCATAGGAGTTCAAGACTGACCTGGAGAAGGTGTCAGAGTCAGCCCCTATTGGAAAAGCACCTGGTACTTGCCAGCCTTTATTGAACTTCTCTATGCCTCCACTTATTTATAGAAGGCAGATGTACTGATCAGGATTGCAGGTACCAACAACAGAATTAGCTCAGACACAGCAAACCAAGGGGGCTCACATACCTGACAAGATTGGAAAATAGGACAGGATTAGGGATGGCCATGTCCCAGGCCTCAAACACTCTCCTCAGGGATTTATCTGTCACCTGGTTCCTGTCATTCTCAGGCAGTCTTCCACCCCAGGGGAATATAGCTCTGGACTAGGTCCCCCCAGCAGAAATAGATCTTTACCCCCAGAAGTATTTTCCCAGTTGTTCTCATTGCTCTGATGTAAGTTAAACTTCTTTGGACCTCTAATGATCCTGCCCTAGTTACTATGTCCAGAGGGAAAGGAATTTCAGGTCTGAGTCACATGTTCATACATGGAGCCAGGAAATGGGGTCTACCCTGTTCAGTGCACACAGCAGCTCTCAGAAGAGGGGGTATAGAAAGGACAGTGGGACCTTCCCCAACTTTTGCTGGCTCTGTCAGATATTTGTGCCTTTATTGTTCTCCACCTGGTGCCTGGTGAGGCTTGAACACTTACCAGTCTCCAGGATCTGCTGAATTTCAGCTCTGCCCTACTGCCACTGAAGAGACCAAGACCAAAGCACTTCCTCAGGACCCCTGCCAATTGCTCCAACTCAGCCATGACTAGGTATACTGGCTCTAGAAGACTTTAGAATGGCCTGGTGTTATCTGGGAGCCTCCAGGCCTGCTCCTTAGAGCTCAGTCCTTACTGCTGTGGGAGATGGGTTTCCTGAGTACAGCCCTCCCTTACATGTGTCAGTGTAGATGCACTGCAGCAAAGCTGCCAGCCCAGCCTCCGGTATCCCCAGCCCCATAAACCAGAATCATTGCTCTGTGGGGGTGGTGTGACAACTAATCTGGAGAGAGTCACAGGCCATTCTGCATCTATTTCAAGGTTCTGAGTTTTGTAGCTTTAAAAAAAAAAAAAAATACACCTTGCAAAGTAGGTCACCTGTTCCTCTTCCAGCAGTCTTTGAGATTCTTGGGAACAAGGCAGAGACTGTCCTTTGATTTTAAGGGCATCCACCTTTCCGGCCCTGAGTACTGCTAAGGGAGGCTCAGCTGAGGCATGGAGGATACTGACTGACTAGAGACTTGGGTCAGGCTGAAGGGAGGGATCAGAAAGCCCAGCCTAGGAGGGGAGAAGGATAAAGGAGACAGGCCTGGCAATTGCAGACCTGTGTTGGGCCCTGTCCTAGACTCAGCTGGTAAATTTTAGGCCCTAATTTAAAGGATGCTGCTCAGCTTTAAAACATACCATTGTGGTTCAGATCTAGACCAGTGTAAACAAGGTAACTGGTTCCTCCTCAGCAAGCACATGTGTTTTGGAGCCTAGGCTTTTTTTTTTTTTTTTTTTAAGAGGAGAAGAGGCACATAAAGAGAATGGGACCTGTAGCCACTGCAAATGAAACCAGATGCATGTGCCACCTTGTGCATCTGACTTTACATGGGTACTGGAGAATTGAACCCTGGGTCCTTAGCTTTGCAAGCCAGCACCTTAATCACTGATCTATCTCTCCAGCCCTGGACTTTCTTATTAACAAAGTTGTTCTTCCAGGGGTTGGCCAGAGACCTATGACATGAATACCTCAGAGCCCAAGACTGACTCAGAAAGCACCACCCCTGGGGGCCGGCCCCCCTACCGCAGCAATGCTCCCTGGCAGTGGAGTGGACCTGCATCCCATAACTCTCTGCCAACCTCTAAGTGGGCCACACCTGCCACCCCTGGCCACGTGCAGTCCCTGAGCCGGCCCCCGAAGCAGGCCCCCACGGTCCCCTTCCGTGAATCCCAGCCACTGCACAGCAAGAGGTAAGGCCCTACAGGGGCATCTCCACCACCTAACCCCCCTTTGCCCATACCCATCTTTCTTCCCTTCTCTCGTTTCTTCCTCCCCTCTGTCATTCTGTCTCATTCCTCTGTCTCCTATTCCTCTGTCTCCCTCTGGCCTCACCCACTCACCCCTTTTTTCCTTCCCTTCTCTCTCTTCTCTTCTTTAATCTTGCATCACCTAAGGCCCCATGTTAGAGAGCCTGAAGACTTAGGCACAGAAAGTCACTGCTGTGTAAGGTTAGAAATGATCTTTTTGTAGGTGATGGGTTAGTGAGAACAATATGTACTGGCTTCCTAGGGAAGGAGAGAAACCCACAGATGACTGTCACTGCCCCCATCTAAGTCCTTGAGGGTGGTGGTCATCACATGGACTTTGTTTAATAGTGATGGTGTTTAACTTACAGAGACTCTGTTTTGTAGTACTAGGGATTGAACATAGGGCCTTGCCCGTTCCAGGCAAGCGTTCTGCCACTGAGCTACATACCCAACTCTTATTTTTACTTTATTTAGAACAGTCTCACTACCTTGCCCACACTAGCCTTGAATTCTCACTCCTCTTGCCTCAGACTTTTTTGAAAAAATCTTTTATTTATTCGAGAGAGAGAAAGAGGCAGACACAGAATATGGACATGCCAGGGCCTCCTGCCACTGCAAATGAATTTCAGACACATGCACCACTTTGTGCATGCATGTAGCTTTATGTGAGTACTAGGGAATTAAACCCAGGCTCTTGGGTTTTGCAAGCTAGCACCTTTATCTGCTGAACCATCTCTCCAGCTTTACCCCAGCCTTTTTTATTTATTAATTTATTTATTTAAAGAGAAGGAGGCAGAGAAAGAGTGGGTATGGGTGTACCAGGGCCTCCTGCCACAGCAAACAAACTCCAGACACATGTGCCACTTTGCATCTGGCTTTACATGGATTCTGGGAAATCAAACCCAGGCCATCAGGTTTTGCAAGCAAGTGCTTTAGATGGCTGAGCCATCTCTTTAGCCTTATCTCAGCCTTTAAAGCAGTTGGGATTACAGGCCTGTAACACCAGACCTGAGGCCTGAAACACTGTCTTGAATATATTATATTTTAAAATACAGGGGCTGGAATTGTAGCTCAGTTGGTAGAATGGTTGCCTAGCATGCATAAAGCCCTGGGTTTGATTCCTGTCACTGCATAAACTGTACGTGATGGCACACACCTATAATCTCAGCACTTGGGAGAATCAAGAGCTCAAGGCCAGTTTGAGCAACATGAGACCCTGTCTCTAAAAACATCAAAAAAACTAAGGGGATGGCTCAAGTTGTAAAACTTGTCTAGCTTACTTGTGGCCCTGGGTTTCATCCCTAGAACTGCAAAAATAATTTTCTACCAAAATGAACCTAACTGGCACAGAACATCTTGTCCACAGAGAGAGGTGAAATTTGTCCTCTGTGTCACACAAGCTGAGTGTAGAGTGCAGTACTAGAAGAGGGATCAGGCTATCCCCTTCTTTCTGCCCCTTCACTCAGCTGCTGGTGCTCCAAGGGGTGGGTAGCAGAAGAGGCATGATTGGACCCGAGAGAAAAGTCTATGGTATGACTGTCTTCCCCCTTTACAGTAAGGATGATCTTGTAATCACTCTGCCTCCTTCCTCTCTCCTGTGTTATTCCAGGCCAGTCAGCTTCCCAGAAACCCCTTATTCAGCATCACCAGCAGGGGCCGACAGAGTTCCTCCCTATCGACAGCCTTCTGGGAGTTTCTCCACACCAAGCTCAGCCACCTACGCCAGATACAAGCCGTCTCCTGAAAGGTCAGGATCCCCTGCTTTTCAAATTACAGGACCAGATAAAAGCTGTGGGTCCTTCTTCCTAGGAAAGGCACCCCACAATTTTATGTGCCACTTCATTGAGATTCTGGACCCTGAAGATCAGTAGCCAACCACCAAAGGGTTAACTATATCACTCATTAAAAATTAGGGCTAGGACTAGAGAGATGGCTTAGTGGTTAAGGCACTTGCCTGCAAAGCCAAAGAACCCAGGTTCTATCTTCAGGACCCATGTGAGCCAGGTGCACAAGTTGGCACATGTGTCTAGAGTTCATTTGCAGTGCTGGAGGCCCTGGTATGCCCATTCTCTCTCCCTCTCTCTCCCTCTCTCTCTCTCTCTCTCTCTCTCTCTCTCACATAAATAGATAAAAATAAAAATATTTTTTAAAAATAGGGCTGGAGAGATGGTTTAGCTGTCAAACTGCTTGCCTGTGAAGCCTAAGGACCCAGGTTCAATTTCCTGTACCCACGTAAGCTAGGTGCACAAGGTAGTGCATGTGTCTGGAGTTTGTTTGCAGTGGCTAGAGGCCCTGGTACACCCACATTCATTAATTTATTTCCTCTCTCCCTCCCTCTCCCTCCTCTCTCTCATAAATTAAAAATTAAAAAAAAAATTAGGGCTATACTGGGCAAGTGAACTCAGGAACTTTGGTTTCCCTTTTCTGGATGTTTGAGCCACACCATACCCCACCCAGCTCTCTCTATGGACAGTTTGAGCTACATGAGACCCTGTCCCCACCCCACATAGAATTATCTTGGTCTCATGATCTTTCTGACTTTTAAGTCCTATCTCCTTGGAGCCAACACTAGCTTGGCATCCTAAGAGATCATCCTAAGCCTTCTTATGGCTCCCTAACATCCAGAGAATAATCCCAAACTCAAAAGTCTGGCATTCAGGCTGGAGAGATGGCTTAGCAGTTATGGTGCTTGCCTGGGAAGCATAAGAACTCAGGTTTAATTCCCCAGTACCCACATAAGCCAGATGCACAAGGTGGCGCATGCATCTGGAGTTTGTTTGCAGTGGGTGGAGGCCCTGGCACACCCATATGTATTCATTCTCTCTCTCTCTTAAAAAAAAAAGTCTGGCATTTGAGTTTCTATGTGACCTGGATCCAGCTTGTTCCTAGCTATCCAAATTCAGCTCCAGTGCCTCAGGTCCTTAGGTTTGTAGCTATGGGCCTCATTGTGAATGCCTTCTGCATCATTTGCTGTAATGCATCCATTAACCCTCCTCTGTCTCTGTCACCCATCCCTTCTCTCCCTGCTATTAGAACCCTGGACTCACCACCTCTGGACCACTCTTCACTCTGCAACCAGTGGGTTCTTTCTAAATCTGGCATTTTGATTCTTCCAAGCTCAGGGTATAGCCTCTTCTTTCCCTCACTGTGGTTAACCAAGATCATACACATGAATAAGCAGGATGTAAGGATGGAGAGGCAGAAATTAATCTAATGTGTGTAGCCTGTGACATACCAGGATACTTGGGCCATAGCAAGGACCAAAACTTCAAATTTAGAGCAATTGGCTGATAATAAAGTGACAGGACCAGGCCTGGTTTCACAGGTTTATAATCCAGCTACTCAGGAGGCTGAGGCAGGAGGGTTGAAAGTTCAGTCTGTGCTATAGAATGAGTTCAAGGTCAACCTGAGCAACTAGTGAGACCCTCTCAAAAATAAAATCTGGTCTGGAGAGATGGCTTCACAGTTAAAAGTGCTTACTTTCAAAGTTTGATGGCCTGGGTTTGATTCCCTAGTGCCCACATAGAGCCAGATGCACAAAGTTGTTTGTAGCAGCAAGAGGCTCTGGCATGCCCAATCCCCACCCTACCTCCTCTTTCTCCCCACCCCCACCCCCGTGTGTGTGTGTGTGTGTGTGTGTGTAATAATTTTTTTTGTTTTTTGTTTTCTGAAGTAGGGTCTCACTCTAGCTCAGGCTGACATGGAATTCACTATGTAGTCTCAAGGTCTCAAGGTGGCCTCGAATTCTCAGCAGTCCTCCTATATGTGCACCACAATGCCTGGCCTGAATTTTTTTTTTTTTTCTTGAGAATGGGTGCACCAGGGCCTCCAGCCACTGAGAACGAACTCCAGATGCCCCCTTGTGCATCTGGCTAACGTGGGTCCTGGGGAATCAAACCTGGAACCAGGGTCCTTAGACTTCACAGGCAAGCGCTTAGCTGCTAAGCCATCTCTCCATCCCCTGAATTTTTTTAGTAAAGTAAAAATAAACAATGGGGTGTAGTTCAGCAGTAGAATGTTTATCTATCATGCACAAGGCCCTGGGTTCAAGCCCCAGCACTGCATAAACAAAAGGTGGCAGGGATAGTATCAGTGAAAACAATTGATTTGTCTAAAGACTTAGTGTCACCCTTTATTATTTTCTTTTTCAACTTTTTATTCAAAAATAATAGATTCATGGAGTTAGAAAAAAAATTACCATGATGTCTCATGAACCCTTCACCTAACCCTTCCCATTAGTAGTGTCTTACCCTCATATAAGTATCAAAATAAGAAATTAACATTAGGGGCTGGAGGGATAGCTTAGTGGTTAAGGCATTTGCCTGCAAAGCCAAAGGACCCAGATTCGATTCCCCAGGATCCACGTTAGCCATATGCATAAGGGGTCGCACACATCTGGAGTTCATCTGCAGCGGCTGGAGGCCCTGGCCCTGGAGCACTCTTTCTCTCCCCCACCCTCTTTATCTGTTAAATAAAATATTTAAAAAGAAACTGACACTAGCATAGCTGGGTATAGTAGTCTACACCTATAATCCCAGTACTTGGGAGGTGAGGGCAGGAAGATCAGGACTTCAAGATCAGCCCGGGCTACATGAGAGACCCTTTTGCAAAGAAATGAAAGAGAGAGGAAGGGAAGGAAAGAGGGAAAAAAAGATGGAGGAGAGGGTAATAAGAAAAGAATTAACATTGGCACAAGCTACAGAGCTTACCCAGACAGCACCAGTTTTTTTTTGTGTGTGTGTGTGTGTGTGTGTGCGCGCGCGCGTGTGTGTGTGTGTGTGTGTGTAAAATTATCACCACAAGACTCCTTGCACAACCATTTATAGTCACCACCATCTTTAATCTCCAGAAAACCATTAGTCTGTCTTCCATCTCTTTAACTATTGTTAGTGAATGTATCTTTTTTAGAAAGCTCAGCACAATATCCTTGAGGCTCATCCACATTGTTACTTATCTACCACATTGTATCATAATGTTCCTGGTTTGGATGTGCTACAGGTTAACCACTCACCCAGCAGAAGACATTTCTGGGCTTGAAACATTACAAATATTCAGGCTGTGAACATGTTACATGTATATTCAGGCATATATGTTTCTTTCTCCATGAAAGTAAGTTTTCATTTGTCTGGGATCAGTGCCAGAGACTACACTTGCTTACCATGTGGTAAGTCCGTTTCACATTCCCATCAGCAGTGTATGCATAATCCAGTTTCTCTGCAGCCTCACTTTGGTATTGTCACTAGTTTTCATTTTAGCGTAATAAGATCTCATTAATGTTTTAATTTGCATTTTTCCAAGCTAGGGGTATTGAGCATCTTTTCATGCACTGATTTGTAACTTTTATTTCCTTTCCATTGATTTGTGGGGGGGGCTAGTTTCTAGTTCTACTCAATGCTTTTCAGTGTGTGAGGTCCTTTGATCTAGATATAATTATGCGAATTGCAAGTATTTTCTTTCAGTCATTAGTTTTTCTTTTTACCTTCTTTATAGAATCTTTCTAAACATAAAACTAATGTTAAATTTTTATTTGTGTGTGTTCATGTGTGCACACAGAGGACAACCTTGAGGTATCTGTGTTCTGTCTTCTTTAAGGCAGGGTCTCTTGCTACTGCAAACTAACTGCCCAAAAGCTTTGTTTTCTCCTGGCTCTGCCAATTGTCACAAATGCCTTGGAACAGATGCATACACTACCTTGCTTCACACTTTCTGTGGGTATTGGAAAATTAAACCTAACTGGAAAGCTGTATAAGCAAGAGCCTTTAACTGCTGAGCCATCTCCACAGCCCTGAAAAAAATTAATTTTTTTTTTTGAGGCAGGGTCTCAGTCTGTAGTCCCAGGCTGGCCTTGAACTCACAGTGATCCTCCCACCTCTGCTTCCTGGATGCTATGATGAAAGGCTTGTGCCACCACACCTGGCTGAATTATCATTCTTTTTCCCTAGTATATAGTATATTATGTTTTTATTGTCTAAGAACTCGGCCTGGTCCTGGATCCTGATGAGTCTCTACTGTTTTATTGGTTTGCAGGGTTTTTTCCCTGGAAACTTATTCTTGGACATTTTAAGTACTTGATATTTATTTATTTACTTTCTTATAGTTAAATCCAGGGTCTCACACATGCTAAGTAAAGGTTCAAACCACTGACCCACTCCCCCAGCCTCTCACTAATGGATTCTAGGCAAGCTCTCTACTACTGCACTCATTTTACTTTTTATTTTGAAACAGTGTCTCACTAAGTTGTCCAGGCATGCCTTTATAATTGGCAATCCTCCTGCCTAAGCCTACCTTGTAGCTGAGATGATGGGCCTGTACAACCATGCCCAGCAACCTTGATTCATTTAAGTTGGTTTTTTGTTTAGGTAAGAGGTTTGGGTCAGGGTTCCATTTGCCAAAGATGTCTGATTTACTCCAACAGTTTACTGGAAAAGCTGGCCTTTCTCCACCGCAGTGCTTTTGTTCCTTAAAGCAAAATTTGGTGGATTTGCTGGGCGTGGTGGCGCACACCTTTAATCCCAGCACTCAGGAGGCAGATTTAAGAGGATTACTGTGAGTTCGAGGCCACCCTGAGACGGCATAGTGAATTCCAGGTCAGCCTGAGCTAGAGTGAGACCCTCAACCTTTACTAGTGGATTCTAGGCAAGCTTTCTACCACTGAGTCATGACCCCAGCCCTCACTGGAAGATTCTAGGTAAGCATTCTAACATTGAGCTAAATCCTTAGTCCCCTTTTTACTTTTGATTTTGAGGCAGGGTCTCAGTAAGTTGCTGTATTCTTGAAACTTGCCATCCTCTTGCCTCAGCCTCTCGAGCAGCTGGGATTACATACCTGCATCACCAGGGCAGCCCTAGCTCCTCAGTGCTCCCTTCCTTGACATGTTGCCTTTTGATCTACAAGGGCTACTCAAGCTGTAGCCTTAAGGAGAGAATGCAACAAAGGCACCCAAAGCACACCATCCAGGTTTCCTGGCCAGAAATAGTCCTTTCGTTATGTTTCTTGGGCCAGAACTGCAAGGGAGCCTAGGAAATGTGGTCTGTTGGACAGTCACATCACTGCCCAAATACAGTAAAAACTAATCAGGAAGACGTGTTTATGACCGTTGATGCTCTCCAGTCTTCTGGCTGGTCTACTGACATATTTCTTTGATACTTAGAATTTAATAATCCTAAGAACTTCCTTTTAAAACCCCTTAACTCGGGCTGGAGAGATAGCTTAGCGGTTAAGCACTTGCCTGTGAAGCCTAAGGATCCCGGTTCAAGGCTCAACTCCCCAGGACCCACATTAGCCAGATGCATAAGAGGGCATATGCATCTGGAGTTCGTCTGCAGTAACTGGAGGCCCTGGTGCACCCATTCTCTCTCTCTGTCTCTACCTGCCTCTTTCTCTGTCTGTCACTCTCAAATAAATAAATAAAAATAAACAAAAAAATTTTTAAAAAAAGACTTAACTCATCAGAAGCTGGGCCCTCACACACAAAGAAAAGTAAAAATCAACTTTTTGTGATTCTTGTGTAGTGGCTTTGTCTTCTGGAGGAGCACAAGAGGTCAAATCAGTAATGGCCCCAGTCTTAAGCTGGCAGCAAAAGAGCAAGAACTGTTCATGATGTTATATCTAGATGTAGCCAGATATAGAGGAAATGATAGGCCATATTTTCCTATCTGTTTTAGAAGCAAGGAGGTCCTTCCCAGAAGCCCCCAGGACACTCCTCCCATTCAGGTCATGTTATGCTAGATAATAAACATCCTAAAACCTCCATGACAAAGGCTTTGGTTTTTTTTTCTGGATCTGGGTGCAGCTCAGTGGTAGAAGGGTGTGTGCTTACTGCACAGTTCCACATCTGGTTGACAGGAGACTTCACAGGTCCCAGGCTGCCCTAGCAGCAGTCATGCACACCCACTTCCCTCTGAGCTTATTTGTGAGAACTAGTTACATAGCCCATCCTGCCAATCCCAAGGGATTAGGAAGTGTGGCCCCCCACATACTTGCAAGTGGAGAGTCACAGTACTTTTTGGAAGTCTTAATAACTATTATAAACCCTCATTTAGGGGATAGAGAGAACGGCTTAATGGTTAAGGTGCTTTCCTGTAAAGCCTAAGAAGCCAGGTTCAATTCCCTAGAACCCATGTAAGCCAGATGCACATATCGATACATTTGTCTGGAGTTCATTTGCAGTGGCTAGAGGCCCTCGTGTGCCCATTCTCATTCATATTCTCATTTTCTCTCTCTCTCTCTCTCTCTCTCTCTCTCTCTCTCTCTTTCTCTCTCTCTCAATCTCTTTCTCTCTCCCCCTCTCCCCTTTTTCTCTGTCTTCTTCATAAATAAAAACCCTCAGCCAAAATTGTGTCACATGCCGAGGTCAGCACCGGGTGTCTTCCTCAATGACTATCCACATTCTTTATTTGAAACAGGGTCTCTTACTGAACCTAAGAGCAACTGCACTAGCTAGCCACCAAGTCCAAGCAAGAGATCTTTCTGTCTCCACCTCCTCAGTGTGGGGATTACAAGTATATGCTCCCATGCCCAACATATTTTGTGTAGATTCTGAGGATCTAAACTTGGGTTCCCATTCTTGAACAGCAAGCACTTCATCCACTGAGTCCTCTCTCTAGCCCCAGTTATCACCTCTTGACAACCAAGGAAAATAAGGCTCTGGGCTACAAAATGATTGTACCTGGCTGGTCAAGAGACAACAGTGATGTACAAAACCCAACATGCCTAGCCCTGGGCCTCTTGTACCACAACTCCCTCAAACAGAAAGGGAGCTCAGTGGGCCTGGAACAGCAACTCCTGACAAGACCTGATAGCTCCCACTTCCATAGCTGAGAGGCAGAACCCTGCATAAGGGCAGAGCAGCTGCCCAACTGACTGCACTCTCCATGTTGCTGCCGCCACCTCTCTGGCACTCTTCCCAGGCTCATCCAGCCCATAGCAGCAACTCCCAAGTGCTTACAAGGCATAGGCTCACATGGTATTGGCACAATGATACTTCACCCTGCACTGTTTCCCCTTACTGTCTTATAGATATGCAGCTGCCCCACACCCACTGCTGTCTTTTGACCCCCACTTCACCCACGATGGAATGTCCAGCGGTGACTCCTCAGGTGGCCTGACTAGCCAGGAAAGCACCATGGAGCGCCAGAAGCCAGGTAGGACCTCCTGGGCTCAGCACCACCCATCCTTTCCTGTGGGCACTTTAGGTGATGGTCTGACAGGTAACCTTCCATCACACTTTGCCGGGTTTGGACTCCATCGACTGTAGATATACACTGTATGTTTTACACATGTGCATCTGGCTCCTGTTGCTCAGTATTGTATTGGTGGCAGTTAACCATGTGACTGTATATATAGTGTGTGCAGTTTCTGTCTTAGTATTCAGTTGTCTGAGTGAATCCCACTAGAGTGCTCTAGCCTGATGCTGAGGGACACCTGGGTAGGACCTGTCTGGGTTGCTCAGGAATAGTGTCTCACCCTAAACATGTGCACCTAGGAGTGGAATGGCTGGGTCATATGTTTAACATTATAAGAAACTACCAAACCATATCCCAAAGTGATAGGCTATTTTACAGTCCCACCAGTGACATCAAGACGTCTAATAGCTTCATATCTCAGCAGCATCTTTGTTTTAGCCATTGGAGTGGATGGAGTATATGTGCTGTCACACTGGGGTGAGTTTGTTTGTGTTTGTTGTTGTTTTGTCTTTTTTATCTCTTTATTTATTTTTTAAAATATTTTTTTAATTCTTTATTTATTTGAAAGTGACAGACACAGAGAGAAAGACAGATAGAGGGAGAGAGAGAGAGAGAGAGAATGGGCGCACCCGGGCTTCCAGCCTCTGCAAACGAACTCCAGATGCGTGCGCCCCCTTGTGCATCTGGCTAACGTGGGACCTGGGGAACCAAGCCTCGAACCAGGGTCCTTAGGCTTCACAGGCAAGCGCTTAACCACTAAGCCATCTCTCCAGCCCTCTTTATTTATTTTTGAGGTAGGGTCTCACTCAAATCTAGGCTGACCTGCTGGTCTTGAATTTACAGCAATCCTCCTACCTCTGCCTCCCAAGTGCTGGGATGGAAGGCATACACCACCAAGCCCAGCTTTGTTTGCTTGTTTTGAGACAGGGTCTCAATATGTAGCCCAGGCTGTCTCAAAATCATGATCCTTCTGAGAGTACTGGGCTCGCAGGTGTGAACCACCACTCCCAGCTATCTTAGTTTACTTGTTTTGTCAGGTTTTGTTTCTGTCTTGTTTTATTTTGAGATAGGATCTTAAGTAGTCAAGATTTCCCTTGAACCCCTGATCATCTTGCCTTTCTTGAGGGCCGAGATTAGAGACATGTGACTCCATATCTGGACCAATTGCATTTTTCTGATGACTGATGGGACTGTGGGATATAATTATGAACTGTGTGTCTGAACGTCATGAATGAATTTGTTAAGCATAATCTTTTATAAAAACCTTAGTCTGAGGACCTCCAGAAACAGTGAGATGGGTTCAAAAGGAAAACAATAGTTTAGGATATAGCTCAGTTGATAAACTGCTCATGTAGCATGCAAGAAGCTTTGGGATTGATACCAAACACCATATAAACCAGGCTTGATGGTACACACCTAATTGGTAGTAATCCCAGACTTTGGGAGGTAGAGGCAGGAGGATCAGAAGTTCAAGATCATCCTCATTCTCAGCTAGATAGTGAGTTCAAGGCCTGTTGGACTACATGGGATCACGAGATACTTTCTTTAAAAAGTTGGGGAAGCTGGAGAGATAGCTTAGTGGCTAAGGTGCTTGCCAGCAAAGCCAAAGGACCCAGGTTCAGCTCCCCAGTACCCACATAAAGCCAGATGCACAAGGTGGCACATGCATCTGGGATTCATTTGCAGTGGCTTGAGGCCCTGACCCACCCATTCTTTCTATCTGCCTCTTTCTCTCTGTTCTCTCTCTCAAATAAATAAATAAATAAATTTTTAAGGGGAGATGGCAAATCAACACATGAAGTGTTACAGAGGAAGGAAGGGAAGAGGTGGATATGTTTTCTTAGGGGCTGGGGCTATGTGAGGATTTCTGAGAAAATTGGAAGAGTGACCAGACCCTGTGGGATATGGATGAGGTTACATGGCCAGAATTAGCAACCAGGAGAATTCGTGGCACCCCATTCCACAGTTCTCATGAACCAAAGACAGAGTAGTTCTATTTTCATGAACCAACAGTAGTGGTTTGACTTACAACAAGCAGGGTGTTCTGTCACTAGTATTCATCTAGTGCCTGAAAGGCTTGTAACATCATTTGCCCCTCCTCATAATCAGGCTTGGTTCTACCTGGCACTACCTACAGATGTGATCTTGCCGCTAAGACAGATTTGTACATCTCTTTCCCTTTCCCACTCAGTTCGAAAAAAGAAAAGAGTGTTGCTTGGCTGTTTCATTATACCAATATGTAAAATGAGGAGGGAATTTTTTTCCAGCATTCACCATGGGCCCCAAATGGGTGCCACAGAAAGTTGCTATTTTCCCCCTTTTCTCCCCTCTATCCCCTAGGATTTGAGTCTTCTCTCACTTCCCTGGGACCTTGTATAAGGACAGACATACACACACACACTTAATCTGTGTTGAGAAATCATCAGTAAGCCTGGAACATATTGAAGACCCATATAAAGGATATCCAGGGAGGGTGGCAAGGACCAGAAGATACAACAAACACAGGGTTTCACCCATACTTGATGACACAGTCATAATATTAGCAACCTCCTTTTGTATGCTTGCTATGTGTCTGGCATCAGACTAGATAATCACATTCCTTCCTACTGAGTCACCATAGGGACACAACAGAGCAGGTGCTGTGACTGCCCATGCAGAGATGAGGTAGCTAAGGCGCAGAAAGGTGGTTGCTTGCCCAAACCTTGTTGGTGAGTGACATAATTGGGTTCTTACAGTCCTCCCTTCCCCACCACCTATGAGATATGGATACATGTACATGTTTCCTGTGCCATGGAGCACCCAGGTTGGGAAGATGTCTGGTCCTGCGCAGGCCTGCCTTCCCCTATAGCATGGCAACCACAGCAGCCTGGGCTGCCCTGCCCTTGGCTTTACTGAATTCACACTCCATTGGCTTAGCAGTGAGTTCTTGATCAGGCATAGACCTTCTGTGGTCACCCCATTCCTCAGCAGTGTCCTAAGTATCTCTCCTTTCAGGGTGGTTTGGAGGTTTAGTGAGATTATGCCTGCTAAGCCATTAATCCAGGACAGTTAGGAGAATAAGTACTGCTGCTTTTCAAGCCCTTATTACTCTCAGTCACTACCAGTTGTCACTAGTGAGCAGGAGAGCCCAGGAGGGTGAGGGTTGGACAGGCAAGACTCTAACCTCTGTTCCACTTCCTGCCTATCTCTTTCTGATGTATGTGACCTTGGCCAGTTACTCAGTCTGTTGAGTCTTGATAATCTCTTTTTTTCTATTAGAGATAGTACCTCACAGTAGTATTGGGACTATATAACAATCTAATGCATGCAGCTGGGCATGGTGGCTCTTGCCTGTAATTCCAGTGCTCAAGAGGCCGAGGTAGGATAATTGAAGTGAGTTCAAAGCCAGCCTGGGCTATATGGTGAGGTATTGTCTTAAATATCAAAAAGGGGAGGGGGCAAAGAAGAAAAAAATTAAGATTAAAATCAGTCAATCCCATAGAAAAATAGGGAAGGGAGACAGACAAGTAATGTACAAAAGATGAGATGCAGGTGGCCAGAAAGTGTTACATGTGCTCAGCCTCCCTAGGGAATAATGAGGGCAGACCGCTATATGGATTCACTAAGTTAACCTACTTGAGGGTCTCAGGATGGTGCCTGGCACACAGTAAGTACTTAGTAAATATCCCCTGCTACTGAGTGTTGCTATAGCCTTATGCATACATTGATGGGGCCGTGCCTTGTACAAAGAGGTCGGTTGGTCAAAGAGGACCATGCAACTATATTTAGAGCCATTCTTCAGGTCCTGGCCTGCATCACCCTAACCACTGGTATATCTCCTGTTTTCCCACAGAGCCTCTGTGGCACGTGCCAGCCCAGGCCCGGCTCTCAGCCATGGCTGGAAGCAGCGGGAGCAAGCACGCCTCCAGGCAGGATGCAGCAGGCAAAGATTCCCCCAACAGGCATTCCAAAGTGAGTCTGTGCCTCACCCCGCCCCACCCAAGGGAATGCGCTTGCTAGTTGCTGGCTGACAACTTTTCTGGGCACTGCGCTGCTCAGGGCTGGGCAGCTTTCTCTGGGTGCGGCCCCACCATTGGCCACCTTCTACTCCATAGGGTCTGGAGTTAGAGCCAGCCAGCTTCACATCCTGGCTCCAGCCCTCCCAGCCCAGTCACCTTGGGCAAATCCCTTCCTTCCTGAGCCTTAGTTTCCTCTTCATTTACATAAGTCTTGGTAGATGAACTACTGGACCTGTAGTCCCTGAATCTCAGTGACCTCAGAACCATAGGTCTTTTTTTTTCCCCCCCTCTCCTGTAACAGTGTAGGTCTTCAGTGAGCAGCATTGCATAAGGTGAATCAGGGACCCAGGCTCTCCCTCCCTCTTGTGGCTGTACTATTCCTCAGAGCTTCCAAGCCTTCTATTGAGTTGCCTGCTGGGCCCTTGTATCATTGTCAAGGCAGAGCGAAAGGTTCATATGAGAGTGTTTTAGCCCAGGCCTGCAGTAACATGAATCACTTCCACTTGCATTATAATGGCCAAGACTGCACCCCACAAATGAGGCTGAAAAATGTCATTCTAAGTATCTAGCTTGCTCTTGGCACATGGTGAGCCTTGGGACTACAGTAGTAAAGAAGGCATAAGAGCTGCTATCTTCAAGAAGCTGATATCCCAATGGGGGAAATAAGTCACAGATAAACAAGCATTTTATGACACTAAGAAGTGGTCTTTACAGGACTGGAGAGATGGGTTAGTGATTCAAGGCACCTGCTTGCAAAGCTTGCCAAACTAAGTTCAATCCTCCTCAGCACCCATCTAAGCTGGAAAGTGACAGGTTGGTGCATGTGTCTCTGATCCCAATATAGTTGTGATGAGATGGGAGGCAGAGCCAGGAGAATCCAAAGCTTGCAGGCCAGCTAGACTAGTGTTTATTTGTAGCAGCAAGAGACCCTGTCTCAAAGAGGTGGAGTAGAAGGGCACAGATACCTCACTGTTGTTTCTGAAACTCCACATCTGTGCTGTAGCACATGCACTCCCATAAACACACAAATAAATAAATTTTTTTTATTTGTTTGTGATTAGAGAAAGAAATAGAGAGAATGGGCATAGCAGGTCCTTTTGCCACTGCAAAGAAACTGCAGATGTATGTACCACTCCATGCATCTGGCTTTACGTGCATACTGTTGAATTAAAACTGAGCTGTCATGCTTTGCGAGCAAATGCGTTTAACTGCTGGGCATGGTGGTGCACTGCTTTAATCCCAGCACTTGGGAGGCAGAGGTAGGAGGATCGCCATGAGTTTAAGGCCACCCTGAGAATACATAGTGAGTTCCAGGTCAGCCTGGACTAGCGTGAGACCCTACCTTGAAAAAAAAAAAAAAAAGTGAAAGAAAGAAATAGCCTTTACTATAAAAGAAAAACAATTCAATTAAAGAAACGAATGCGCTGGAGAGATGGCTTAGCAGTTAAGTGCTTGCCTGTGAAGCCTGAGGACCCCAGTCCGGGGCTAGATTCCCCAGGACCCATGTTAGTTAAATGCACGAGGGAGCTCACACGTCTGGAATTCGTTTGCAGTGGCTGGAAGCCCTGGTACGCCCTTTCTCTCTATCTGCCTCTTTCTCTTTCTGTTGCTCGCAAATAAATAAATAAAAATAAAAACAAAAAAAAAAATTAAAAAAGGAAAGAAACAGAATGACAGACATGCTACAATTCTCATAAAGTGTACATTAGGGTATGTGGTCCACAAAGCCCTCATTGGAAATAACCTTAAAGCTAAAACCTTAGGTGAAGTAAGCGTAATCAAGCCATAAAAGGAGCTGGGGGAAGAACTCGAGCAGAGGGAACAGCAACTGCAAAGGTCCTGAGACCTGTGCCTAGCACACTCAAAGAACAGAGGAAGACCATGTGACTGGAGCAGAAGTGATCTAGTGAACTTCATCTAGAGGGAGATGAAGTTAGAGACCAAAACATGGGCCAGACCATCAAGGTTTCGTGGACTGTGGTGAGGAGTCAGTTATCCCCTGAGTCATACAGGGCTCCAGGAGAGTTTTGAGTAGGAAAGGGACATGATCTGACACAGATGCTCAGAACTTCTTTCTGGCTACATTTGAGGAACAAATCTGAAGAGAGGAAATGAGGAGGAGGCTGCCAAAGCAGCCCAGCGGTGGGAGGCAGTGGTGGACAGGACCCAGGTAGAGTGGAGGAAGATGCAAAAGTGGCAGGTCCTGAGTATTTTTGCAGAGTGAGCATGTCCAGGGCTCCAGCAGATGCTGAAAAAGTGAAGGAGCCAGATTTGGAAAAGGGCCCCCACAACATTTCAATTTGAAACGAGTTTAAGATGTGGGAATCTCGCTATCTACATAATGTCTTTTTGTTCCCCTGAGCACCCCATGAGGCAGGGTTATTTAATCACACACCTGTTGTATATTTGTAAAAAGTGAGGCAGAGAAGGTAAATCACTTGCCCAAGATAACTTAACCTATTAATAAGGGGAGCTGGCCAGAATATAGCACTGTCTGGCTCTACAGTTCGCTCTAGGGCAGAAGGGCCTGGATAACACACCTCCCTTGCCTTCCAGAGCGAAACTCAATACTCGAGCCATTCTAGCAGCAACACCCTCTCCAGCAATGCCTCCAGCAGCCACAGTGATGACCGCTGGTTTGACCCTCTGGACCCTCTTGAGCCAGAGCAGGACCCCCTCTCTAAGGGTGGCTCCAGCGACAGCGGCATCGACACCACACTCTACACCTCCAGCCCCAGCTGCATGTCTCTCGCCAAGGTGCCTCGGACCACCAAGCCACACAAGCCCCCCGGAAGTATGGGCCTTTGTGGAGGGGGCCGGGAGGCAGCTGGGCGGCCCCACCATGCAGACCGGCGACGGGAGGTCTCCCCAGCTCCTGCAGTTGCCAGCCAGAACAAGGGCTACCGGCCAAAGGTATACACCTCAGGCTCCAGCACCCCTCCAAGCCTAGCTGGGTGCAGCCGAGACACACCAAGGCAACACAGGTAAGGTTCCATACCCGCTCTTTCAGGAAACCCTGTTCCCACAACCCTGACTAGGAGGCCTTTCTCAGAAGCATGCTTGTGAAAGGTGTACTTGCAAACTAGTTTGCTCATAGTTGGGGGCCTAATGCTTCCTACCAATTAGACTTCAAGGACTCCAGTTGGAGGAAGAGATGTTTTTGACTGTCCCTCTGTCTTTGTCTCTGTTTTTCTGTAATAATCTTTTCCTGCAGAAACCAGTGTTTTTATGCTTTTTGGGCATCACAGACTGTACCTGTCAGAATGCATTTGACTATGGCTTAAATAAATACGAGTTTAACAGAGATAACATGAATCCAGACAGGGCAGAGTGGGCTGCTAAGCAGTTCAGGGAGACCTCAAGGATTGGCCCTATGTGACTTCCTGTCATACTACCCTTACCACTTGGCTTTGTTTGTATTCTCAAAATGGTTGTGGTAGCCGGGCATGGTGGTACACACTTTTAATCCCAGTACTCGAGGGGCAGAGATTGGGAGGATTGCTATGAGTTCAAGGCCACCCCGAGACTACATAGTGAATTCAGGTCAGCCTGAACTAGAGTGAGACCCTCCCTCTAAAAGCAAAAAAAAAAAAAAAAGATGGCTGTGGTGCCCATGGGAGGACAAAAATGGGGATACAGAGAACAGAAGGAAAGTTACAGCATCTCTGCAGCCACCCCTTTGTATGTCAAAAGTAAACACTTCCCCATATCAGGTGCTATCATATGACCATCCCAGCTGCAAGGAGGTCTATCAGGGCACAGTTTGACCTTCTAGCTACTATAGTATAAAAGCATTACTTCCCCAAACAGTCCCCTGTGGTATTGATGGATGCATATGACTGCCCCACCTCACCATAGTTTCTGACTAGATCAGGTGGGGACCAGTAATATGCATTTTTAAAAATTTATTTGTTACTTATTTGCATGTGTGTGTGCACTACACATGTGTATGTACATCTGTATGTACACACCAGGGCCTCTTGTTGCTGTAAATGAACACTATATACTTGCACCACTTTTTGTGTCTGGCTTACATGAGTAGGTTGGGAATTGAACAGGGCCCTACAGTCTTTGTAAGCAAGCACGTTTAACCACTGAGCCATCTTCCCAACCCAAGAATATTCTTTTATTGGGGGGGGGTAGGGGTTGAGGTAGGGTCTCTCTCTAGCCCAGGCTGACCTGGAATTGACTATGTAGTCTCAGGTAGCCTCAAACTCACAGCAATCCTTCTACCTTGGCCTCCCGAGTGCTGGGATTAAAGGCATATGCCACCATGCCCAGCCCTAAGAATATTCATTATTTATTTATTTATTTATTTGGTTTTTCGAGGTAGGGTCTCACTCTGGTCCAGGCTGACCTGGAATTAACTTTGTCATCTTAGGGTGGCCTTGAACTCATGGCAATCCTCCTACCTCTGCCTCCCCAGTGTTGGGATTAAAGGCGTGCGCCACCACACCTGGCTAAGAATATTCATTTTTTAAAAGGCTCACAGGTCCGGGCATGGTGGTGCATGCCTTTAATTCCAGCACTTGGGAGGCAGTGGTAGGAGGATTTTCATAAGTTCAAGGCCACTCCAAAACTACATAGTGAATTCCAGGTCAGCCTGGGCTAGAGGGAAACTCTACCTCAAAAAAAAGGGTAGGGGGGACTGGAGAGAAATGGCTTAGCAGTTAAGGCACTTGCCTGCAAACCTAAGGACCCATGTTTGACTCTCCAGGTCCTGCGTAAGCCAGATGCACAAAGGTAAGGCAAGTGCAAGGTCTCACATGCCCACTAGGTGGCAAAAGCATCTGGAGTTCGATTACAGTGCCTAAAGCCCTGGCATGCCAATTCTCTCTCTTATCACTCTCTCTAAAAAAATTAAAATGCCAGGTGTGGTGGCACATGCCTTTAATCCCAGCATTTGGGAGGCAGAGGTAGGAGGATTGCTATGAGTTCAAGCCCATCCTGAGACTACAGAGTGATTTCCAAGTCAGCCTGAGCTAGAGTGAGACCCTATCTCAAAAAAGTAAAAGTAAATAAATAAATAAAATAAGAAGCTCCTCGGGCTGGAGAGAGATGGCTTAGTGGTTAAGGTGCATGCCTGCAAAGCCTAAGGACCTGAGTTCTATTCCCCAGTATGCACATAAGCCAGTTGCACAAGAAGGATGCATGCATCTGGAGTTCATTTGCAGTGGAAGTCCTGGTGCACCCATTCTCTCCCCTGTCCCCCACTTGCAAATAAATTAATTAAAATATTTTTAAAGTGGGGGGTGCTGGAGAGATGGCTTAGCGGTTAAGTGCTTGCCTGTGAAGCCTAAGGACCTCAGTTCAAGGCTCAATTCCCCAGGCCCCACGTAAGCCAGATGCACAAGGTGGTGCATGCATCTGGAGTTCCTTTGCAGTGGCTGGAGGCCCTGGCATGCCCATTCTCTGTCTATTTTTTAAAGGGGGTGGCTGGAGAGATGGCTTAGTGGTTAAGGCGCATGCCTGCGAAGCTAAGGACTGAGGTTTGATTCTCCAGGTCCCACATAAGCCAGATGTACATGGTGGCACATGCATGTGGAATTTATTTGCAGTGGCTAACGGCCCTCCTGGTGTGCCCTGGCTGTCTCTCTCTCGCTCGCTCTCTTGCTCTCCTGCTCTCTAGCTCTCGCATCTGTCTCTAGTACATAAATAAATAAAAATAAATGTATTTTTTAAAAAGCTCCCAGTCAGGTGCGGTGACAGTGACACATGACTTTTCTTGTTGCTTGTTTGTTTATTTTTGTTTTGCTTTTGTTTTCCAAGGTAGGGTCTTACTCTAGCCCAAGCTGACCTGGAATTCACTCTATAGTCTCAGGGTGGCCTTGAACTCATGGCAATCCTCCTACCTCTGTCTCCCAAGTGCTGGGATTAAAGGTGTGCACTACCACACCCAGCTTATTTGTTTTTTATTGACAACTTCCATAATTATAAACAGTATCTATTGGTAATTCCCTACCCCACCTTCCCCTTTGAAACTCCACTCTCCATCAGATCCCCTCCCCCTGTCAATCAGTCTCTCTTTTATTTTGATGTCATCATCTTCCTATTATGATGGTTTTGTGTAGGTAGTATCAGGCTTTGTGAGGGCATGGATATCCAGGTCATTTTGTGTCTGGAGGAGCACTTTGTAAGGAGCCCTACCTTTCCTTTGGCTCTTACATTCTTTCTGCCACCTCTTCCTCAGTGGACCCTGAGCTTTGGAAGGGTGACACATGACTTTAATCCCAGCATTTGGGAGGCTGAGGTAGGAGGATCACTGTGATTTGAGACCACCCTGAGGCTACAGAGTGACTTGCGGGTCAGCCTGGGCTAGAGCAAGACCAAGTCTTGAGGTATCAAGACTCAGGAATCATGGCAATCTCCAGGATCAATAAGCGATTCTGGCTCAAATAAGAACAGAAGGAAGAGCAATCAATGGAGCAGGACATGCAGTGTTCTGCCCTGGCCACTGTAGGCAAGATACCCCAGCACTACATAGAGATGGACATGTATATATACGACATGGACTTGTATATATACCACATAAACACAAGGAAAAGAAAAGACTCCCAGAAGCTGTCAAAGCTGGTGATCCCAGGCCCACCCTTTTTAGGAGCACAGGTAGAAGCAGGTAGGAGGGCTATTGTAGTCCAGTTCACATTGCTGGTAGAAATCACCCAACCAAGAGCAGCTTGTGGGGGAAAAAAAGAGGTTTATTTTAGCTTATAGGCTTGAGAAGTTCCACAATGGCAGGGGAAAACGATGGCATGAGCAGAGGGTGGACATCACCTCCTGACCAACATAAGGTGAACAATAACAACAGGAGAGTGTGCCAAACACTGGCATGGGGAAACTGGCTATAACACCCATAAGCCCACCTCCAACAATACACTCCCTCCAAGAGGCATTAATTCCCAAATCTCCATCACCTGGGAACCTAGCATTCAGAACACTTAAGTTTATGGGAGACACCTGAATCAAACTACCCCATTCCACCCCTGGCCCCCATAAGCTGATAACCATACATGATGTAAAATGCAATGCATTCATCTAACTTTTAAAGTCTCCATAGTTTTTTTTTTTTAATCAATTTCAATGATGTTCATACATCACCATAGTCCATGATCTTTTAACTGAGCCACAATACCAAAAAATAACCTCAAAAAAACCCATAATGGCACAGAATTAACATTCACACTGCAGAAGATGGCGTTGGGCATAGCAAAGAAACATTCAGCCAATACAAGATTTAAAATAACCAGAGCAAACATCAAACTGTAACTCCCAAGTCCAACAACTCTAGTCAGTGACAAATCTCCCAGTCCGATAATTCTAACCAGCAAGTCTCTGGCATTCCAATTCCGCCCCTCCAGCTAGGCTACTCACAGTCCTGGAAAACTTCATCGGGGCTGGCAGCTTTCCTTAGCAGCCATCTTGTGGTCCTGGCATCTCCGCTGGGTTTCCACTGCAGTCCACGGTTCATCGTCATGGCCCTATGGGGTCTTTATGCAGGCAACAGCAAACCTGATTCACACTGCCCATGGCCATTTCCAAAACACAAGACCGTGTTGCAAACTCAATGACCCTCTCTTTCCTGCATTTCTTATACTCTACAATATCAGGTAGGGTGCTAATTTGTTAATTCAGAGGAGAATAAAGCAGACTTTGAAGAACAAGAAGCTTCTTGAGCACTCAGGCCCTTCTAAAAGTCTACATTCTTCCTGTTGCCCCAACGCAGGTCAGCTGGCCCTGTCAAGAAACAGTAGCACTCAGGAGGCAGAGGTAGTAGTATCACTGTGAGTTCAAGACCACCCTGAGACTACATAGTGAATTCCAGGTCATCCTGAGCTACCTCAAAAAAATAAAATAAAAATAAGAAAACATGCTAGGAGTGGTGGCACATGCCTTTAATCCCAGTACCTAGCATGCTGAGGTAAGAGGATTGCTGTGAATTAAAGACCTACCTGAGCTATAGAGTAAGTTCTAGGTCAGCCTGGGTTAGCATGAGACTCTGCTTCCAAAAAAAAAGAAGAGGAAGAGGAAAGAATAAATTTAAAAGAAAAAGAAAAGGCCTAGCATAAGAAAAGGGCTGGGCCTACACTCCAGGGTAAAGCACTTGCCTATCATGGGAGTCCCTGAGTTCAATCCCAAACACGGGGAGGGGATTTTTTTAATTGTGGGGTTTTGAAATCCATTATATAAAGGCAGTAGCAATACCAGGAATGAATGGTGGCTGAGGCAGGGGTGGGTACAAAATTACTGGGTGTCTAAGAGAAGGATTTGCTCAAGTGGAGGGAAAGAGAATGGAGGGGAGCCCCCTACAAAAGAGGGCCCTGATAGTTGGGAAATTTAATTTGCATATAGACAATTGATGTTAATTGCAAATCATTCTTATCTGCTCATTAAACTGCTTCCTGAAGTTTTCTCCTAGGCAACGGGTTTTAGTGTAGAACAGCATTTCCCAAAATGGGGTGCTGGAGGTGATTTGGGTGGTAAGGAGAGGGAGATGTTTTATCTTAAATGGATATATATTTGCTTAAATGAGTGTTGCAGTCTGGTTCACATTGCTGGTAGAAATCACCCAACCAAGAGTAGCTTCTGGGAAAAAAATTTATTTTGGCTTACAGGCTGGAGGGGAAGCTCCACAATGGCAGGGGAAAGCAATGGCATGAGCAGAGGGTGGAAATCAACCCCTGGCCAACATAAAGTGGACAATAGCAACAGGAGATGTGCCAAACACCGGCATGGCTATAACACCCATAAACCCACCCCCAACAATACACTCCCTTGAGGAGGCGTTAATTCCCAAATATCCATCAGCTGGGAACCTAGCATTCAGAACATCTAAGTTTATGGGGGACACCTGAATCAAACCACCACAATGAATAAAAGGCAAAAATGCTTCCAACTCATCCCCTGATTTTATTTATTTTATTTACTTACTTATTTATTTATTTTGGTTTTTCGAACCCAGGCTGACCTGGAATTCACTATGTAGTCTCAGGGTGACTTTGAACTCATGGTGATCCTCCTATCTCTGCCTCCCAAATGCTGGGATTAAAGGCGAGCGCCACCACGCCCAACTTTTTTTTTTTTTTTTTTTTTTTTTGGTAGAGTCTACTATCCCAGGCTGACCTGGAACTCTCTGTCATCAAGCTGGCTTTGAACTCAAAGGGATCTTTCTACCTTTGCCTCCTAAGTGCTGGGCTTAAAAGCATGTGCCACCCAGCTCATCCTCTGATTTGGCAGATGATAATCTAGACAAATTAAGGAAGAGAAAATGAGATGATTTTTTTTATTTATTTATTTATTTATTTTGAGGCAGGATCTCGCTGTAGCCCAGGCTGACCTGGAATTCACTATGTATTTTCTCAGGGTGGCCTTGAACTCACAGCCATCCTCCTACCGCTGCCTCCCGAGTGCTGGGATTAAAGGCATGTGCCACCACCCCTGGGTTAATTTTTTTTGTAAGGAAATTTCCTGAGTCTATTCAGAAGCAAAGGCAGCAGCTGCCTCTTAAACAGGATTCAAATTGAGATCTCTTTTATTTTTTATTTTATTTTGAGAGAGAGAATATGGGCACACGAGGGCCTCTAGCCCATTGTTGAGGAACTCCAGATGCAGGTGCCACCTTGTGCATCTGGCTTGAAGTGGGACCTGGAGAATCAAATCAAAATTGGGATTCATAGGCAAGTGCCTTAACCGCTAAGCCATCTCCCCAGCCCTACCCCACTCCCTTTTCTTTGTAAATCAGACTTCACTCTGTAGCCCTGGCTGGCTGGCCTCACCATGTAGACCAAACTGTTTTCAACCTTTAGAAATCTCCTACTCTGCTTTCCAAGCAAGGACTCCAGGCATGCACCGCCATACCTGGTTGGTTAGATGTTCTCCATGTGAGATGCAGTTATGTGGGTTTTTGTGTTTGTTGCAGTCAAGTTTGCATTGCTGGCAGAAAACACCCAACCAAGAACAGCTTGGGAATAAAAGGTTTATTTTGGTGTATAGACTCAAGGAGAAGCTCCATGATGGCAGGGGAAAACAATGGCATGAGCAGAGGGTGGACATCATCTCCTGGGCAACATCAGATGGACAACAGCAAGAAGATAGTGTGCCAAACACTGAAAAGAGGAAGCTGGCTATAACACCCATAAGCCCATTGCCAACAATATACTGCCTCTAGGAAGCTTTAATTCCCAAATTGCCATCACCTCGGGACATGGCATTCAGAACACCTGTTTATTGGGGACACCTGAATCAAACCACCATAGTGTTGTAAATAGTATATATTTCATACACTTTGTTATATATAACCTACTTATATATATATATATATATATATATTTTTTTTTTTTTTTTGAGGGGGACTACTTGAAATCAAACCCAGGGTCTTGTACTTTATATAATCTAAGCATGTGACCCTAAGCCATAGCCCCAGACTTGGCTATTTCAAAAAATAATAATAATAAAGAAAAGAAGAAGGGGAGAAAGCTGGCTGTGAGAGGATAGGGTGTATATGGGGTATGCTTATAAGAAGGAGTAGCAGGTGCAAAGGCCCTGGAGTGAGAAAAAAGGTGAAATCCTCACATTTTTAAGCACAGACCCGTTCCTTGGCTCCAGAGTTGAAACTGAGGGAGCAGCCAAGCATCCTATTACCAAGTTTGGATTTGATCCTGAGAGCAAAGGGCAGCCAGGAAAGGTTTTGAGAAGGAAACACAGCAGATTTGTGCTTTGAAAGATAGGGTCTAATGGGGCTGGAGAGATAGCCCAGTGGTTAAGGCACTTGCCTGCAAAGGGACAGGGTTTGATTCTATAGAACCCACGTAAAGCCAGATGCACAGTGGCACATGCATTTGGGGTTTGTTTGCAGCAGCCAGAGGCCCTGGTGTGCCCATTCTCTCTTTCTCTGTCTCTCTTTTATCTCTCTGCTTTCAGATAAATAAAAATATTTTTCTTTTAGAGATGGGTTTAGGCAAGACAAGAAGTAAAGTCTTTACAGGAGATGGAGGCTGAGACTGCCATTTAAAGAGTGTGGGCCTGGAGCAAATATTCACATGTGGCAGGAGAAAGGGAACCAGAGGTCAGAAGTCAGGGACCCTAGTCCAGCTCTGTGAGACTGCTGGGAGTTGGGTTCCTGTGAGAGGAAGGTAGGCTGGGCAGGATGGTTCCCTGTGACAGCGTTCACTGTCCCAGGCATTGTTCCAGATACCAGAATGCCATAGGGAACAAAGATAATCCTTCCTTTGTGGAGTTAACATTCTCCTGTACAGAGAGCTAGACAGACACCTGAACACCCATGTGATGCACAGATGGTGATACAATCCTAGGAAAGACCAGACAGAGCAGAGCAGGGATCCCAGCATCCTCTCAGAGTAGAAGTCCAGATACCCAGAAAGAAAATGGCAGGACTATGGGCCAGTGCAGTATTCTGGAAATGTCAGGTGGCCAAGTGAATGACTATAGGAAGTCAGAATGGCAAGGTGGCCAGGAACTCAGTTCCAAGTGGCTTATCACCAGGGTCAGATGCTAGGATTTGGTTCTGGGGACATGTGAGCCATGGAAGATAGTTGAGGCCATAATCTGACCTCCATGGATTTTTTATTAATTTTTTTTCAAATTTTTATTAACAATTTCCATGATTATAAAAAATATCCCATGGCAATACCCTCCCTTTTCCCTCTTTCCCCTTTGAAACTCCAATCTCCATCATATCCCCTCCCCATCTCAATCAGCCTCTCTTTCACTTTGATGTCATGATCTTTTCCTCCTCTTATGATGGTCTTGTGTAGGTAATATCAGGTAATGTGAGGTCATGGATATCCAGGCCATTTTGTGTCTGGGGGGAGCATGTTGTAAGGAGTCTTACCCTTCCTTTGGCTCTTACATTCTTTCTGCCACCTCTACCACATTAGACCCTGAGCCTTGGAAGGTGTGATAGAGATATTACAGTACTGAGCACTCCTGTCACTTCTTTCTAGCACCATCACAACTTCTGAGTTGTCCCAAGGTCACTGCCATCTGAAAAGAGAAGATTCTCTTCCAAAAGTGAGAGTAGCATTAATATAAGAGTATGAACATTAAGAGAAGTGCTTACTGGGCAGTTTGATAAGCATTGTATATACATTTAGCCAGACAACAGCAGTCATTACACCCCTAGGGCTCATAACTACCCCTGTTTTAAGTTTTCAGTATCAGGGATGTATTCCCTCCCATGGAGCGGGCCTCCAGTCCAATTAGAGGGCAGTTGGTTTCCACCATGACAGATATACCACTATTGCACCCATTGGCTTATTTGGCCTGGCTGGCCAGTTATAAGGCTTGCAGTGTCCACTGTTGAGTATCTTCACTGGTGTTTTCTCTTTCTCCCATTGAACTGCATGCAGAATGGCTTCTTCCAGCTTTCTGTCAGCTGGTCTACATGGATACGGTTATCAGCTCAGTTCCACAGGATGTCTCAGTGGCCTTGCAGCCCAAGTATGTGGAGTCTTCATCAATAGGGTCCTGGTGGGAAACCAAGGGCCTCAGCAATGGCCTATAATGTTTTGGGGGCATCAGGGGCCTCCCTGGCCAACAACTCACTGGAAGGTATCCCATCCCTGTTTTTTTAATTTTTTATTTATTCATTAGCATCAGAGAGAGAGGGAAAGAGAAAGCAACAGACAGAATGGGCACACCAGGGCTTACAGCCACTACAAACAAACAAACTCTAGACAAGTGTGCCCCCTTGTGCATCTGGCTAACGTGGGTCCTGGGGAATTGAAGCTGGGTCCTTTGGCTTTGTAGGCAAGTGCCATAACCACTAAGACATCTCTCCACCCCCATGTTTTTTTTCTCTTTCAATTTTTATTAACATTTTCCATGATCATAAAAAATATCCCATGGTAATACCCTCCCCCCACTTTCCCCTTTGAAATTCCATTCTCCATCATATCCCTTCCCTAATGCAATCAGTCTCTCTTTTATTTTGATGTCATGATATTTTCCTCCTCTTATGATGGTCTTATGTAGGTAGTGTCAGACACTATGAGGTCATGGATATCCAGGTCATTTTATGTCTAGAGGGAGCACGTTGTAAGGAGTCCTACCCTTCCTTTGGCTCTTACATTCTTTCTGCCACCTCTTCCACATTAGACCCTGAGCCTTGGAAGGTGTGATCAAGATGTTACTCAGTACTCTGGTCACTTCTTTCTAGCACTATACCTTCTGAGTCATCCCAAGGTCACTGCCATCTGAAAAAAGAAGATTCTCTACCTAAAGTGAGAGTAGCATTAATATAAGGGTATAAATATTAAGAGAAGTGCTTACTGGGCAGTTTGATAAGCATAGTAAACGTATTTTTCCAGACAGCAGCAGAAGTGTCACCCCTAGGGCTCATGACTATCCCTGTTTCAGGTTTTCAGTACCAGGGATGTATTTCCTCCTGTGGAGCGGGCCTACAGTCCAGTTAGAGGGCAGTTAGTTTCCACCATGACAGATGTGCCACTATTGCACCCGTTGGTTCATTTGGCCTGGCTGGCCAAATAAGGCTTGCAGTATCCACTGTTGAGTATCTTTTCTGGTGGTATCTCTTTCTCCCAGAGACAGGAGAGAGGGGCCAGCCTATGGAAGGCTCTCCTCTGTGCATGAGCCTGAGACACATCTGAGCCACAGCCACAGGGGAGGATGTAGAAGGGCAGGGAGCCCTGGAAAGAGGCTGCTGAGGTGATCCTGGCAGGTACTGCTTAGTGGAGGTGGCAAGTGGGGTAGGATTGGGATCCATGTTGAGTTTTCATCCATGTTCTTTTTTTTTCACCCTCTGAAGAGACCCATTGCTGCCACTCCTCAGGCCACAGAGGCCCGATGTGGCTTATGCCCCATTCTGCCCCTGGAGTTTGGTCATTCCACCCTTGTGCAGGGAATATGGGGACTCTCAGGCCCTTACAAACACCAGGGAAAAACGACCAACCAGCAGTAAAGCCAGGTGGTGAACAGTGCACAGTGGCCCACCCGGTCTATGTGGGTACAGTGCTGGCTTTGCCTCCCTCTTTATGTGTCCTGGACTAGAGTGAAACCTTACCTTGAAAACTCCAGCTCTGTAGTGTCAGACAATCCCAGCATTTAGGAGGCAAGTACAGGAAGATCAGGAGATTAAGGTCATCCTCAGTTACACAGCAAGTTTAAAGCCAGCCTGGACTACATAAAACTCAATCTTGATAAGAAAAAAAAACTTAAAATTTTTAAACCAGGTATGATACCTCATACCTATAATCCCAGCATTGGGAAAGCAGAGACAGGAGGATCACCACACGTTAGTGGTTAACCTGAACTAGAACAATTAAGTTTTAGGCCAACCTGGGCTGCAGAGTGAGACCTGTCTCAAAAACAAAACCAAACAAAACAAATTTTTTCTTAGGCGGGACATGGCAGCACACTCCTGTAACCCCAGCTTTAAGAATGAGGTAGATGCTGGAGAGATAGTTCAGCGGTTAAAGGTTCTAGGGTCTGATTCCCCAGGACTCACATAAACCAGATGCACAAGGGGGCGCATGTGTCCGGAGTTCATTTGTAGTGGCTGGAGGCCCTGGCGTGCCTATTCTGTCTCTCAAATAAGTAAATAAGTAAGTAAAAATTAGCAAAAAAATTTTTTTAAAAAGAGAATGAGGTAGGAAGATTACTGGTTGGAGGCTAGCCAGGCTACATAAAGAGACCTGTCTCAAAAAGCAAAAAGGACTCAGGAGGCTGAGATAGGACAGCTGTGAGTTTAAGACCAGCCTGTGGCTACAGAGTGAGTTCCAGGTCAGTTTGGGCTAGAGTGAGACCCTGTCTCGCAAAGAAAAATTAATGGCTGTTGACAGGATTGAAAAATATGACATAGACAGTGTCAGGATTAAGATTAGTGTATCCATAAAGCCAACCCTCAGCAACCACTGGAAGGTGTGGAAATCTCCAGAACACATTGTTGATATAAGTCAGGTACAGACAGAACAGCATTGCAGATGCTGCCAATTAGTTTAAGAAGGAACAGTTGGAAAGACATAGACCCTGGTCTGAAGGTCACTGATGTCTGTGTGAACGCTGAAAAGATGAAAAGGAGAGCTGACCACAGTTGCCTCTAGAAGGAAGACAAGTATCAGATTGGACACTTCCTTTTTTAAAAATTTTGATTTTATTTATTTGAGAGAGAGAATGGACATGCCAGGCCTCCAGACACATGCGCCACCTTGTGCATCTGGCTTATGTAGGTATTGGGAAATCTAACCTGTGTCCTTAGGCTTTATAAGCAAATACCTTAACTACTAAAGTATCTCTCCAGCCCCGGACACTTCCTTTTTATGTGGAGCCACTTCTGTGGTTCAATTTGACTTTCATCCTCTACTCATTTCCTATCATTACCACCTACAGAACAAATCAGATTGCCAACACTGCTCTAAGTGTTTTCTCCAAACAGGTCCCAATCTGGTTTTTTCAAAGATGTTAAAGGCATTTCCCTTTATAATCCAACATTGACATCTGGAATTAAGCTTCATAAAACCACTCAACCTTAGCTGGGTGTGGTGGCGTACACCTTTAATCCCAGAACTCAGGAGGCAGAAGTAGGAGGATCACAATGAGTTCAAGGCTGCCCTGAGTCTACATAGTGAATTTCAGGTCAGCCTGAACTAGAATGAGACCCTACCTTGAAAAACATAAATAAAAATTTTAAAAAAAAGTTTACCTTACCTGGTATGACGATGTTTGTTTTGAAGGGTTTTTATTTTGTTGTTGTTTATTTATTTGAGAATGCCTGACTGAGAGAGAAAGAGGCAGAGAGAGAGAGAGAATGGGTGCGCCAGGGCCTCTAGCCACTGAAAACGAACTCCAGAAGTGTGTGCCCCCTGTGCGTCTGGCTAACATGAGTCCTGGGGAGTCAAGCCTCGAACCAGGGTCCTTAGGCTTCACAGGCAAGCACTTAACCACTAAGCCATCTCTCCAGCCTAAAGGGTTTTTTTTTTAATAGTTTATTGTATTTATTTGACAGATAAAGAAACAGGCAGATAGAGAATGGGTGTGTCAGGACCTCTAGCCACTGCAAACAAACTCCAGGTGCAGGATTGCTGTGAATTCCAAGCCCACCTGTGCTACAGTGTAAGACTTTCAAAAAAAAAAAAACACACACATACCACATAGCCAGGCATGGTAGCACATGCCTTTAATCCCAGCACTTGGGAGGCAGAAGGAAGAGGATTGCCATGAGTTCGAGATTAGCCTGAGAATACATAGTGAATTCCAGGTCAACCTGGACTAGAGCGAGACCCTGCCTTGAAAATCAAAAATAAGAATAATACAGCAGGAGTGGGGAGATGGCTAGTTAAAGGTATTTGCTTGAAAAGCCTACCTAAACCCATCCAGGTTCAATTCCTCAGCATCCATATAAAGCCAGATGCAAAGTGGCACAATGCTTGGGTTAAAGGTGTGTGCCATCACACCCTGCTTCTTCTTCTTCTTCTTCTTTTTTTTAATTTGAGAGAAAGAGCTCTTTGTAATTGAGAGTGACCTTGAATTTCTGATCCTCCTGCCTCCTCCCCCTTAGTGCTGGGGATAAGTTTACACCACCACACCTGACGATTGCTCAGATTTTCCACAGCAGCAGTGTATTAGTGTTTCTCTTGTGATGTGAACTTGCTTCTTTGCCTTTGCAGTGACATGGGCTCCAGGGCTGGCTACCCCACTCAGGTTTACAAAACTACCAGCACTGAGACTCCTCGGCCCTCCCAGCTGGCCCAGTCCAGCCCTTTCCAGCTCTCCACTTCCGTCCCCAAGTCCTTCTTCTCGAAGCAGCCTGTGTACAACAAGCACCCAACAGGGTGGAAAAGAACAGACGAGCCCCCACCACGGCCGCTCGCCTTCCCTGACACTAAAAAGTAAGTGCCTGCACACACAGTGAGGTCACCCTGAGGAGAGAGAGGGTGACCCCCAACTCACTTACTGAAAGGATGACACATGCTAGTCCATACCTTGGGGGTACAAATATGAACAAGATGGATACACAAAGACCTTTACTCTGAGAGAGACAGTATTCAATTGAAGTGACAGAGTAAATAAAAATGTAATTTAGTATAGTAAAACACACCCATCACTCAGGAGGTAGAGATAGGAGAATTTGAGGTCAGCCTGGTCTACACGAGACTTTTAAAATAACTATATAGTCTCGGGGGGCTTCAAACTCACAGAGATCATCCTACCTCTGTCTCCTGAGTGCTGGGAGTAAAGGCATTTGCCACCACACCCAGCTAAAAATAGTCAAAAAGAAAAACCAGGCATAGTGGCACACGCCTTTACTCCCAGCACTCAGGAGGCAGAGGTAGGAGGATCACCATGAGTTCGAGCCCACCCTGAGACTACATAGTGTAGTGAATTCCAGGTCAGCCTGGGCTAGAGTGAGACCCTACCTACCTCCAAAAAAAAAAAAAGAAAGAAAGAAATTGGAGGCTGGAGAGATGGCTTAGTAATTAAGACACTTGCCAGCAAAGCCAAAAGACCCAGGTTCAATTCCCTGGTACCAATGTAAAGCCAGATGCACAAGGCACAAGGTGGCACATGTGTCTGGAGTTCATTTGCAGTGGCTAGTGGCCCTGGTGCACCCATTTTCTCTCTCTCGCATGCACGCACGTACCTCCTCCTCTCAAATAATTTTTTTGGTTTTTTGAGGTAGGGTCTCACTCAGGTCCAGACTGACCTGGAATTCACTGCATAGTCTCAGGGTGGCCTTGAACTCACAGTGCTCCTCCTACCTCTGCCTCCCAAATGCTGAGATTAATGGCATGTGCCACCACACCCAGCTTAATAAAATATTTTTTTAAGAAAAGGAAAGTGTATAATAGGCCAAATGATGGTTACTGAGTGGTATCTGGCTGGAGAACACTCCAAGCAGAGGAAATTGCAGCTGCAGAGACCCTAAGGCAAAAGTCAGCTTAAAGGAAAAGAGAAGAAAAGAAAGAGCCAGCTTGCCAGTACAAGGAAGGTCTTTGTGGCTACAACTGTGAGCAAGGGCTAGTGTGATAGGACATGAAGTCATAGTGTTAATGAGAACGTGAAGGGTCCTGTGGGCTATGTGTAACTGCCTTGGAGTTGGCTGTCAGTGACATGGAACCAGGAAAGGGTATGGAGAATAGGGACATTATCTAAATTGGATGCTCATAGGGTCCTTTGGGACTGTAGATGGGATAGCCTGCAAGGAGCAAGAAGGAGCTGCTATGTTGGTCAAAACAGGATGTGGGAGCAAGTGCTAGACTTAGAAGCATCATGAGGTGGTAAAGGAGCTAGATTTGTGATAGTAGACTGAAATAATACTCAGGTCAGGTGTGGAGTAAGAAGGAAGTAGAAGTGACACCTCATCTTGAAGTCTGGAGGTTAGATTGCCTGAGCTGATCTTGGGACTGTTCAAATGGGCATAGAGGAAGCCCAGGGGCCAAGCTCTGGATATATTACATTTGAGCCAAGACACTCAGGCAGATGTGCAGAAGAGGAGGAGAGTCTAGAGCACAGTAGAGAGGTCAGACTGATCCCAGGATTTGGGATGTGGTTGGCACAAGGCCCTGAGGCTGGAAGCATTTCCAAAGCAGAGAACATGAACAGAGTGGAGGGTGACAGCTCAGCGTAAGGCCCTAAGTGTCTAATGATTATAAGGGGCTAGGGAAGAAGGCCAGCAGACACTACCTGCAGGAAGAAGAGCCCCTGGACAGCATGTGGAAGAGGCCCAGAGATCAGGTTGGATGGACATGTGAACTGAGCACAGAATGATAGGATTAAGCCTCTAGAAGGTCGCTGAAGGAGGCAAGGTATGGGGGAGGCAGCATTGAGACCACTGTGTGAGGCATTTTAATATAGAATGGAAGAGAGGGAAGAGGGCTATATGGATAAGAAGGTGCTTTGGGGCTAGGTGTGTCATTTAAGGGTAGAGTGTGGCTTAGTGGTGGAGGCTATCGCCTAGAATCTACCAGTGTGACTCAGCAGTAGAGCATAAATGCCCTGGGTTCCATCTCTGGCACTACCAAACAGAAAAACAGACAGAGCTTATTTTTTAACTAGATATTATGATATTTAGCATTTGTTGAGCATTTACATATACCAACTCATTTATTTTTAACTTTTCAAGGTAGGGTCTTGCTCTAGCCCAGGCTGACCTAGAACACACTCTGTAGTCCCGTGCTGGCCTCAAACTCACAGTGATCCTCCTACCTCTGTCTCCTGAGTGCTGGGATTAAAGGCGTGTACCACTATACCTGTTTTATAGCAGCTCATTTCTGAGTTTTACTGAATGCATTAACTTATTGCATGCTTACAACAGATCCATAGGATGTGAAATTCTCCCCACTTCAGAAATAAGGCAATTTAGGAGAGGGAAAAAAAAGCTCTTTAATCTTGCTTAAACTAAAATCAAACAGATTACTCAGTGGTTAGAAATATAGGATCTAGGCTGGAGAGGTGGCTTAGTTAAGGTGCTTGCCTACAAAGGCTAAGGATCCAACTTCCATTCCCCAGGACCCACTTAAGCCACATGCACAAGGTGACACATGTCAAGTTTGTTTGCAATGGCCGAAGGCCCTGGCACACCCATTTTATCTGCTTCTTCCTCTCTTTCTTTCTCACTCCCTTCTTCCCTCTGTCTCTCAAATAAATGAATAAGATATTTTAAAAAAAAGAAATATAGGGTCTAATTTCCTGTGCCAGGCTTACTATATAGGTGCCTTCCACATACTAGATGCCAGCCCTACATAAAAGTCAGACACTTGTGCTGGACTCATGTAGAATCAGACCATACTTACAGCCTAGACGGGGAAAAAGAAAAGCTCAGAAATAACACAACTGGTCAGACATGGTAGTGCACAGCTTTAATCCCAGCACTCAGAAGGCAGAGGTAGGAGGATCACTGTGAGTTTAAAGCCAACCTAGGACTACACAGTGAATTCCAGGTCAGACTGGGCTAAAGTAAGACCCTACCTCTGAAAACCAAGAGAGAGAGAAAAGGCAACTGACTGAAGGAGGAAATGGATTTTATTTAGTTTTTTTAAAAATTTTTATTTATTTATTTGAGAGAGAGAATATGGATGTGCCAGGGACTTTAGCTATTGCAAATGAACTCCAGATGCATGCATCATCTTGTGCATCTGGCTTTATGTGGGTACTGGGGGAATCGAACCTGGGTCTTTAGGCTTCTCAAGCAAATGCCTTAACCACTAAGCAATCTCCCCAGCCATATTTCTTTAATTTTTTTATTCATTTATTTATTTATTTGAGAGAGAAAGATACAGATAGAGAGAGAGAATGAGCACACCAGGGCCTCTAGCCACTGCAAACGAACTCCAGATGAATGTGCCACCTTGTGCATCTGGCTTACGTAGGTCTTTGGCTTTGCAGCAAGCACCTTAACCCCTAAGCCATCTCTCCAGCCCAGAAATGGATTTTGGATTAGAGTTTAGGCAGCAAATCCAAGGCTTCCCTCCCTCCCTCCCTCCCTCCCTCCCTTCCTTCCTTCCTTCCTTCCAAAGTTCAAGACTCCTATTTCATTGGATGAGGAGGCATCTGCCTTTCTCCATCCTTTTATTATTATTTTTAAATTCTTTTTGAGGCAGGGTCTCATTCTAGCCTAGGCTGACCTGAAATCTACTCTGCAGCCCAGGCTGGCCTTAGATTCACTGAGATCCTCCTACTTAGATTAAAAGTACTGGACATCACTATGCCCAGTTTCCATCCTATTCTTTCTACCTTCTTTTCATGACCTGGTTGGGGCTGTTCAGATCTGTGGATGTCACAGAGCTTAGAGGGAGTGAGGTGTTGGGAGACAGGAGAGGGCCTCTGGAAATATGAGCAGGTATGACAGTGCACCTCCCACACTTCACTGACAGTCAGAGGAGATTCTCAGAACTAGATTCTGGTCACTTGCTTCTCTGCTTATAACCCTCAATGGCTTCCCCTGCCCCCAGATTTTACAAAAGCTCACAATCACTGAGCACATGGGTTTTTGGTTTGTTTGGTTGGTTTTGGTTTTTTGAGGTAGGCTGTCACTCTAGCCCAGGCTGGCTTGGAATTCACTATGTAGTCTCAGAGTGGCCTCGAACTCATGATGATCCTCCTACCTCTGCCTCCCAAGTGCTGGAATTAAAGGCGTGCACCACCACGCCCAGCTTTTTTTGTTTGTTTGGTTGGTTTTGTTTTAAATATATTTCATTTATTTATTTATTGAGAGAGAGAGAAAAAGAGGCAGAGAGGGAGAGAATGGGTGCACCAGGGCCTTCAGCCACTGCAAATAAACTCCAAATGCATGCACCCCCTTGTACATCTGGCTTACATAGGTCCTGGAGAATCAAATTGGAATCCTTTGGCTTTGCAGGCAAATGCCTTAATCAGTAAGCCATCCCTCCAGCCCTTATTTTGTTTTGTTTAGTTTTTTCTATTTTTTAAATATATTTTATGTATTTGAGAAAGAGAGAGAATGGATGCATCAGGGCCTCCAGTCATTGCAAATGAACTCCAAATTCATGTGCCACCTTGTGCATCTGGCTTATGTGGGTCCTGAAGAATCGAACCAGGATCCTTTGGCTTTGCAGGCAAACACCTTAACCACTAAGCCATCTCTCCAGCCCATGTTTTGTGTGTGTTTCCTCCCTCCCCCCCTCCCTCCCTCTCCCTCTCCCCCCCCCCTCTCTCTCTCTCTCTATATATATATATACACACACACACACACACATACATACATATAATTTTTTAATTAAAAGGTCGTACTCTTTTTTTTAAATATTTATTTATTTGCAAGAAAGAGGCAGAGAGAATAGGTACACCAGGGCCTCTAGCTACTGCAAATGAATGCTAGACACATGTACCACCTTGTGCATCTGGCTCTATGTGGGTACTGGGGAATCAAACCCAGATCCTTAGGCTTTACAGGGATGTGACTTAACCACAGAGCTATCTCTCCAGCCACCAAAAAGGTTGGACTCTTCTTTTGTTGTTGTTGTTGTTGATTTTTATTCATTTATTTAAGAGCAACAGACAAAGAGAGAAAGAGGCAGAGAAAGAGAGAATGAGCACACCAGGGCCTCCAGCCACTGAAAACGAACTCCAGACACATGTGCCCCCTTGGGCACCTGGCTAACATGGGTCCTGGGGAATTGAGCCTCAAACCAGAGTCCTTAGGCTTCACAGGCAAGTGCTTAACCACTAAGCTATCTTTCCAGCCCTTTTTGTTTGCTTTTATTTATTTATTTGAGAGCTCTCCAGCCTAAGGTTGGACTCTTCTATCCCCTCATCCCTATCACAAGTCTTCTGAGAGTCTTTATGTGTGGGGGTATTGGTATTCATTGTAGGGACCAAGAAGCCTCAAGTCAATCTGGGGGAGGGGGGGCGACACAGTACCTCAGGCTATTCCCATCCCTCCTAAAACTCATACACTCTTTCTGCCCCCTCTTCCACAATGTTCCCTGAGCCTTGGCAGGCAAGATAAAGATCTGTTTTAATGTTGCTTTCTCTGTAGACTCTGGATCTCTGTTGTTTGTTTGTGTTTAATTGTTTAATTTATTCACTTTTTTATAAAAAGGTTGCACTTATAGACCACTTCTCCTCTTCCCCAGTTCTGCTGAGGGTCTTCATTTGATTATTGGTATTCATTGTGGGGACCAAGAGGCCTCAGTCAGTCTCTGCAGGGGTGGGGGAAACATGGCGTCTCAGGCTGTTCCGTCCGCCCTGAGGCTCTTGCAGTCTTTCTGCACCTTCTTCTGCCATGCTCCCTGAGCCTTGGTAGGCAAGATAGAAATCTGATTTAATGTTCCTTTCTCTGTAGACTCTGGATCTCTGTTTTTATGAGGTTTCAGTGACCACAGTATCTGTTGCCATTTCCCTAGAACGGGTTTTCAGGCTTGATGTGAAAGCAGTATTGATATCACTACTTCCCCCTATAATGACTTCTGGGACTGGCAGATAAGGTGGAGGTGCCCCATCTCCTGGTAGACAGCTCTTTTCTTGATGTATTGATGTGTCCTTGTTCTCCCATGTATTCTCCTCCATCTGTAAAATAGAACAGATTTTCCAATAAAAGTGAGAACAGTTTGAATAAAAGGGGTAAGCCTAGTCATTAGAAAGGTATATTGATTTGGATATTCATTTTACTTAGTTAGAGAGCAGTGAAGGTTCTCTCTGAAACTATTGGTTTCCTGTTCTAGGGAATCAGGCTTGGTTCCCAGAGCCAGATAGTTCACCTCCACCGAGCAGGTCTCATGTCCAGTCTGTCAGCAGTTGGTTATCTACATCGGCTACATACCACTGTTGTCCAAGTGTCTACTTCTTTGAGCACACGTTTTGCATCAAGCACTTGTGCATTGAGTTCTTTGTCTAAACTTCAGCCCAAACCCTGTCTGACCTGCCTTCCCCTCCCTTCACACCTTCCCACTTCCTCCTTCACTCTGCTCCAGCCACACTGGCCTCTGGCTGAACCTCCAACTTGTCACCTACAAGTCCACCCCAGGGCCTTTGTACCACAGCCTGGAACACCTCTTTCAGATCTTCTCAGGCTTATGCCACTCTCAGATAGGCTTTCCCAGCCTTGGATAGGATAGCCCCCTACTGTCATTCTGTGTCCCTTACTTTCACTTCACATTAGGTGCCAGTATTTTAGTCAAAAGACACATGAAAGCCAGGTATAATGGCACACACTTTTAATCCCAGCACTCGGGAGGCAGAGGTAGGAGGATCACCATGAGTTCAAGGCCACCTGAGACTGCATAGTGAATTCCAGGTCAGCATGGACTACAGTAAAACCCTACCTCAAAAAAAAAGGCGGGGGGGAGGTAATATGATGGAGAATGGAATTTCAAAGGGGAAAGTGTGGGGGGGAGGGAGGGAATTACCATGGGATTTTTTTTATAATCATGGAAAATGGTAATAAAAATTTTAAAAATAAAAATAAAAAAGATGACACGACAGCCTGGATGTTGCCAGCCAAAATGAATATATTTCTGCACATACAGCCAGACTTTCAAAAAGGAGAGACACATGAAATCATAAAATCAAGACTGCCTGGGGGCTGGAGAAACGGCTTAGTGGTTAAGGCATTTGGCTGCAAAGCCAAAGGACCTTGGTTTGATTCCCCAGGACCCACATAAGCCAGATGCACAAGGGCGCACATGCATCTAGAGTTCCTTTGCAGTAGCTGGAGGCTCTGGCATGCCCATTCTCTCTTTCTCTCTCTCTCTCTCTCTCTCTCTCTTTCAAATAAATAAATAAAAATAAAGTTTGAAAAAAATAAAATAAAAAGACACGAGACCTGCATAGCACACTGTGAGTGATCACTTGATAAATGAACATGGATCTTATTAGAATCTAAGTGACAGGCCTACTTTTCATTATAGCTGGAGAGTTAACAGAGCCACACATGTTCCCCATGACCCATGGCTCTTCTGGGGACCTTTCCCCTCTGTACACTGTGCTTTCTGCCTGGAGCTCCCACTCACCTCAGCTCCCCACTTGTGTGTCCACTTTAAGGAGAAACCACAAACTTACATGACAAATGGATATCTCCTAGTTTTAGAGGCCAGAAAGTATCAATATGGTGGCTCCTACTATGTCATGAAGGAGGGACAGTCTGTTCCGGGCCCTTCTCTGCTTCTGGTGCTTTACTGGTGATCTTTGACATTCCCTGGCATGAGGTGGCACACCCCAGTATACCTGCTTTATCCTCACGGGGCCTTCTCCTCCATAGTTGGATCTCTGTGGTCTTTTTTCCCCAGTCCTATCAGATTAGAGTTCATTTTAACATGATTACCTCCACAAAGCCCCCATTTCCAAATAAGGTAACATACAGGCATGCTGGTTGTTGCAAGCAGCTTCCTATGGCTGGCAGGAAACATCCGACCAAGAGCAGCTTGTGGGAGGAAAGGGTTTATTTTGGCTTACAGACTCCAGGGGAAGCTCCATGATGGCAGGGGAAAGTGATGGCATGAGCAGAAGGTGGACATCACGTCCTGGCTAACATCAGGTAGCCAACAGCAGCAAGAGAGTGTGCCAAACACTGGCAAGGGGAAGCTGACTATAACACCCATAAGCCTGCCCCAACAATACATTGCCTCCTAAAGGATCCAATACCTAAAATGCCACCAGCTGGGGACCTAGCATTCAGAACACATAAGTTTATGGGGACACCTGAATCAAACCACCACACTGGTGATGAAAACTTAAACTTTTTTTTTTCTTGCAGTACTGGGAATTGAACACAGGACCTTATACATACTAGGCAAGCACTCTACCACTGAGCTATACCTCCAGCCCTTGTTTTATTGAGGCACAAACCTATGCTCTTTCTGCCTCTGCCTCCTAAGTGCTGGGTTTACAGATATGTGCCACCATGATCAGCTACAATTAATATGTATGTGTGCTTCTTTATTGGTATGTGTATGTGGTATGATGTATGTATGTGTATATGCCCTTGAGACACCCCATGTGCTATCCTTTGGTGGGGTGCACTTGCCTGGAACGGCCAGAGCAAATGATCCCAGAGCTTGCCTTTTTTTAAGAGGAAGAAAGGATTTATTTCAAGTTTACAGGTCCAGGGGAAGTTCTGTAGATGGCAGAAGCTGCTCGCATATATCCAAGCAGAGAGAAATAACCAAATAGCCAGAAAAAACCAACAGCAGCAAACACATAGCAGTAGCAGGAACTGCCTTTTTTTTTTTTTTTTTCTTCCTTAGCTGCAAAGATTCCCAGGTCTCTGCTCTCCTGCAGGACTAGGATTACAGGTGTTTAGGGCCACGCCCAGCTGTTTATGTGGGTGCTGGAGATTCTAACTTTGACAGTCTCAGACCCCCCCCCCCAAACCTTGCATGAAACACATTTAACTGCTGAGCTATCTCATTTATATTTGTGTTTATGTATATATGTGTATATGTGTATTTTTTTTTTTAAGACGGGGTCTTATGTAGCTAAGGCTGGCCTTGAATTCCTGATTTTCCTTCCTCCAGCTCCTGAGCCTTGGGATGTGTAGCATCTTGCCTTATTTATGTGGTGCTGGGATCCTCCCACATGCTAGGCAAGCACTCTATTAAATGAGCTACATCCCAGTCCCTACAGGTATATATTTTAATATTATTTATTTATTTTAGACAGAACGAGGCAAACAGAGAGAGTATGTGTATACCAGGGCCTCCTGCCACTAAATGAATTCCAGATGCATGTACCACTTTGGCATCTGGCTTTACATAGGTACTGGGGAATTGAACCAGCTATCAGACTTTGCAAGTCAGCACCTCTAACCACTGAGAAATCTCTCCTGTCCCTGATATTTTTTCACTCTAGCTCAGGCTGATCTGGAACTCAAAAAAAAAAAAAAATGGGGGGCTGGAGAGATGGCTTTGCAGTTAAGACCTTTGCCTGCAAAGTCAAAGGATCCCAGTTCGATTCTCCAGGACCCACACATGGCAGATGCACGAGGGGGCCCATGCATCTGGAGTTAATTTACAGTGGCTGGAGGCCCTGGTGTGCCCATCTTCTCTCTCTACCCCTTTGTCTCTCAAATAAGTAAAATATATTTTTCAAAAAATGCCTCCCTGGTCTGGAAAGATTGCTTAGTGGTTAAGGTGCTTGCCAGCAAAGCCAAAGGGCCCAGGTTTGATTCCCCAGTACCCACATAAAGCTGAATACACAAGGCAGCGCATGTTTGCAGTGGCTAGAGGCCCTAGCATGCCCATTCACATTTTTTCTCTCTCTCTCTGTCTCTCTCTCTCTCTCTCTCTCAGATAAATAAGTAAAATATTTTTTAAAAAATACCTTCCTAGAGCTGGGCGTGGTGGCACACGCCCTTAATCCCAGCACTTGGGAGACAGAAGTAGGAGGATCACTGTGAATTCGAGGCCACCCCGAGACTCCATAGTGAATTCCAGGTCAGCTTGAGCCAGAGTGAGACCCTACCTTCCTAGCTGGGTGTGGTGGAGCACACCTTTAATCCCAGAACTTGGGAGGCAGAGGTAGGAGAATCGCCGTGAGTTTAAAGCTGCCCTGAGACTACATTCCAGGTCAGCCTGAGCTAGAGTGAGACCCTATCTTAAAAAAAAAAAAAAAAAAAAGTCCTGGGGTTAGAGAGATGGTTTAGCAGCTAAAGCACTTGCCTGCAAAACCTAAGGACCCAGATTCGATTCCCCAATACCCATGTAAGTCAGATGCACATGGGGTACATGTATCTGGAGTTTGTTTGCAGTGGCTGGAAGTCCTAGTGCACCCATTCTCTCTTTTTCTCTCTCCCTGCCTATCTCCTTCCCTCCCTCTTCCCCCCCCCCTCAAATAAATAAAAACAATTTTTTGTTTGTTTTTTTCAAGGTAGGGTCTCAGTATAGCCCAGGCTGTCCTGGAATTCACTGTGTAGTCTCAGGGTGGCCTCAAATTCATGGTGATCCTTCTACCTCTTCCTCCTGAGTGCTGGGATTAAAGTTGTGCACCACCACGCCCGGTTCGTTTTTGATTGTTTTAACATGGGTACCAGGGATTAAATTTAGGTTCTCATGGCTGTGCAGCAAGTGCTCTTACCCACTGAGCCATCTTCCTGTCCCAGTTTGTGCCTTTTCTGAGGTGTCTCTGCTTGAGCACACACTTACTTATTTATAAGAGATGGTGTGAGCTAGTGAAGGACAGACCATATGTGGCAGGGACCAAGTGTTTACCACAACAAGGCTCTCACGCCAGTCCTGGCTAACAGCTTTGCCTCAGGAATTGCCAAGCAGCTTTATTTTTTTCTACAAACTGAATTCTATGGCCTGCCTTCCCCATAGCTGCTACTCACCTCAGATTCTCTCTTTAAACTCTGTTTTAATGGTGGCCCTCACCTCCAGGGTGACTTTCGGAGTTATTCCAAATTCCTGACCACAAGGCTGGCTGGTGAGGATGTATCATACTAGAGAGGCCACACTCAGGAGCAGGGGCAGAGCCAGCAGCCCTCTGCTGGCCTCTTTGGTGCCTCCACCTCAGGCTGATCTGCCTTCAGGCTTGACTGCCCTTGAAACCAGATGGTTCTGTGGCCATAAAAGCCTCACAGGGCTGGTGTAGCCAGACTTGGGCCTCGGTGCTCCAGAAAGCAGCCATAGTGGCACAGAGTTGTCAAGAGACCACTAGCCTTCATCTGTAGGACTGAAGGTCAGATAGGAAGAAGCCCTTGGAACAAATAGTTTCTCCTGTCCCCAAAGTGCCTGCTATTCAGTATAGTCATGATCAGGCAAGCCCCTGGTCACAGATGAGGACCCAGGCCCCAACAGCCTTCCTTATATGTGAGGAGGGACTACCCACTTACCTGAGGCCATGGAGGAGACATGATGAAATCACGGGAGTAAGGAGCAACCCAGGGCCTGAGAGACAGAAGGTGGTATTTGTCAGTGCTATGTCTGTACCCACAGCTATAAGTGTAGTCCTATGAGTCAGGTAACCCGAGACCAGGTCACAGTTCCACATGCCCTTGTTGGAACCTTCTGGAATAAAGTGCCCTCTCTTAGGATGTGAAGATTTTTTTTTTCAAGGTAGGGTTTCACACTAGCGCAGGCTGACCTGGAACTCACTATGTAGTCTCAGGGTGGCCTCAAACTCACAGCAACCCTCCTACCTCTGCCTCCTGAGTACTGGGATTAGAGGCATGCACCACCACGCCCAGCTTGTAAAGATGGTTTTATAACCCATCTCTCATGACTGCCTGAAGAATGCATGAAACACCCAGCCAGGGCCCATGCATACTGAACACTGCTGTCTTCATAAGCAAGTGGTTCAGAGCAGCTGGCAGACATGAGTTCTGTGTGCCTTAGTTTCCAAGCCACAAGAGGGAAGACCACAGAGATGGTAGGAGGCTTCAAGCAGTGGCTTCCAGTGGCTTACATTGGCTTCTGGGCTCCCTCATTTCTTGGGTTTGGCCCTTCCCCTGCAACTTCACCTCAGTGCCACCAAGAAAAAGCCACGGGAGGGCCTCTCCAGACCCCAGTTCCTCACAAACAGCAAGGCTGTCCCCATCTCTGCCAGCCAAATTGGCAGAATCCCAGCTTAGCCAAGCCAACTACCATGCTAATTGACTTAACTAACCTGACTCCAAGGGAGCTGCCCCAGCTGGAAGCCAGAGTTCTGAATCCTCCAAGATTGGGCCATGCTGCAGCTCACCCAAGCTTGCCTGAGCTTCTGTCCTATCTGCCACCAGGAAAAGAAACTGCTCCTGTCAGAGGCCTGCCTGCAGAGCCTTCTCGGTACTTGTCAATCTTTCTTTTTCTTTTGAATATTTATTTGTTTGAGAGAGGAAAAGAGAGAAGCAGATAGAGAATGAGCATGCCAGGGCCTCAAGCCACTGCAAATGAACTCCAGACACATGCACCACCTTGTGCATCTTTCTTACGTAGGAACTGGGTCCTAAGGCTTCACAGGCAAGTGCCTCAAGTACTAAGCCATCTCTCCAAACCAGTCTTCTTTTTTCTTTTCAAGGCAGGGTATCACTATAGCTCAGGCTGACCTGGAATTCACTATGTAATCTCAGGGTGGCTTCTCTCCTACCTCTGCCTCCTGAGGGCTGGAATTTAAGGAGTGCACCACCACGCCCAGGCTAGGTAGTCTTTCTTTTTTTAGCAGAAGTGGTTTAATTCCACACCATGGCAGAACCCAAACTTAGACAGCATGAGCAAGTCAAAGATATGTCCAGGAATAGGTTGCCTTCATTTATGTTGTGGAAAGTAAAGTACACACAGGGTAGAAACTATAATACCTCAGAGGTTTGGATTATTGATTTGGGGTTGCTGTTGGCTTATGTGTTTTGTTTTGGGGGACAAGTCTCATGTAGTATACACTGACCTAGAACTCCATGTAGCTGAGGATAGCCTTCAACTTCTGATCCTCCTGCCTCCCAAAGTGCTGGGTTTACAGGCATGCACTGCTGTGTCCAGTGCTGTAGGTCACTACACCAAGTTCTTTAGTGAAAAATAAGCCTCCCTTTTTCTTCCCAGGCCCAAGTCCTTGGCTCTCCTACCCCAAAGCAGCACTCTTCATTTCTCTGTCCTTTAAGATACACTGAACATGACCTAACACATGTGATCATATACACTTTTCTTTTGTTTGGTGTTTTTGTGTTTGGAGTTTTCTCTTAAACTGTTTGAAATAGTCTTCATTATTTACCAGCCTAGCCTTGAATTCCCAAGTCCCCCAGCCTCAGCCTCCTAAGTACTATGATTATGGGCATGTGCCACCTCACCTGACTCCTTGCACCCTTTTTATTTATTTATTTATTTTGAGTTAGGGTCTCACCCTAACTCAGCTTGACCCAGAATTCAGTATGTAGTTTCAAGGTGGCCTTGAACTCACAGTGATCCTCTTACTTCTGCCTCCTGAGTGCTAGGATTAAAGGTGTGCGCCACCATGCCCAGCCTTGCTCCCCTTTTTATGGGTCAATATTCATCTGTGTTTCTGCTTTTCTTTTCAAGTCTCTTTGCAGTGAATGGTTCCATATTAGGGCTTAGAAAATGGTTTTATACCAACCAAGAAGTAGCCCATTTACAGCTACCAGCACTAAGATCATTATATTCAAACAATTATGGATACCAGAGATCTAGAGAAAAAAAATAAAAGATCAGAGATTTGTTTAAGCCTACTTGTTTTAGAGGGGGGTTGTTTGCCTTTCTGGAATGGAACCTTGAGCCTCACATATGCTAGGCAAGCGTGGGCTGGGGATATATAGTTCAAGGATAGCACTCTTGACTCTTGCCTCAAACACATGAGTAAATAAGGGTCTGAAGGCATGGCTCAGCAGTGAAACACTTGCCTAGAATCCACCAGTGAGGGGCTGGGGCTCAGTGGTAGCCCTGTCGTCATGTCCACCAATGAGAGATGAGGGCGTGGCCCAGAGGTAGAGTACTTGCCTAGAATTCACCAGTGAGGGACTAGAGGCATAAAGCACTTGCCTGTGGGCTGGGGATGTAACTCAGTTGATGGAGTGCCTACTTAGGATGCACAAAGCCCTGAACTCAGTCCACACTACCACATGGTATGGTGGTACACATTTGTAATCCTAGCATTTGGGAAGTAGAGACTGGAAGATCACAGGTTCAAGGTTATCTTCAGCTGCATAAGGAATTTGAGGCCAATCTACCTCTATATGAGACCCTATCTCACAAAAAGAGAGAAAAACTTTTTTTTTTTTAATGTAGTGTCTCTCAGAAAACCTTCCTTCGGAGTTCAGTGAAAGGGGATAGGAAACAAAAGAAAATAATGATCAAAATACCTGTATATTCGGGCTGGAGAAATGGCTTAGTGGTAAGGCACTTGCCTGCAAAGCAAAAAGACCCAGGTTCAATTCCCTAGGACCCACATAAGCCAGACTCACAAGGGGGCACATGCATCTGGAGTTCATTTGCAGCAACTGGAGGCCTTGGTATGCCCATTCTTTCTCTCTCTCAAATAAATAAAGAAAAAAATATATATGTGTGTGTGTAAAACCAATAAAAAACACTTCGTAGGGCTGGAGAGATGGCTTAGCGATTGAGGCACATGCCTGTGAAACCCAAGGACCCAGGTTCGATTCTCCAGGTCCCTTGTAAGCCAGATGCACATGGTGGTGCATGCATCTGGAGTACCTTTGTAGTGGCTAGAGAACCTGCCACACCTATTTCCCCCCTTCCTTCCTCTCTCTTTCTCTCTCTCTCTCCCTAATAAATAAATAAAAATAGGTCTTAAAAAAATTTCTAAAAAGTGAACTGGGAGGCCTAGGTAGGAAGATTCCTGTGAGTTTCAAGTCAGCCTGGGCTAGAGAACCTACAGGGGATGGAGGTGGTGGGGGGACAAAAGTGAACTGCAAGCTGAGCATGGTAGTTACATGTCTTTAGTCCCAGCACTCAGAAGGCTGAAGTAGGAGGATCCAACCTGGGTTGTGGAGTTCCAGGTCACCCTGGGCTAAAGTAAGACCCTGCTTCACAAAAAATAAATAAAACAGAACTGCAGCCCTACCAAAACAATAAAGTTACATTTAATTTTTAAAGTTTTTAAAAAGTTTGAAAGAGAGCAACAGTTATTAAGAGCATTCTACCATGTTTCCTGCATCAGAGATAAAATGAGAAGAAAATGCTTGCTTAGCATGTGCAAGGCCCTAAGTTCCATCCCAGCACCGCACCACAAAAGGAAAAAATTAAACTCCAGGCTAGGCAAGAGTTCTGCCACTGTGCCATGCCCCCAGCCCTATTGCATAAATTTTGCAAGGTGTTTTTCTACTCCACAGACAGAACCCCATACACATACCACTGTAAGTTTTTCTGAAGTAGCCATTTCCAGAAGTAAAACTGCCAGGGTGGAGATAGTATCTAAATGTTTGCCACTTTTTTGTGTGTGAATGTTCCTATGATTTATATGTGTGTGTCTGCCTCATGCACATATGTGTAGAAGCCTGTCTTTTGAGGTAGCATCAGCAACTGTGAGGTCATGAATATCAAGGTCATTTTATGTCTGGAAGACAGCATTGTAAGCACTTCTCACCTTTCTTTGGCTCTTTACATTCTTTCCTCCACCTCTTCTGCAATGGGCCCTGAGCTTTAGAAGGTATGATAGAGATGCCTTTCTTAGTGCTTATCATTCCATTGTGACTCTTCCCTGCACTATTGTGTGTTGTGAGTCACACCAGTGGTCACTGCCATCTGAAAAGAGAAGCTCCTCTAACCAAAAGTGATAGTAGAATTAATATATGGGCATAAACTCAAGTGTTTAAGTCAGAGTGTGGTGGCACACACCTTTAATCCCAACATTCCAGAGGCAGATATAGGAAGATCTTTATGAGTTTGAGATTAGCCTGGGACTACACAGTGAGTGCCAGGTCAGCCTGGGCTAAGGTGAGACTCTACCTCAAAAACAATAACAACAAAATAATAATAAAATAAATAAAATTAAGAGAGTAGTTTGCATGGGCATAATATATGCATTTAAGGAAAGTAGTTCCTCCCCCCCCCCCCAGGGTTTATGACCTCCTAACCACAGGCTTTTAAAAAATAAATATTTAGTTTTATTTATTTATTTGAAAGAGAGGGAAAGGAGAGAAAGAGAGAATGGATGTGCCAGGGCCTCTAGCTACTGCAAACAAACTCCAGATGCATGTGACACCTTGTGCATCTGTCTTTACATGGGTCCTGGGAAATTGGTCTTTTGGCTTTGCAGGCAAGTGCCTTAATTGCTAAGTCATCTCTTCAGCCCAGCTATAGGCTTTTGACTAGGTTTTCAGTACCAGACATGAATTCCCTGCCATGGAGTGGGCCTCTAGACCAATCAGAGAGCCTTTGGTCCCCCCCCCCAAAAAAAACAGACATTCCACCATTGCACCATTTGGCACATTTGGCCTGTCTGGCCAGCTGTGCAGCTTGCAGGGTCCACTGCTGCTGATTAAGACCAGTGATAACTTGTCTCCCCCCAAAAGCTTCATGCTGCTTGCACAGCCCTTTCCAGCATCCTGACAGCTGGTCAACAGGGAGCTTTCCATCTCAGCTCCAGCTTGATTACTCAATGATTGCTGCCCAAGCATGTGGAGTCTTCAGCAGCAGGTATAGATAGCTTAAAGTAGCAGCTTGTACCCGCTGACCCCAACACTCTCCTTCTAGGCAAGTGGACACCAACACAAAAAACGTCTTTGGTCAGCCACGGTTGAGAGCATCCCTGCGAGACCTTCGATCCCCACGGAAAAACTATAAGTCAACCATTGAGGACGACCTGAAGAAACTCATCATCATGGACAACTTGGGGCCAGAGCAAGAACGGGACACAGGAGTGCGTGCCAGGTGGCCCAAGGCAGGGTGGGAGGGGGCAGTGCTCTCTGCTGAGGCCTCAGCCTTTGCCATCTGCCGGCCCATTTGGGGTAGAATGAAGGTCCCATATTAGTCAGGGGCAAAGTTAGAACTTAAGCCTGCCAGAGCAGGACCCTAGAGCTAGATCTCACATCCTTGTCCCCAAACCCAGGATTACAGAGCACAAGAGCATAATGGTCTCCTGGGGAAAACTCGTTCCCTAATTCCCCAAGGACAGAGCAGGACCAAACAATGGGCACCATTGTACCTCCATTGTCTCTGTCTGCCTTGGTGGCCTCAGTACAGTCTTCATGAGGACCAGGACAGGTCTTTGCTGAGGGTAACAATACATACGTATAATCCCATCCCTTGAGAAGTTGGGGCAAGAGGGCTGTGAGTACCAGGCCAGCCTGTACCACAGGCTTTGATGATCTCAAAAGAAACAGAAAGGCTGGATATAGCTCAGTGATAGATTGCTTGCCTAGCATGCACAAGGCCCTAGGTTCAATCCTCAGTACAAAAAGAGGGAGAAAGAAAACAGGTCCCCAATCTCCTGTATTTAGGTCCCACCAGCCTCAAGCTTTGGGGGCAGAGGGCATATTGGTGTTAGTGGTGCCCTCCAGAGCCTCTGGCTCTCACAAGTTGAGTATGGCTTGTGCTACCTTCCCTAGTTAGCCTTGTCCTTTCCTGGAACTAAAGGTTGGGGTCAAAAGCCATGGGCCACAAGTCAGGAAGGGTGAACCCCCAGGGAAACCAAGTTCTTTGATCAGAAAGGGTAAAGAAGTAGCTGCTGAACAGGTTAGGACATACCAGGATACCCCTGAGTACCAGGACCACAGGCCAGGCCTGGTGTGACATTACCTTATCTCACTCCATCGTAGCAGCAGTCCCCTCAGAAGACCCTGCAGCGGACACTGTCAGATGAGAGCCTGTGCAGTGGGCGCCGGGATCCCAGCTTTGCCAACCCTGCCAACCTGGAACCAGGTCTCCCCAGCGATGTGCTCTTTACCAGTACCTGCACCTTTCCCTCCAGCACGCTGCCTGCCCGCCGCCAGCACCCACACCCACCCAGTGGTGCTCCCAGCATTATCCCAGCCACCGGCAACGGGTTCCCAGAAAAGAAATGTGAGCCTGGGCATCCTGGGGCTGTGAATCACCCAAACCTGGGAAGTAAGGGACACCACGCACAGGGGGCACCTGGAGGTCATCTGTGCTGGGTCATGCTAGGGAGCAAACAGGTGCATAGGAGCTTCCGGGGAACTGATAGTTGTACCCTCAGGGTCTCATATGGTCACAGAGGAAAGGACTGGGGTCACCCCTGAGGCCACAGGAAAGAAGTCAAGCTCTGAAGGTGCAGATCCAAGGGAAGGTATTTACATCAGCAGCTCCCTGGCTCCTGCTCCTTAGCCTCCCTGCCCCACCCAGGTAGCACACTTCCTGAGTATGTACTTATCAATGTGATTTCCCCAAATGTATTATACTTGCAGAGTGTCTGGATGGAATTTATCCACCCTTGTATTCATCTAACAAATATTTATTGAGTATTCTCTGCAAGCAGGGTGCTAGCAAACCCTCCCTCAAAAAAGAAAAAACCCTAAAATATGGGCTAGAGAGTGGTTAAGGCACTTGCTTGCAAAGCCTAACAACCCAGGTTTGATTCTCCAGTACCCACATAAAGCCAGATTCACAAAGTGGCACATGCATCTAGAGTCTATGTCCCTTTCTACTTGTAAATAATTTTTAAATGTATTTTTAAAAATACATCGCCTTTAATCCCAGCACTTGAAAGGCAGAGGTAGGATCACCATGAGTTCAAGGCTACCAGGAATACATAGTGAATTCCAGGTCAGCCTAGGCTAAGGTGAAGCCCTACCTGGGGTAGGGGGACTAAGGCAGCCAAAGTTACTCAGAAATTTGAGGCCAGTCTTGGCTATAGCAAAGCCCTATCTTGATTTAAAAAAAAAAAAAAAAAAAAGCCAGGCGTGGTGGCCTTTAATCCCAGCACTCAGGAGGCAGAGGTAGGAGGATCACTGTGAGTTCCAATCCACACTGAGACTCCAGAGTAAATTCCAAGTCAGCCTGGGGTAGAGTGAGACCCTACCTCAAACAATAATGAATTAATTGAAGCTGGGCATGTTGGCACACGCCTTTAAATCCCAGCACTCAGGAGGCAGGGGTAGGAGGATTGCTGTGAGTTCAAGGCTACCCTGAGACTCCATAGTGAATTCCAGGTCAGCCTGAGCTAGAGTGAGACCCTACCTCAAAAAACCAAAAAAAAAAAAAAAAAAAAATTTAATTAATTGAAAAGAGGGCTGGAGGGATGTAAAGGCACTTGCTTTCAAAGCCTGACAACCTGGGTTCAGTTCCCCAGTACCCATGTAAAGCCAGATATACAAAATGGCACATGCATCTAGAGTTCTGGTATGCCCGTACTTTCTCCCCCCCCACACACACACACAAATAAGTAAATGATTTTTTAATTATTAAAAAAAAAAAAGAAGGCTGGAGGAATGGCTTAGTAATTAAGACATTTGCCTGCAAAGCCAAAAGACCCAGGCTTGATTTCCCAAGACCCACATAAGCCAGATGCACAAGGGGGTGCATATGTCTGGAGTTCCTTTGCAGTGGTTGGAGGCCCTAGTGTACCCACTCTCTCTATATGTCTGTCTGTCTGTCTCTCTCTATCTCTCTCTCAAATAAGTAAATAAGTCTAGTGTGGTGGCACATGTCTTTAATCCCAGCACTTGAGAGGCAGAGGTAGAAGGATCACCAAGAGTTCAAGGCCACCCTGAGACTACATAGTGAATTCCAGGTCAACCTAAGCTAGAGTGAGACCTTAACCTCAATAAATAAAAAATAAAAGTTAAAAAAATAATTAATTAAAACTTTAAAGAGGGCTGGAGAAATGGCTTAGTGGTTAAGACGTATGCCCACAAAGCCTAAGAACCCAGGTTCAATTCTCCAGGTCCCACATAAGCCAAAGGCACATGCTGGCACATGCATATGGAGTTCATTTGCAGTGGCTGGAGGCTGTGGTGCTCCCATTCTCTCTCTCCCTCTCTCCCTGTCTCAAATAAATAAATAAAATAGATGAATAAAATGTTTTTTTTTTAAATTAAAAAAGCCGGGCATGGTGGCACATGCCTTTAATCCCAGCACTCAGGAGGCAGAGGTAGGAGGATCACCATGAGTTCGAGGCCACCCTGAGACTCCATAGTGAGTTCCAGGTCAGCCTGGGCTAGAGTGAGACCCTACCTCAAAAAAAAAAAAAAGGAGGGCTGGAGAGATGGCTTAGCGGTTAAGCGCTTGCCTGTGAAGCCTAAGGACCCCGGTTCGAGGCTCGGTTCCCCAGGTCCCACGTTAGCCAGATGCACAAGGGGGCGCACGCGTCTGGAGTTCGTTTGCAGAGGCTGGAAGCCCTGGCGCGCCCATTCTCTCTCTCCCTCTATCTGTCTTTCTCTCTGTGTCTGTCGCTCTCAAATAAATAAATAAATAAAAAAACTTTAAAAAATAAAAAAATTAAAAAAAAAAAAAGGAGAGCCGGGCATGGTGGCACATACTTTTAATCCTAGAACTCAGGAGGCAGAGGTAGGTGGATCACCATGAGTTTGAGGCCTGCCTGAGACTACATAGTGAATTCTAGGTCAGCCTGGGATAGAGTGAGGCTCCACCTCAAAAAACCAAAAAGAAAAAAAAAAAAAAAAGCCAGATGTAGCAGTGGCACATACCTTTAATTGCAGCACTGGGGAGGCTGATGTAGGTGGGTCACCATGAATTCAAAACCAGCCCAGACTGCAGTCTGAGTTCCAAGTCAGTATAAGCTAGAGTGAGACCTGCTTCAAAAAAAAAAAAAAAAAATCAAAAAACCAAAAATAAATTTTAAAATTAATAAATAAAAAGGAAAGAGGTAGTAAGGCAGGTAGTGATACCATTGATTCATTCTGTGATCCCTTTCTACATCACTGTAGCTCTAAAACTGAAAGGCAGTGGGTGTGATGCCTGTATGTGCTGATTGGTAGCAAAATCTGTCTGAGACAGGAGCTTTTTTGTAAAGGAGTATTTTGGGGGGGGCAGGGGTTGGTTGCCTTTTGAGTTTGAATTTTTTGTTATTTTGTTTCTGTTGTTTAATATATTTTTATTTACTTATTTACAAGCAGAGAGAGACAGAGAGAATGGGTACGCCAGGGTCTCCAGCCACTGCATACAAACTCCAGACGCATGCGCCACCTTGTACATCTGGTTTCATGTGGGTACTGGGGAATTGAACTCAAGTCCTTAGGATTTGAAGGAAAGTGGCTTAACAATAGAGCCTCCAGCCCTCTGGAGTTTTTTTGTTGTTTTATTTTGTTTTGTTTTGAGACAGGATCTCACATTGTAGCCCAGGCTGGCCTTTAATGCACTATCTAATGCAGGTCAACCTCGAGTTTGCCTTAAACTCACTGTGTAACCCAGACCAATTTTAAATTTTGTTTTTGTTTTTGTTTTCCTATTTTTGTTTTTTTGAGGTAGGGTCTTACTCTGGTCTAGGTTACCTGGAATTAACTATGTATTCTCAGGGTGACTTTGAACTCATGGCATTCCTCCTACCTCTACCTCCCAAGTGCTGGGATTAAAGACGTGTGCCACCATGCCCAGCTCCAATCTTAAATTTGACCTGTCTTCCCACCTCAGCTTCCTAAGAGCTGGAATCATCATAAGCATGTATCACCTCACAACACTTTTTGTGTTTTTGTTTTAATTCTTTTTAATTTTTATTATATTTTAGAGAGAGAATTGGCACACCAGATCCTCAGCCACTGAGGTTGAACTCCAGATGCTTGCACCACCCAGTGGGCATGTGTGACCTTCTACTTGCCTCACCTTTGTATGTCTGGCTTACATGGAATGTGAAGAATTGAACATGGGTCCTTGGGCTTCACAGGCAAACACCTTAAGCGCTAAGCCATCTCTCCAGTACCACTTTTTAGTTTTTTTAAATAGGATCCCACTGGTACACCAATCTGTCCTGATGGTCACTATAGCCCAGGCTATACTTAAACTCACATTAGTTCTCCTCTATCAGCTTTACATGGGATTACATGCATGAGTTACCATGCCCAACTATTTCATACTCCCCTCCATTAGGAGTGGCAAGTGGCTTCATTGCAGCGTGCTGGTTAGGTGGTTATAGAGTGTTGGTTGGTCTTTTGGGGTGTTAAAAATGCACTTTACTTTCTAAAAACCAGACACATCTTGAATTCAAATGTTTCTACACCAAGAATCCTAGCTGTGAGGTCTTATCTCCACATCGCCCTAAAGTCCCTGTATCTCCTATACATCGTGGGGGATGAGATGAAGGAGATGGTGCTGGGATTCTTTTGAGGGCTCTATCTCCCCTTTCTCCCTCCGTGTGTGTGTGTGTGTGTGTGTGTGTGTGTCTTTTTGTTTTGTTTTTTTGTTTTGAGGTAGGGTCTCACTCTAGCTCAGACTGACCTGGAAGTCACTATGTCAGCTCAGGCTGGCCTGGAACTCACGGCGATCCTCTTACCTCTGCCTCCCAAGTGCACCACCACTCCCAGTTCTCATCTCTTTTCTTAAGACCCGTGGTGCCCTTCTGCTCTACTCTTGGTATTCTTGCCCTGGTGTTCTAAGATGTTAGCCCCAGGGCCCCTCCCCAGCCCCTGCACCTCAAGGAACCCCTGAAAATCACCCAGCCCAACATACTCTGCCTTTCCTCAGATCACTCGGCATAGCTGGTCCTCTGCGAGACATGCTTTTCCAGGTAATTCAGGTTCTTCTTTAGGCCTGGCAGTCACTCCTTTTTCCTGGAGGTCTCCCTAAGCCCTGAACTAGTCATCTTATACCCAGGGTACCTGGCCCTCTCCCAGAACTGCCAGGACCGCCTCATGTTTCCTACGCCCACCACATGTCTCCTGTCCCAGCCACCAGCCTTCAGCCTTGCTATACCTGGATGGGATCTGTCACTATGAAAATGTTCCACATCCTCACCTGGACTAGGGACACACTAAGTACACTAGCACACTCGCACATACACCTATATATGTAGGTGTTGGCAAGAAGATTTATCCAAGAGATTACAGAGCCTTTGGTAGGCCTGGCAGGATATGTACTGTTGCAGGGACAGCCACATAGCCTGACCCCACAGCCAGAGGAGCCTGCGCATACCTGTGGCAGGCACCGTGTCCCTCAGGGTGATTCACAAGGTCCCAAGATCTGGCCTATCACCTCTGACTTCACCTTCCCCTTTCGCCCTTTCTGAGCCACCTAGACCTCCTCTGGGTTCCTTAAACCTTGTCAAATTTCACCCTGCCTATTGTGTGTGCCTAAAATGTTCTTCCCCCACCCCCAGGCCTCCTCTTTTCTGCTACCCTGTTTCAGAATTGTGCTCAAAGGTCATTTCATCCAGACCTCCCCTGGCACCCTGTTGGAAGCTGTACCCACACAAGTATCCAACATCACATTGGAGTTTTTTCTGGCACTTAACTGTCTATAGATCGTGTAAAATGCCCATGTCTCCGCTCTGCCCTGCCCATGCTGTCATGTTCAACCATCTCCACTCTCCCACCTAGCTGCCATCTCAACCTCAGAGCTCTCACTGGTTGATGGACGGGACCGGTCCCTGCGACGGCTCGACCCTGGGATGATGCCTCTGCCTGATACAGCTGCTGGCCTGGAGTGGTCCAGCCTGGTGAATGCCGCCAAGGCATATGAAGGTAACCCCACCCCATCCTCAGTGCCCCTTCATTCTGGAAGCATCACAAAGGAGCCTATGATTTTCTTTTTCTTTTTTTGTTTTGTTTTTGTTTTTCAAGGTAGACTCTCATTCTAGATCAGGCTGACCTGGAATTCACTATGTCGTCTCAGGGTGGCCTTGAACTTGCAGCAATCCTCCTACCTCTGCCTCCCAAGTGCTGGGGTTAAAGGTGTGCACCACCATGGCCAGCTTTGCCTATGACTTTCTTAAGGCAAGCACAGTTCCAGAATCAGACAGCAGAGTTAAAGTCTTACCCTGTCATTTACTTACTGTGTAACCCAGACTCAGATAAATAAATAAATAAATAAATAAGGAGTCCACTGCTGGAGTGCAGGTGGGGTTCTATATGTAGAGGCTCTGTATGCCACCCCCAGCACCACACACAAAGGACAGGTTATTGTAGCTTAAGCAATTTCTAAATGGATAGAGGCTTGGCCTGAATCAAAACAGAGTGTTATATTTTCACTGGATTTGGTTAGCGGTTTTGGTGAGAATTCACCCTTAAATTCAAAAGTGTGATAGAAGGCTAGAGACCCTGGCATGCTCATTCTTTCTCTCTCCCGCCCCCACCACCCTCTCTCCTTGAAAATAAATAATTGAAAATATTTTTAAAAATAAAAAGAAGGGCTGGAGAGGTGGCTTGGCAATTAAGGCACATGCCTGTGAAATTTAAGGACCCAAGTTTGATTCTCCAGGTCCCATGTAAGCCAGATGCACATGGTGGCACATGCATCTAGAGTTCATTTGCAGTGGCTAGAGGCCCTGGTGTGCCTATTATCTCTCCCTCTCCCTCGGTGTCTCTAATAAATAAGTACATTTAAAAAAATTGAAAATAAAAAAAAGCTGGGATGGCGGCACATGCCTTTAATCCCAGCATTCAGGAAGCAGAGGTAGGAGGATCACCATGAGTTTGAAGCCACCCTGAGATTACATAGTGAATTCCAGGTCAACTTGGGCCAGAGCGAGACCCTGACCCGAAAAAAAAAAAATAAAAATAATAAGGTGAGTATGGTGGCGCACTCCTTTAATCCCAGCATTTAGGAGGCAGAGGTAGGAGGATCACTGTGAGTTCAAGGCCACCCTGAGACCACACAGTGAATTTCAGGCCAGTCTGGGCTATAGTGAGACCCTACCTCAGGAAAAAAAAAACTTAAAAATACATGGGCTGAGCCAGACATGGTAGTATATGCCTTTAATCCCAGCAATCAGGAGGCAGAGGTAAGAGGATCGCTGTGAGTTCAAGGCCAGCCTAAGAATACATAGTAAATTCCAGGTCAGCCTGGGCTAGAGTGAAACCCTACCTAGGGAAAAAAAAAATGGGCTGGAAGATACCAGGTGATACACACCTGTAATCCCAGCACTTGGGATCTGGAGGCAGGAAAATCAGAAGTTCAAGGCTGGAAGAGAGAAAGGGGGTGGGAGAAGAGTTAATCAAAATTAAAGATGCTATGAATAAAAAAAAATGGGCTGGAGGGATGGCTTAGCAGTTAAGGTGTTTGCCTGCAAAGCCAAAGGACCCTGGCTTGATTCCCCAGAACCCACGTAAGCCAGATGCACAAGGAGGCGCATGCATCTGGAATTCCTTTGCAGTAGTTGGAGAAGGCCCTGGCATGCCCGTTCTCTCTCTCAAATAAATAAAACTTTAAATTTTTTAAATTAAAAACACATAAATAAATAATAAATAAAAATAATTTTTTAAAGGCAGAAAAAAAAGTGTGATGGAGCCAAATATGGTGGTCAACACCTGTAAACTTTGACACAAAATTGAGACAGGAGAATTGCTGGGAGTTTGAGGCCAGCCTGGGCTATGGAGTAAAATCCTGTCTCAAACATGCCCCCCCCCAAGAAAAGAAAGAAGAAAGAGAGAAGCGAAGGCTGGGTGTGGTGGCACACACCTTAATCCCAGCACATGGGAGGCTGAGGTAGGAGAATCACTGAGAGTTTGAGGCCAGCCTGAGACTGCATAGAGACTACGTAATGAAAAGAAGTAAGGGAAGGGGAAAAGAGGGGAGGAAAGAATGGTAGTTCATGTCTGAAATCTTAGTACTCAGAAGGCTTAGGCGGGAGGATAGCTGCAAGTTTATGGCTAGCCTGGGCCACATAGTGACTTCTAGGCCATCCTGGACTATAGATTCAGACCCTTTCTCAAAGGAGAAAGAGGAGGGCTGGAGGGATGGCTTAACAGTTAAGGCGCTTCCCTGCAAAGCCAAAGGACCCTGTTTTGATTCCCCAGAACCCACAAGATGCACAAGGTGGTACATGTGTCTGGAGTCCATTTGCAGTGACTGGAGGCCCTGGTACACCCATTCTGTCTTTCTTTCTCTCTTTCAAATAAATGAATAAAAAAAAATATTTTAAAAAGAGAGGGAGGGCTGGAGAGATGGCTGAGCGGTTAAGGTGTTTTCCGGCAAAGCCAGAAGACCCAGGTTCAGTTCCCCAGGACCCACATAAGCCAGATGCACAAGAGGGCACACGCATCTGGAGTTTGTTTGCAGTGGCTAGAGGCCCTGGCACACCCATATTCATTCTCATTATCTCTCTCTCCCTATTTCTGTATCTCTCTCAAATAAAAATAAAATCTAAAAAAAAAATTTTTTGAGCAACAGTGAAAAAGGCAGAGAGAGAGGGAGAGAGAATGGGCGCACCAGGGCCTCCATCCACTTCAAACGAACTCCAGATACATGGGCTACCTTGTGCATCTGGCTTACGTGGGTCCTAGGGAATCGAGCCTCGAACCAGGGTCCTTCACAGGCAAGCGCTTAACCTCTAAGCCATCTCTCCAGCCCATAAAATATTTTGTTAAAAAAGATAGAGGTCTGGAGAGATGGCTTAGGGGTTAAGCGCTTGCCTGTGAAGCCTAAGGACCCCAGTTCAAGGCTCGATTCCCCAGGACCCACGTTAGCCAGATGCACAAGGGGTGCACGTGTCTGGAGTTCGTTTGCAGTGGCTGGAAGCCCTGTCGTACCCATTCTCTCTCTGTCTCTCTATCTGCCTGTCTCTCTCTCTCTCTCTCTCTCTCTCTGTCACTCTCAAATAAATAAAAATGAACAAAAAAGAAATTAAAAACAAGAGTGAGAGAGAGAGGCCGGGCATGGTGGTGCATGCCTTTAATCCCAGCACTCAGAAGGCAGAGGTAGGAGGAACCCCATGAGTTCAAGGCTACCCTGAGACTACATAGTGAATTCCAGGTCAGCTTGAGCTAGAGTGAAACCCTACCTCAAAAAAAAAGAAAGAAAGAAAGAGAGAGAGAGAGAGGAAGAAAGAAAAGGAAAAAGAAAAAGAAAAAGGAGAGAAAGAGTAAAAGAGGGATGAAAATTGGAGGGAGGTTTGGAGGCAGCTGTGCAGTGGGAAATGTGGTAAGTCAGCTGGGGAAAACTGGGGCCTTGTCCACCCCACTAAGGAGAACTCAGCCCCTACCTTTGTCTCCTACCAGTGCAAAGGGCCGTCTCGCTCTTCTCTCTAAACGACCCAGGCCCCAGCCCAGACATCCAGCCTGCACACAGTCCTGTCCATAGCCACCTGAGCCTGGAGCGAGGGCCCCCAGCCCCCAGGACCACACCTACCATGAGGTGAGTTTCTCTGGGAACACTCAGGGGCCTGACAACCCAGATGCCACAGGTAGCAGGTCTGAACAGAGAAAGATGGGGCAGCACTGGGGGCTGCAGGTCATCCTCTGCTCTCTGAGGAGCTCCCTCATTGGATGACTAGTGTTGTCAGGGCATGCCAGTCATTCCCTGGGGGCCATCAGTGGCCACACAGACTCTGGCCCTGCCCTCACAGATGGCCAGTTCATTGGGACAACAGAGCACTCATACTTATGCTTCCAGCTTTGAACAATGCTACCAGGCACCCAACTATCTGCCTCTAGTCTCTGTGTGCTCCTTCGTCCGTCTTAGTTCATTCCCTGCTGAAGCAGACTTGCCCCTGATGCCACCCTCCATGGCACTGCTGGTCCTATATGCTCCATCTGGAGACTCCCACAAAGACTGAAGCCAAGCCCTACCCCAAAAGAGGCTTCTTGGAGGAGGACGGAGAGAGAGATGGCTCACTTTGTCATCTCAAGCCTTGCTTCTCTAATTGAATGCAGCTAATTTGAATGAAGGAGAGACCAAAAAATGTAAAGGGCCTGCAGGAGGATTTAATGCTGTTATCAGTGTCTCATGCTCCCTGCTCTCCATAGGGTCTCTTGTGCCACATGCCTTACAGTAATATTACTTAGTGGTCAGTGGAAGCCTTACCTGAGTAAATTTTTGACATTTTTCCTGACTTTCCTCTGTACTTCCCTCTGTATATATACCTCCAAGCTTCCAGGAAGGAAAGGGCTCAACAGAAGAGACTCAAGAATCAGAGGTTTTGTGCCCCATAGCCATTTTAGCTGTGGGAGAGAGCCCTCTCCAAGGGCTGGCAGGCCTCAAACTTGACCTTGTCCTTGTATCTCCAGTGAGGAGCCAGCCCTGGATCTGACAGGCAAGGTGTACCAGCTGGAAGTGATGCTGAAGCAGCTGCACACGGACCTCCAGAAGGTACGACCTACATATACACACCCCTCCGGAAGGTAAGGCCTTCATACACACACACACATATCCAGAAGGTGAGGCCTATGTATGTGCACACACTTCCCATCCCACTTCCCAAATACGGGAACAGCACCTGTCCCACAGTACTGCTGTACAGTGTAGTCAAGAGTAGAAATCAGAAAAGGCTGGGGAGATGGCTTAGTGGTTAAGGCACTTGCCTGCTAAGCCTAAGGACCCAGACTCAATTCCTCAGGACCCACATAAGCCAGATGCACAAGGTAGCGCATGTGTCTGGAGTTTGTTTTCAGTGGCTGGAGTCCCAGGCGTACCCATTCTCTCTCTATCTGCCTCTTCCTCTATCTCTCAAATATGTTTTTTAAACTAGTTACCCTAAAGAAGAACAAAAGAGAAAAGTGGTTTTTTTTTAATAAATTACTCTCTATCAGCCTAGGTCCTAAGACTTTTACGTATGTGAGACCTCAAGGGCCCCTCTGAACCACCTCTGTTAGAATTGAGGCCCAGAGCTGGGCATGGTGGCACACACCATTAATCCCAGCACTCGGGAGGCAGAGGTAGGAGGAATACCATGAGTTCAAGGCCACCCTGAGATGACAGTGAATTCCAGGCCAGCCTGAGCTAGAGTGAGCTAGAGAAAAAAAAAGAAGCATTGAGGCCCAGAGACATGAACTAACTTGCGTGGAGTTGCTTAGCTGGAGAAGCAGAGCTGGGATTTGAACCCCTAAAGCCTGACTGTAGCCAAGGCTCTTGCACCTGGGCCCCAGAAGCCATGGTGTGCTTCTGGTGCTTCTAGGAGCACCATTGGCCACTGCAACTTACCAGCCCTCTTGCCCTCACAGGAGAAGCAGGACAAAGTGGTGCTGCAGTCGGAGGTGGCCAGCTTACGGCAGAACAATCAGCGGCTGCAGGAGGAGTCCCAGGCTGCCAGTGAGCAGCTGCGCAAGTTCGCCGAACTCTTCAGCAGGGAGAAGAAGGAACTCTGAGGCACCTTTCTCAGCCCCTATGTCTCCCCTGCTGGCAGGTCACAGGCTCCTGAATTCCTAGGCTCTGGGTTGCAAGGTGACAGGTCATCTCTGCCATGACCCTCCAACAGCCTTTCTTAGGGACTCAGCCCTGGGGCAGGAGCCAACTCTGCTACTGTCTCAGGCTTTCTTAGCTGCTTCTGCAGGCCAAGCAGCCTCTTTCTAAAACCCATCCACCTGGAGCTGAACTGAGGCAGGAGGAGACCAGGGCAGCCCCTGCATGAAAACCATGGAACAAGATGAGCCCTTTCTTTTCCCACTCCCCACAGTCCAGGGCTCCTCTGTCCCCAGTGTGCTAGCTCCAGAAAGCCTGGACATCACCCCCACCCCATTCCCCTGCTGTACCATATCTAGGAGCACTTTCGTAGAATTTAAATTATTTTCCTGGGGCCCCAGAATGGACAGGAAACCCCAGCATCCAGAGTCCAGTTCTTTGAGAGAAAACTATTTGTACAATCAAAACTGTTTATACAATCTTTTCTATTAACTCTTCTCCCCTTAGTAACCATGAACCTGAGCTTGGAGCCACAGACCCCTCTACCTTCAAGCTACTGATCTGGCTGGCTGCCGACTCCTCCCTTCCCCCCAGCACAATACTAGGCCCTCCCTGGCCAGAACCCTAGCCACCTCCCAGATCTAAAGGTGGCACAGAGCCTGGGGACAGGGCTGAAGAAAAGCAGTCTTCACCTCCTGTCTGGTCCCCTTTTCCTGTACAAGTCTCCCTGGCCACTCCTCACAGCCCTCAGCAGCAGCCACCAGACAGAAACACTGTGCTCCCTGGGGAACACTCACAGTGAAACCCCCACAGATGCTGGTTTTCTAAAGGCAATAAGAGACAGCTTAGTGTGGTATTAACACTGTTCACCCAGGAAACACAAGTTCCTTTTTCCCCCTTCTTTAAAAACAAACAGAAAAGAATATATATATATATTTATTTTTTCATGTAGAGTTGCACCAGAACAAGTGTAGATCACCACAGTCTGTGGATGCGCTAATGGGCTGGGGTCAGTAGGAAGAGCCAGAGGAATGGGGAGGCAATAGACACATCCCTCTCTGGGAAGCAATGGGAAGGGAGCAGTTGGCAGAACTGATTGGATCTAGAGCCACTACTAGGTGGTCCTCAGCTAAAGACCCTCCACTTTTTCTTTGGGCCCAGGAACCTCAAGGGAGGCACTCCAGGCAGGCAAGAGGGCAAGGCTAGAGAAGAGGATACCCATGGCTCTGGATGACCCACCTCTGGCTCTAAGACCCCCTAGATTATGCAGGAAGAATATACCTTGTCCTCCACCCACCATGGGATGGTGGTGGTAGACCAGACCACCCAGTGTCCTCAGCCCTGGCCAACTACTGTGAGGTCTCTCCTTTCCTGAAACCCTTTCTGAAGGGTTCCCTGACCCTCTCCTTTCCTCAAGCCCCAACCTGGAGCATTTTTCTTTTCTTTTCTTTTTTTTACTATCTCCTCATACTTCAGATCATTCGAATCAATTTGGGGACCTAATCATGTACATTGACAAGTGTAAATTATAGTTTTTGGTTTTGCTCTTAATATTTTTAAGAATCTCTGCAGAACAAATTATTTAATTTGATGTTAATGCTCTGGTGGCTAGAAATAGGCTATTTTTTTTTTTTAATCTTGATTTGTTTCATTGGGATTTTTTTTTCCCTTTCCATCCATGTCTTGAGATTTTCTGGCATGTTTCGGGAAGTTTCACAGGAAATAAATGTTTCATAGAAATGGCTTGTGTGTTCACTAGCTTGGACAGCTGCCTGGAGTCAACATTGACACCCTCCTTCCTAAACAATTCCAGAAGAACCAGGGACACCAGCCTTGTTGCAGCCTTCTTTCCCTTGACCCAAACAACAGAAATCCCCACACTCAGGATGTAATACATGCTTTAAGGAGTGAGGTATCCAAGTATGCTGAGTAGGAGAATCACTCTGCTTCAACACACACGCACACAAGGGCTGAGACAAATGGAGAGATGTCTCAGCAGTTAAAGGTACTTATTTGCAAAGCCAGCTGGCCTGAGTTTTGATTCCCCAGTACCCACCTAAAGCAAGATGTACAAATGGCACATGTTTCTGAAGTTTGTTTGCAGTGGCAAGATTCCTTGGCACACCCATTCCCTCTTTCTCCTTGTATGTAAATAAATAATATTTTAAAATATTGCTGGGCGTGGTGGCGCACGCCTTTAATCCCAGCACTTGGGAAGCAGAGGTAGGAGGATCGCCGTGAGTTCGAGGCCACCCTGAGACTCCATAGTGAATTCCAGGTCAGCCTGGACTAGAGTGAGACCCTACCTTAAAAAAAAAAAAAAAGGGGGCTGAGCCTGGCATGGTGGCACATACCTCTAATCCCAGCACTCCAGAGGTAGAGGTAGAAGGATTACCATGAGTTCAAGGCCATCCTAAGACTACATAGTGAAATCCATGTCAGTCTGAGCTAGAGTGAAATCCTACCTCAAAAAAAAAAAAAAAAGGCTGAAGACAGGGCTCAGCAGTTAAGACACTTGCTTGAGAAGGCTTAATAGTTATACTTGCCTACAAAGCCAAAGGACCTAGGTTTGATTGCCCAGTACCCACATAAAGCCACCTGCACAAAGTGGCACATGCATCTGGAGTTCCTTTGCAGTGGCTAGAGGCCCTAATCCAATACTTTTTCTCTCTCCTTCCCTCTCTCAAATGAAAAAATATTTTAAGAAAAACAGCCAGGCATGGTGGCACACACCTTTAATCCCAGCACTCAGGAGGCAGAGGTAGGATTGCCGTGAGTTCAAGGCCACCCTGAAACTACATAGTGAATTCCAGGTCAGCTAGACTAAAGTGAGACCCACCTCAAAAACAAAACAAAAAAAAAAACCTGCATCTCCTTCCTGATGCTGGCCAGAAGCCACACTCAAGAGGCTGTCCCTGCACCTCTTCACCCCTCTGTAGTACAGTGTAAACCTCCCTCTGCCAGCTGTCCAGATAGTGGGTTAAGGTGAAGACCACCCTCAGCCTCTAGACCAGAAGGAGGACTCGTACAACCTCCTTCCACACAGAAGTTGAAGTGTTGCCTGAAGATGTTATAACACATGCCTGTGGCCTAAGATAGAATCAAGTTCCCCTGAAGTCCTCCTAGCTGGGGGAAAGAGGCAGCTTTAAAAGTTGGGGCCCCTGGTCCCCATCTGAATGGTGCATGGACATCTGCAGGTGGCTAAAGCACCGAGAAACCAACTTCAGATTCTTGAGATTTCTATGGGAGGATCCCAAGGGCTCTCCTCTCCTGTAAACACTGGATGTGGCCTGTCTGGCTCCTGCCCAGCCTGTTTGAATAGGGCTGGTCAGAGGCAGGATCTCTCTGTCCCTCCTCGTTCAGTTATCCATCTTTGTGTGTTCTGCCTCTGAGCTCAAACCCTACTCTTCTTTGTCCCTTCCCCAACCCCATAAAATATCTTCCAAAAGGTAAGGGACTGCATCCAGGGAGCATCAGTCCTGTTCATGGCTCTCAGACCTGCTGTAGCTACACAGGCATTCTCCCTTTTCACCCTTCTCAGGGCCTCATCCAGCCCTGCTCTCCCCCCACCAACCCAGGCCAAGAAGGGAGGGAACCTTGGAACAAACTGTTCTCACATCCTCTCCTAGTCTGGGAGACACACCAGCATCTCCCAACACCCCACAATTCACACAAGCAAGCCCAGGTCCTGATCACTGTGTGCCCACCACCCACCATTCCTTTCCCATCTTGCCCCAGTTTTTCCTCATCTGTCTTGGGCTCACTCACTCCTCTGCCTCCCTCTTCTCTCCAACCTCATCTAGCTGGCCCTCCAAATTTTTCTGTCCCCCCCTAGTTGTTTTTTTTTGGGGGGGTCTATTTTGAGAGAGGATTGTTTTTGGGGGGAGGTGGGGTTTTCAAGGTAGGGTTTCACTTTGGCCCAGGCTGACCTGGAATTCACTATGTAGTCTTAGGGTGGCCTCAAACTCTTGGTGATCCTCCTACCTCTGCCTCCCAAGTGCTGGGATTAAAGGCATACACCACTATGCCCGGTTTTGAGACAGGATTTTTAATAGGTAGCCTAGGCTGGCCTGGAACTCAGGATACTCCTGCATCAGCCACCAGAGTGCTTCGCATTACAAAGGTGTGTGCCACCACCACATTGGGTGTTCCTTAATTTGGGATCTCTTCCTCAAAATACATCTCTGTGTCTTTTGTTCTAGGAGTTCACATGTCCCTGGCCCCACACCATCTTCCCCACAAGGGCCTTCCTCATTCTTTTTTCTCCCTCAATTGCTTTCTGGAATACTCTCTCTTCCCTCCCTCCCTCTCACATGCACATTCTGTCTCCCCCCTCTTTCTCTGTCTCTTTCTCTTTCTCTTTCTCTGTGTATGTGCATGTCCTACTCTCTTCTCCCTAAATCTTTCTCTTCAAAGTGCTGACTTCACCCTCCCCTGGTCTTGCCTAGGCACAGCTGCTATTTTTTATTACTATTATTTCCTGGACTAACCCTCTACTTCCATTCTCCTCCTCTATTGGGCTCCTCCCTCAGAATTCCTAGGGCTCTCTTCATCTGTGTATCTGTCCTATTCTCATTCCCTCAGTAAATGTGTGACCTCATAATCTTTCTCCTGATCAGTGCCCTGATTCTCCCACAGTCCTCACTCCCACTCCACCCCACCCAATCTGTCTCTTCTCTTCTGTCTTGGTATGTCCTTCTGCCTCCCCCAACCATCTTTCCCTTCTTTATCCCTTCTCCACTGTTTATACACATCCAAGACAAGGAGCCCAGGTGACAGCAGACCAGGCTGAGGTGCCACCTCCCCACATCAGCCCAGAGGGCAGCCTTCTTGAGTCCCTCCAGCTCTCCCTTCCCCCAACCCTTGCTCCCACCTCCCTCCTAGCTGCCTCCTAATGCAGCTGCAGCAGCCCTGTTGTCAGGGCAACCACAGCTGGCTGGGCGGGAGCCCCTCCACCCCATCCCCCTCTTCTTTCCAGCAAGGCAAGGAGGAGCTGGGACAATGCCAGAAGGAGGCGAGGTGCAGGGGCAAGAAGGTGGTGGAGGTGGGGGCTGGCCACAGTAGCTTCTTCCCCAAAGAGGCCCCTGGATCCCCTTCTAGGTGATGCCCCAAACCAGACTAGAGAAGAAGACCACCGTGGGCAGAGGGGTCAGGCCCAATTTAATACACAGAACAAGTTAATTCACAGCAGAGGCAGGCAATAAAGGAGACAAGAGGGGGCACTCCTAGACTGGGGGGACACCCCCCAGGCCCTCCACTTCCCCCACTTGCAGTCTCAATTTCCCTTTTTTTAAACCCGAACAACAAACACACACAACCACAAGAAACAACCACACCCCCTCACCATCCTTAAAATGGCCAGTGAGAGGTAGGGAGCAGCCCAGCCTGTCTGGGTAGGGAGGGGGCTGGGAAGGAGGGAAGAAAAATGAGTCCATTGCAGTCTGTGCTTCTCATTCCAGCAGGCGCTGGCAGGGGCCCACTTCACTCCACTGACCGCCCCCAGCCACCCACACCAGGCCTGGCAGGCACCAGGTGAGTGTAGGGTAGGGCTGTCAGGGAGGGGCAGAAGAGTTCAAAGCCATAGTACACATCATGCAGTATCCTCCATGTGCACTGGGAGGGAGAAAGAGGTGGACACTATGCCCTCCCTGCCTTGGCACAAGGGAGGAATGGTACCCACCTCAAATGAGTAGATGGGACAGCTGCAACTCCAGAATGGAGTGGAGAGGAGCCAGGCAGGAAACTAGCATAGCTAGGTGCCCAACAGACACTCAGCGGTACCCCCTCCACCCAGCCAGGCCTTATAGGACTCTTTGTATATATTAATTTCCTTTTTTTTTTTTTTTTTACTTTTTTGTCTTTTTCTTTAGAAAAAGGCTCTGTCTATATCCCCGACTGACGTCTACTACCCCCCTGTGACCGCCCAGAGGCGGGGTATGGCTTTGAGGGGAGCAGAGGCCCCTGGTGCCCATTTGCCAAGGGATGGGAGGGAAGATAAGGGGAAAGTCCCTTCTGGGCCCACCCACCCACAGGGTGACATTCAGCTAGCAGAGGGAGGCGCCTGGCCTCCTCTAGGCCTCACCCTTGGCCCTTCCCACTGGGAATACTGGGTGGGAAGGACCAGGAACTCCAAGAGGCTGGAGGAGGGCAAGCACCACCTAGAGGCCCAGAGGTCCGGGAGAAGCAGAGGCAGGCCTAGGTGAGGGTGATGTAGGCAGAGGCTTTCTCTTTCAAGTGCCGAAGACAGAGGTGACAACTCCAGCTTCCTGTGGGGGTGGACACAAGACAGAATTAGACCTCAGCACAAGAAGGGTGGCCCCCACCAGTCTTTACCCAGAGCACATGGTCTCTGCCAATATTACATCCCCACCCACCCCCATGTCACATCAGGCCTACCACTTCCCTCACCTTCCGGGGGCTCCGCCATGGGGGGGCTCAGGCAGTACATGTGGTAACCCCGATCGCAGTCATCACAGAACAGCAGCTGGTCCTGGGGGGTGAGACCCGCCCAGCTGGCACCCTGGGGGCATGGGCACCAGAAACCAGGGTGGGGGCCTGGGGAAGGCGCTAGGTCCTGGGGGCCTTCCAAGAGAGCAGGCACTGAGGTCTGCACTGCTGATGTGCTTGGACAGGTGAACAGTTTTGTTTGCTATCAGCACACAGCATGGTCCAGGTTCAACACATTGACTAAGCTGGCCTGATACCAGCTCTGGGGTGGTTGGAGGTGGGTTCAAATCCTGACCCTACCATTTTCTCTGCTGACTGTGAACAGGTCATTTATCCCCCCTCTTCAGTGTGCATTGAGAAAGAACACTAGACTTGCAGGAAGTCTGGGAGATGTCTGGTTCCATGAGCAGCAATAGCTGCATCTGTACTTGCTCATGGTGGGGAGGGAGACCTCTGGGTGGGCAAGAGGGGGGCTGGCACTGTTCCCAAGAGGTGAGGCAGGCACTCACATCATTCTCCGAGGTGCCACACAGGCTGCAGGACTTGCACTCGATGCACTGCCAACGGTATGTCCGCACGGCCGCAGTCATATTAACGGTGAACTGTAAACACGAGGGGTGTCCTGGGGGCCGAGGGGCAGGACGCAGCTAATGAGTCACCATACTCCTGGGAGCCTCTGACCCCGAGGTTAAGAATAGCTTCATCCAGGCTAGAGCAATAGCTCAGCCAGTAAAGGTACTAGCTTGCAAAAGCCTGATGGTCAGGGTTGAAATCCCCAGTGCCCATATAAAGGCAGATGCACAAAGTTGCACATGTGTCTGGGGTTCATTTGTAATGGCAAGAGGCGTTGGAATACCCATTCTCTCTTTCTTTCCTTGCAAATGAATAAATAAAAATATATGTTTTTTAGAGCCAACTGTGGTGGTACACACCTTTAATTCCAGTACTTGGGAGGCAGAAGTAGGAGGATTGCTGTGAGTTCAAGCCCAGCTTGAGACTACACAGTGAATTCCAGATCAGCCTGGGCTAGAGTAAGACCCTACCTCAATTTAAAAAAAAAAAAAAAAAGAAAGAAAGAAAGAAAAAAAGCTGTGTCTCCTCCTTGGTGCCCAATACCCAGAAGCTAGGCTGCAGGCAAGCAGTGGTGTGTTGGCACAGTCTGCTACCCAGCCACCATGGCAACCACACTCTGCTCTTCACAATACCATAGCAACTGCATTCCATTACCCACAGTGCTGTGGCAACCACATTCTACCACCCACAACACTGTGGCAACCACAGTCTGGTTAACTATGGAGCTGAGGCAGCCACATTGTTACTCACAGTGGAGCAGCCAGCATATCTGTTAGCCACAAGAATGTGGCAACCACCTTCTCGCAGCCACAATTCCATAGCAACCACTTCCACAACAGGGTCCCCACACGTGCATTTCATGGAGCCAAAGGTCATTTCCATATTGTGTACCCGCAACCGAACTGTCATTGACAATACTTAGAATGCCAATGTATTAGTCATTCTCCTGCCCTAGTCCAAAGACACCTGCAGCCACTGCTCACAGCACCTATAGCAGTTGCATACAACTTTCAACATGCACTGCCCACAGCTCCTGATACCCATAGCCATTTTCTTTTTATTTATTTATTTGACAGAGGGGGGAAGAGAGAGAGTGAATGGGCACACAAGGGCATCTAGCCACTGAAAAGGAACTCAAGATGTGTGTGCCCCCTTGTGCATCTGGCTAATGTGGGTCCTGGGGAATTGAACCTAGGTCCTTTGGCTTTGTAGGCAAATGCCTTAACTGTTAAGCCATCCCTCCAGACTCCCATAGCCATTTTCTACACTGCCCACAGCACCTAAGAGCTACTGCTCACAGTGCCTGACAGCCACTGGCCACAGAACCCAACAACCACAGCCACTGACAACAGTGCCTAACAACCACTGCCCATTGTGCCCAATATCCACAGCCCATCGTGCCATAACAACCACATTCCATTATGTCAAATTACCATGACAAGCATATTTCACCATACCATGACAACCACAATCCATTACCTACTCCCATGAAGAATGCTCAGTGTACCACCTATGAGACCACCATGGGAAAGCACATGACAACCACAATCCATTACCTACTCCCATGAAGAATGCTCAGTGTACCACCTATGAGACCACCATGGGAAAGCACACTGTATTAAGCACATTTCTACAGCAAGCAATCCTGTTATGCACAGCACCCAAGCACTGCAATTCAGCCCATACTTCAGCCCCTAGCCACAAGGTCTTTGTAGCTCCTCACTATTCTTAATGCCACAAAAGCACACATCACTGCAAAAAAGGCCATGGCACCCACCTCACATTATTCCCTACTCCACAGTGAACCCACTCAGTCCTCCACAGTCCTCAGCCACAGAGGCAGCCCCCTTGGCTCTGCTTAGTCTTGGTGCTCCTGGGAGGCTCTGGGTATAGTCTTTACCCTGCCATCCATTCACCAGGTCTGGACTCTAGGGTGTCCTCTCCTCCCAGCCCCAAGGAACCTCCAATGGAAGTGTCACCTGATCGTCCACAGTCTGCACAGGAGATGAGATCCTCGGGACACCCTGTCTTCTTGGAGCCCCCCAAACAGAAGTCACAGTAGCCGTTGGGAATGACAGTGCCATCTGGCGCCTTCTTGGCTGAAAGATAGCAGGCAGCGATGGGCACAAGGCACACCATCAAAGGCTGCTGCAGAAGTAGGGATGGAGGGAGGCTTCCCTACCTGTGTGCTTCCTTTGTGCCTCGGGAACCCAGGCCAATTCTTTGTAAAACTCTGGGAGTGGAGGGACAAAGAGAGGAGCTCTCACCATAGGCAAGGCTCTACCTGTCCCCAGCCTCAGCCCCTGGGGTGAAGCCTTGGACCAGGCACAAGGGAGGTGAGGAGGAAGTGCTGCCTCCAGCTTGGCCAGTGGCTCAAAAACTAGGGAGAGGGAACCCGGGCCTGGTGGCGCGCCTTTAATACCAGCACTTGGGAGGCAGAGGTAGGAGGATTGCTGTGAGTTCAAGGCCACCCTGAGACTACACAGTGAATTCCAGGATAGCCTGAGTTAAAGTGAGACCCTACCTCGAAAAAGAAAAAAAAAACCTAGGGAGAGGGGCAATAATTCTCACTAGTACCCTCAACTCTTTATTTCATAAAAGCATGGGAAATAAACACAGCCTTAGCAAAAAGACCCTGCCTACCCTCATATCACATAGCTACCAGGCAAACCATGTTAGCTTGCCTAGGTCAAAATTCAGCAGATGATTCTGGCCAAGACTTGGTATGGAAGCATATTCAAGGAGAAACGCAGGAGCATAGAAAGCGCCTGGATATGCAATGGGCCTGGCCTGAGGACTCTGCAAATCTTGCTCTGAGACATTCATGAGAGGTAATTCCCCTCTTCCTCCGTTCAGCTGCCATGCCATGGGATGGGCATGGGTGGGTTCCAAGAGATCCTGGCCACTGACCTTGCCCCTGGGCTCAAGCATAGCAGAGAAATTAGCAAGGGAGGCCCAGCGAGGGAGGGAGTCATCTATCACCCCCCTTCCCAAGCTATAATTGAAACAATAAATCAGTCCCAGAAATATTATGCCCAGCCCAGAGAGAGGGGAGAGAAAGAGGGAGAGGGTTGGTTGTCATGGCAACCCCAGAGCAGCATCCCTATGGTCGGTGGGGGAGGGAACGGCTGAGCTGGAGATTTTCCAGAAATGTCAAATGTGCCCCCAACCCAGCCACCACCAGGCTCCCCTATCCCTATCCCACCCATCCCTGAGCATCTCACCACCCATGCCCAACCCGCAGACTCACGTTTGTGGTTGTTTTTCCGGTGGAAGGGCAGGGCGTGGCGCTCGGTGTGCTCCTCCCCCTCCTCCTCTGCCAGGTGGGTGTGGGTGTAGTGGTAGCTGAGCCCGGGCCGGTTCTTATACCGCTTCCCACAGACTGATGGGCGATCGAGCAGGCGGCTGTCAGCCTCCCAGGCCACCACCTCCACCTCCAGGATCACACCACCCCCTCTGCCCATTATCTGAGCCCCCCACCCAGGTCAGGACCAGAGGAAGGACTATGAGGGAGAGGTCACTGGGTCTCATGCTCCCTCTCTCTTTTCCCCTCTGCAGAAGGACTCACTATCACAGACATACGGCTTGTCTCGGTCCTCCAGGGAAGTGGTGTCCTGGCGTTTCCGGAGACCTCCAATGCCATATGCCTGGGGGAAGGAGAGTTGAGAGTGAGGGCCCAGAAAGCCAGGAAAGGTAGCTATCACATTTGTTTTTGTTTTAATTTTTATTTGTGTGTGTGTGTGTGTCACACACACATACTGCTGCAAGCACTAAATGCCCACCCAGCATTACATGGGTAGTTGAACACCTTTAACTATTGACCCAACCCCAACCTTTTTGTTTTATTTGAGGTAGGGTCTCACTCTAGCCCAGGCTGACCTGGAATTCACTATGGAGTCCCTGGGTGGCTTTGAACTCACAGCAGCCCTCGCACCTCTGCCACCCAAGGGCTGGGATTAAAGGCGTGCGCTCCAAGCCAGGCTTTCCCATCAGTTTTTAAATGTTTTGCTGTTGCTGCTGCTACTGTTAAGTCTCTTCTTTGAGACAGGATCTAACTTAAAATTCTATACCCAGGCCAGCCTTGAACAATCATGCAGTGATGCCTCTGCCTCCTGAGTGCTGGCATTACAGGTGTGCACTACCACATTCCACTAAGCTTCATCATTTGTATGTGAAACTCATTTGAAGAAATTGTAAAAAACAATAAAAATAGCATCAAGTGTGGTGGCACACGTCTTTAATCCCAGCATTTGGGAGGCTGAGGTAGGAGGATTGCCATGGGTTTGAGGCCAGCCTGCAACTACAAAGTAAATTCCTGGTCAGCCTAGAGAGAAACCCTACCTTAGGAAAAAAAAAAAAAAAAAGCAAAAAACAAGAAACAAGAAACAAACAAACAAAAAAGGTTTAGTGGAGGAAGCATGAGCATGCAGGCTACCTCTGGAGCTTAAGGCCAGGCTGGAGCTACAGTTTCAGGTCAGCCTAGGCTAGAGTGAGACCTGCCTCAAAAAAAAGAAGTTGCTGAGGGGACTGGAAAGATGGCTTAGCAGTTAAGGCATTTTCCTGCAAAGCCAAAGAATCCCAGTTTGGTTCTCCAGGATCCACATAAGCCAGATGCACAAGGGGGCGCATGCATCTAGAGTTCCTTTGCTGGAGGTCCTGGCGTGCCCATTCTCTCTCTCTCTCTCTCTGTCTCCCTCTTTCTCTCTGTCAAATAAATAAATAAAATATATTGTAAGTTGGGCGTGGTGGCGCATGCCTTTACTCCTAGCATTTGGGAGGCAGAGATAGGAGGATCACTGTGAGTTCAAGGCCAGCCTGAGACTACATAGTGCATTCCAGGTCAGCCTGAGCTAGAGTGAAACCCTACCTCACATACACACACACACACACACACACACACACACAATGCTGGAGAGATGGCTTAGCAGTTAAGGCTCTTGCCTGCAAAGCCAAAGGACCCAGATTCAATTTTCTAGGACCTATGTAAGCCAGATGCACAAGGTGGCGCATGCGTCTGGAGTGGAGTTCATTTACAGTGGCTGGATGCCCTGGCGTGCCCATTCTGTCTCTCTCTCTCTCTCTCTCTCCCTCCCCCTTTCTCTAATAAATAAATAAAAATAAAACATTTTTAAGAAAAAATGTTTTTTAGAGCTAGGAGTATGGCAGAATGTTTGCCTAGCCTAGCATACGTAAGGTTGTGAGTTCCATCCCCAGCACTGCAAAAATAATAATAAAATCTCCCCAAGCAACTGGGAAAACTTCCTAACTATGGATCTTTGAATCTCTCTCAATACGGCTATGAAAAGAGTTTGTGTTTTTTTTTTTATTACTGTCTTGGAGGTTCTTTTTGTTTGTTTGCTTGCTTTTAGACCAGAATTTGCTATGTAGTAGTGCATGCTGGCCTAGAACTCAGTATGTATCCCAGGGTGGACTCAAGTTTGTAGGAATACTTCTGCCTCAGTCTCCCAAGTGCTGGGATTACAATCATGAGCCACCATAGTCAGCTCTAAAGATGGTGCTAATCAACCACACGGTCTCCATTTTGCTGATGTGTAATATACTAAGCTTAGGTGTTCTCATCCATAAAATGAGTATAAAAACAAATAACAACAACAACAAAAAAAAGATGTTGAAAGCCAGGTATGGTGACATACGCCTTTAATACCAGCACTTGGGAGGCAGAGGTAGGAGGATCACCGAGAGTTCAAGGCCACCCTGAGAATTACAGAGTGAGTTCCAGGTCAGCCTGGGCTACACTGAGACCCTACTGTGAAAAAAAAAAAAGGAAAAGAAAGAAAGAAAGAGTATAAACCCCTTAACCCCTTCATATTGCTCTGGGAATGAAATGGGATCAGACTCCTGCACGGGGAGGGGCTGACCACTGCCAATGCTCAGCACCTGACACCTGTCCCTGAGGAGTGTGTGAGGAGACTTTTCTGAACAATACCTTCCCTTTGGCCCTATTCTTCCTCCTGGGAATGTCTTCCTCCAAGTCTTCCACCTCGAGATCGTGCGGAAACTCCAGCAACTGCTGTTTCTAAGCCCAGGAGAAGGGAGATTTGGGGTCAAGAAGGTGGGGGCACTGATGAAGATTTAGGGCGGGAGGGCAAGTCAGGGGGCCTTCTACAAGGAGAGGACGTCTGAGAGGATGGCGATATGGAGTACCCCAAGGCCCTAGGGAGTCAAGGAAGGCTTCAGAGCAGGAAGGCAGAGTGGGAGGAGGGTCCTACCTGACAGTCCATGATGGTCTCTTCCTCCTTCAGCTCCACTTTCTTCTCCCCAGTCTCAGCACACAGCAGAGCCTCAAGGACTGGCCCTTCTGGAAGGCCACCCTCCTTCTTCAGGGGTGCTTCGCAGTCTGGGGACAGGCCACAGGGGATTTCAATTGAGGAGGATGTCATCAGACTGCTCAGGTCAGGGGGACCATGCCCCTCCCTTGTGGGAGGGAACAAGCTTTCCCACACTCAGCCAGCAACAGATACAAGGATTCAACCTAAACTCCTGGGAAGCAAGCCCAGACCCTAGGGAGCTGTGGCCACACCCTCACATTAGTTGGATACACTTAGGTGGAAAAATGGCCAGATCACTGGGTAAACCCAGAAACCCTTAAGAATAACAAACCATCACATAACGGATCTTCATAAATACCCACATCCATGTAGGGGTACCCCAGACATTATATATATCCAAGCAGGGCTAGATAGATCATCTGCCAGTCAGCCACACAAAGAAAGGAACACTAGACACTCTCCGAAACAGCCAGATACACAGAAGAGGGATAGCTAGACCTTGAATATACCCAAGACACTCAGAAAGAGATGCTGAGACATGCAGATAAACCTGAACTCACACGAGGAAAACACAGGTAAGATCTGCACACACACACATCTGAGGAGAAGCACCCAAGGTACACATATAAACATATACAGGGAGACATTCCATTGAGACAATCCAACACAGGAAGAGACAGCCAAGTGAACACTCTAGTATTACTGAATACAAGCCGACCTCCACACACACCTGGACAGAGGAAGAGAAACAGCCCAGTTTCCTGGACAAATTCATGAAGCACCAAGTCCAAAGAGACTATGGACCAGAACGCATGTGCAGAAAAACACCTAATGAAATCATGAACAAGAAGACTCTCCCTCTCACAGACTCCCCTACATCAGGACCACTGTATGAAGAGACAGCTAGATGCCCTGATAGAACCAGACAAATGCTGTAGGAGCTGGCTACCCACAGACCAACCAGACACATACAAGAAGCACGCCTTCTGATACACTGGGAAACACCTAGAAAGAGATAGGCAATCAGCTACAGATGGAAAGAGTTACAACCAACCCTCTAATACAGCCAGCACACAGGAAGCTAAATACCAGATCCTTCAAGCACAAGACATAGATGCATTCCATCACACTGAGAAGGAAGTACAGTCAGACTTGATGTGTGTAGACACATAACACCATGCTCTTCAAACACATGGGTACCAGGGCCCAAGTAAGAAGTACAACTGGAAGCCTAGTGGCTCAAAGAAAGTTGTAGGATCTCAGGAATTCACACACAGGGCAAGCGGCCTGCCAAAGAGACAAGAGGGAATCTAATGATGAAACTAAAGCAGCAGCAATTAGGTTGGGGACATAGATGGGGCCCCAGCAGCCATGGGGACACAATTCCACCCACCAATCTTGTACTCGCAAGGCCGGAGCCTCGGGTCCTCCAGGATGTTGAGCCTCCGTTTCTTCCTCCAACAGCGGGCAGGATAAGTGTAGATCTGCCCTGGGGCCAAACCTGGAGCAAGAACTGCAGTAAAAGAGCAGGTCTGGAAAGGCAGGGCTCCGCCCCACCCCGCTCTCTGGGCCCTGCCGGTACCTGGCCCGCGATGGGTCTTCTCCATCCAGATGTAGCAGTTGTTCTGGGCCACGCCAGTCTGGGAGTCCAGGAAGGGCAGGCGGAGGCTGCGCTCCGCACACAGGCGCGCGTTGTAGCTGCGGCAGTGCTCAATGGCCTCGCGGTAGAAGTCTTCGCCTAGGCTGGGGGTGGACGAGCGGCGGGCCGGGCGGGCAGAAGGGTGGCTGTCAGCAAAGGCTGAAGCCTGCAAGGCCAGCAACCCCCCCCCCGGGCCCCACCCCCTCCGGCCGGGCCACTGGCTCCCACAGGTCCGACCCTCCAGCCTCACCTCTCCCCTGTCCTCCCTCCCCTTCAGACCCAGGCGGGGTGGGGCTAGGGGGGTCCACCAACCTGGGACTCAATCAGACCTCCAGCTAGAGTGTTCATGCACACTATATAAACAAACCAAACACACTGGGACACATCCACACACGAGCATACCCAAACACAACACAAACAAATCGCACATGGCCATGAGAGATTCACACACAAAGAGAAACATGTCCCAATACTCACAATGGAGAAAAGACAAACCACACATACATATCCCAAGTTACATAGTGTGGAAATAGATCACATAACCATCCAAACACAAAGAGACACAATATAAACAAATTACCCACAAAGACCCACAACATGGAAACAGATCATACTACACACACTTCATGACACACACATTTAGACAAATGTCAAAAGCCTGGGAAGCTAGAAGCAAATTACTCACATGTGCGCTTACACAAAGATTCAAAGACATGACATAAATCACATACACAATACAAAGAAATCACACAAATTCACGCAGGTGCACCCACACATGCACACTTATAAAACATAGACAGTCAAATCCACCCATAGTCACACAAAAATGTACACATACATACACAGATTCCTACATATCCAAATACACAGAACACAAATGATGTAGTTCCAGCAGACATATGCACACGGTCAAAAACCCAGATATATACATAGTCCCCACGCATGCAGAAAACAAAAAGCAGAACACAAATAAGTCACACCACACACCCACTACACACCCCAAGACAAAGATGGTGAGGACTCCACTCGAGTTTCAAGGCCCTCATGTTCCCAAGCCATTTCTTCACCCTCTCCCAAATCCTGGTGTCACGGACCGAGGCTTGCCCCCTCCCCCTAAAAAGACCAGGAGTCCCCACACACACACACCCTCCAGGAGCGGCACGTCCGACACCATTCCTACCAAAGATCCACGGTCACATACACTCCCACCCACCCCCTAAACACGGTGACAGCCCCTGACACCCTACCGGCCCCACCCCCAGGCACCCCCCCACACACACACACATACACACACACACCACGCACGCGCTCTTCCCGACCCCCTCCTGCCTGCACCTCAGGGGGCCGGGGATGACCGTGGCCATCTTGCTCCCCGGGTCCTACCCCCAGCAGGTCCCCGCCGGGTCGGTCCTCCCAGCAGTCGGGCGGGCGCTGAGGCCGCCCATCCATTCATTCCTGGGGGCGGGAGCACGCGGGTCTCAGCCAATCAGGACGGCGGGGTGTGCCTCCCAGGCCATGCTGGGAGTGGTAGTCCCGGGCGGTCCGCGGACAGGGGATGGAAGAGCGCAGGCACACACACAGCCTAGTCCCACGTGCACAGACACATGCACGCACACCCCTGCACATGGCAGTTTACACACCTTCACACTACACTCGCAGCCTCACACACTCAGCTACAGACACGCAACTTTACAGGTACCCGCCTAGAGGTCTCACCAACATGCCCGCCCTCACGCCAGGTCCTCCTAAATCCAAAGAACCCATATCCTTTTCCCAAGACTGTCCCCTATTGTCACCCCACCCAGCTCCATTCCTCTGCAGGCCTGACTGCAGCCTCAACAGTGAGAAAATGTTTCTGCATCTTCTGGGTTTAAATCCCAACTCTGTCACCTGGTGACATGTGACCTTGGAGAACTGACTTAACCTGTCTGGGCCTCAGTTTCCTCATCCGTAAACTAAAGATAGTTCATTAGATTGTCTGAGGACTGAGTCAGTATGTATACGTGTTTGGTTTCATTTGGTCATTTTTGAGATGAAGTGGGATCTCTCCAGACTGGCCTTAAACTCCATATCACTCTGCCTAGTTATGGTAAAGTGGTTGTTTTGTTTTGTTTTATTTTTTTCGAGGGAGGATTTCACTCTAGCTCAGGCTGACCTGGAATTCACTATGTAGTCTCAGGGTGGCCTCGAACTCCTGATGACCCTCCTACCTCTGCCTCTGTAAAAAAAAATTTTATTTTTTTTTCTCTTTCATTTATTTATTTTTTTTTTAATTTTTATTAACATTTTCCATGATTATAAAATATATCCCATGGTAATTCCCTCCCTCCCCACCCCCACACTTTCCCGTTTGAAATTCCATTCTCCATCATATTACCGCCCCATCATTGTAATTACATATATACAATATCAACCTATTAAGTATCCTCCTCCCTTCCTTTCTCTTCCCTTTATGTCTCCTTTTTAACTTCTCTGTAAAATGTTTTTAAAGATACCTAAATCTGTGAGTTCAGGGCCAGCCTGATTTACAAAGTTCCACATCAGCCTAAACTAGAGTGCAACCTGCCCCAAGGGGAAACAAAGATAACCAAGCAGGGGCTGGAGGTACAGCTGAGAGGTTAAGGAAAGTTTAACCTGGACTCAATCACAGCTCAAAATGAATAAATAGTACCTAAACTCAATAAGTTCACTTATTCCACAGAGAAAAAACAGAGTATGTGACATGTACTGAGATGTAAAGTAGTGACGCTGTTATTAGAAAGAATAATGTAAGCCAGGCGTAGTGGTGCACGCCTTTAATCCCAGCACTCAGGAGGCAGAGGTAGGAAGATTGCCATGAGTTCAAGGCCTGAGACTACAGAGTTAATTCCAGGTCAGCCTGGACCAGAGTGAGACCCTACCTCGAAAAACCAAAAAAAAAAAAAAAAAGAATGAATGAATAATGCTTGCACATAGTAGATGCTTGTTGAATGAACACTGAGCATCCGTCGTGTGCGTACCTCTCCATGGTGAAACAATTATTACCCTCACTTTCCAGATGAGGAATCTGAAGCTTTGAGAGATGACCTTACAAGCCGTCAGCCCCTGGCCACTATTTGAAAGTGGGACTGAGAGAGGATTCATGCACCCATTTGTTCATCCACAAGGCAGCCTTTACCTCCTTTTGTCTGTCACTGACACCCATATAGATCCAACCCTAAATGATCTTCAGAGAATGAGCTGACCTACTGAATCACACATGCACACACATGCACACGTGAGCATACACACATACACCACAGCTTCACCCTCTTGAGACTTGGCATTCTGATTGGAATGGCTGAATGAAGTAACACACTCATAAACACTTACTTATCCAGCAGGGCCCTCCAGATTATTACTGTGAGAGACCCACTGGAGGCCTCCCAAATTGTCACTTCTGTCTCTCTCTCACACACACACACACACACCATACATATACCATACAACTTTAGTTTAGACTTAGCTCCCTTCCACAAAGGCCTGCCCCCCCCCCCCAACTGATGCCTTGACTTGTCCCTTCCCTTATTCTAAAGTGAGTGTTTGATTCAGCTACAGCCCAAAATGGTAACAAGGGGATTAAGGGAAGGAGTCTGATATAATCTCTCATCTCCGGGCCCTTATAGTGGCCCTCAGACCTTATTCACAAACACCATACTCCAGACCCAGCTCAGAGGGTGTCCTTGGCATCTTCCTCTCTAACCTTCACCACCCTCCAGATTGCAAAACATTCTCCACTTGCTCCCATACTTCTATCATGGACCCTCCCTCCCACACCTGCCCACCCCAGATCCTCGCCTGACTATAGACACCTTGTCACCTCCCCAGAAGCCCAGGCTGCCACTAGGAAAGGACCTTCTCTTTCCTTACCCATCACCTTCACAGACCCCTCTCTGCATACTCTTACTAACATTTGGCCTCCTAGTCCTCTCCAGTGCCTTGGGTAGGAGCTGGACCACAGAGGAAATCAATAATTATATTATTGTTAATAATCACTGCTTTTCCTTTTGTTTTCTTTTGAGGCAGGGTCTCTCTCTAACCCATGCTGAACTGGAACTCACTTTGCAGTTGCAGGTTGGTCTCAAACTGATAAATATTCACCTACTTCAGTTTCTCTAGTGCTGGGCTAAAGATATGTGTCACCACCTTGGCTAATAATCACCACTTTTGGTCAGGCTCAGGTTCAGGGCAAGCTTCTTTACAAATACAGTCTCTTTAGGCTTAGGGAGATGGCTTAGCAGTTAAAGGTGCTTGCCTGCAAAGCCTGCTGGCCTGTGTTGAATTCCTCACTACCCACATAAACCCCAATGCACAAATGACACATGTATCTGGAATTTGTTTGCAGTGGTTAGAGGCCCTGGCATGCCATACTTTCTCTCCCCCCACTCCCACTCTCTGTTTCTTTCACACAGTGCTAACAAATAAATAAATAAAATAAAGCCTGGCATGGTGGTGCATACCTTTAATTCCAGCACTTGGGAGGCAAAGGCAGGACGATCACTGTGAGTTCCAGGCCAACCTGAGACTATAGTGAATTCCAGATTAGCCCGGGTTAGAGACAGACCCTACCTCAAAAAAAAAAAAAAAAAAAAAATTGGGGTTGGGGATTTAGCTCAATGGATGAATGTTTGCCTACTAAGTGCTAGGTCCTGGGTTCAGTTTTCAGCAGTGGGGGTTGGGGGGATAGGGAGACAGCCTCTTTAGCTGGGTCTAGTGGCTCACACCTGTAATCCCAACATTTGGGATGCTGAGGCAGGAGGATTGCTACTAGTTTGAGGCCAGGTTGGGCTACACAGGCTCTGTCTCAAAAATACCTAAAAGTAATGCCAGGCATGGTGGTGCATGCCTTTAATCCCAGAGGCCTAGGCAGAGGATTGCTGTGAGTTCAAGGGCAGACTTAGACTACATAGTGAATTCCAGGTCAGCCTGAGCTATAGCAAAACCCTACCTTAAAAAACAAAAACAAAACAAACAAACAAAAAATAATTATAACATGGGATGGAAAGATGGCTTAGGGGTTAAGGCACTTGCCTGTGAAGCCTAAGGATCCAGGTTCAACTCCCCAGAATGCACATAAACCAGATGTACAAGGTGGTGCAGGTGCACAAAGTGGGGCACAAGTCTGGAGTTTGCAGTGTCTAGAGGCCCTGGCATACCAATTCTCCCTCTCTATCTCTCTCTCTCTCATAAAAAGATTAAAAATCTAAGCCAGGCATGGTGGTGCATGTGTTTAATCCCAGCACTCGGGAGGCAGAGGTGGGAGGATCGCAGTGAGTTCAAGGCCACCCTGACATTACATAGTGAATGAATTCTAGGTCAGCATGGGCCAGAGAGAAAGCCTACCTCAAAAAAATAGAAAAAAAATTAAAAAAACTAAAAAACTAGGGGTTGGAGAGATGGCTCAGCAGTTAAAGGCACTTGCAAAGCCTGCTGGCCTGGGTTCGATTCCCTGGTATCCATGTGAAGCCAGCTGCACAAAGTGGCACATGTGTCCAGAGTTCCTTTACAGTGGCAGAAGGCCCTGGAAAACGCTTTTGTTCTTTCTTTCCCTTTCTCTCTCCTTGAAAATAAATAAATAAATGGTTTTGGAGGATTGTTTTGTTTATTTATTTATTTATCTATCTATCTATTTATTTTGAAGCAAGCCCAACAGACTGGCCTTTTTGTTTCTTTTCTTTCAAGGTAGGGTCTCACTCTAGCCCAGGCTGACCTGGAATTCACTCTATAGTCTCAGGGTAGCCTCGAACTCATGGCAATCCTCCTACCTCTGCCTCCCAAGTGCTGGGATTAAAGGCATACAAGATCATGAAAGTGAGAGATAGAGAGAATTGTCACACCAAGGCCTCCAGCCACTGTAATTAAACTCCAGACGTTTGTGCCACCTTGTGCATCTGGTTTATGTGGGTCCTGGAGAACTGGGCCCTGAGTCCTTAGGTTTTGCAGGCAAGTGCCTTAACTGCTAAACCATCTCTCCAGCCCAAAATGACTTTTTTTCTAGGGGGAGGGGTTGGAGGTAGGGTCTCACTCTAGCCCAGGCTGCCAAAATGCTTTCTAAAAAGCTGAAACTAGCCAGGCACGATGGTACACGCCTTTAATTCCAACACTGGGGAGGCAGAGGTAGAAGGATCTCCATGAGTTCAAGGCCAGCCTTGACTACATTGTGAATTCTAGGTCAGCCTGGGATAGAGGGAGACTCGACTTCAAAACACCAAAATAGTTGGGCGTGGTGGTGCAAGCCTTTAATCCCAGCAGCACTAGGGAGGCAGAGGTAGGAAGATCTATGAGTCCGAAGCCACCCTGAGACTACATAGTTAATTCCAGGTCAGCCTGAGCCAGAGAGTGAGGCCCTACCTGAAAGAACCAAAACTAAATAAATAAGTGTCATTGATGATGACAATGAAACTCAAAGGAGAAAGTTAGTGGCTCAAGACAGGTGTGAATTCAAGCAGTTTGTCCCAATGGGCTCATGCTCCCAAAGGTGTTTGACTCTGGCATTCTTTAGGAGCAAGAAGTACGGACTTCAACCCAGCTGACTCCTTGGGATGACCAAAGGGAGATAGTATGCTCCTGCAGCAAGCTCACACCCTTTCTCTAAGGGGTCTGACTGGGTCACATCGGGGGCCAGATACACAAACCCACACAAGGACCTCAACTTCCATTGATTTGAGGATTCACCCCTTCAGGACAGATCTCTAGTTAGGGTGAGAGAGAAACAAATGTGTCACCATCACCAACCCAGGTGCCAGACACCTAATCCTTGCCCTCTGTTCACAGAAAGGCCACATGTGTAGGTTCTTGTCTGTAAGTCCCCGCCCCCTCCGAACTCTCATCCTCCCTACCCCACCATCCCAGAAAACAGAAGCGACTGGGGGAAGGGCACCGCTGTCCCCCCCACCCCCCACGTTCTCCAAGCTCAAGGTCAAGGCAACAGGGGGTGGGAGGAAGTGAGGAGGTCGCCCGGGCCCCTTTGTGCAGCGCCGCGGGCGGGCGGGTGCACACCCTCCCTCCGCCTCCTCCGTGGGGCCGGGGAGGAGGAGGGGAGTGCTGCTCAGACCTGCCGAAAGGGAGGAGGAGGAAGAAGGGAGGGAGGAGGAGGGAGAAGGGAAGGAGGGAGTGAACGGCCGCGCGCCTGTCACTCGAAGCCCGTTGACAGCGCCTGGGAAAGGGGGTGGGGAGCGCCAGGACCCGGGATCCCGAAGACCGAGCAATGACAGGGAGATGGAGGGGACGGAAACAGGAGAGAAGGGGAGACCGTGAGGGGCGGCACGGAGGAGGAAGGGACCGGAGAGGCTACTCCCGACCTGGCGTCCGGATTCCCAGCCGCGGGGCCGGGAGGAGGCTAGCGAGCCAAGAAGAGCCGAGAACAGACGGCAGAAAGGAAGGGCATCCCCGGAGAGGGAGGGCGCGCCTATCCCAGCCGTCGCGCCGAGGCCCCGCAGCTCGGGGGATGAAGGATGCTCAGGTCAGGCGGGTGTGGGCGGGCACAGGGAGGGCGCCGCGGTCGGCGCAGACGGACGCTAAAGCACGTCGAGGTCTGGACGCCCGCGGAGGGAAGAGCGGAGACAGCGGGAATGTGGACCGAGACCCCGACGTTTCCGCTCCCACCGGCGGCCGCGTGCGCGGGCCGGCGACCCCGGAGGAGGAGGGAGAAAGAGCGAGGTGCTGCAGTGAGCAGGAGGACGCGGAGGTCGTGGAGACCGCGGTCGGGACTGGCCCCGCCGGGCGGGCAAAAGCTCGGAAACACCGGGGAGCCGGGCGGACCAGGGGACCGCCCCTGCCCCCACGCTGGGTGGGGTACGGCTTCGCCAGCCCTCGCCCCCGCCACATTCCTTCAGTGACAGCGACAAAGAAGAGACGACCCCGAAAGGGCTCCCGTCCCCAACCCCATGGGGCCTGGGGTGGAAGGTCGAGGGGCGCACGGGGTTCCCCATTCAACTCCGGTCGGCGCGCGGCGGCCCCTCCCCGGCCCCAGGAAGGGCGGGGGAAGAAAGGGCTCCTGGGGAGGGGTCCCGGCAGGGGCGGGGACGGCGGGGACACTCACGACTTGAGCGGGTTCTGAATGGCGGTGGCCATGGCCCGCTCGGCTGGGCCGCCTCCTGCCCGGGGCGCCGCCGCCGCCGCAGCCGCCGCCGCGCGCGGGCCCGAGCCGACCTGCGCCGCCCGCTCTGCCGCCCAGCGCGTTACGATTTCATTCATTCTCAAGGCTGCGGCGCTAGCGGAGCGGGGCGGGCCGGGGGCGGGCCTCGGCCAATCCCCGCGCCTCCCGGCGCACCACGGGACGCGCAGTCTGGGGGCGCGCGGCGGCGCCCGAGGGCGCCCCTACCGGGACTACACGTCCCAGGGGGCGTAGGGAGGACCGCCCACCCATTGGTTGCTGGGGATACTGGGCGGGGCGCCCCCAGAGCATCCTTCAGTCCCACCCTGGGGGTGCTTGGTTTTCAGCGGGGACTCTGTACACCCTCCAAGCACCGCGGTAATTCTCAGCTTCTGGGGTCATCCCAGAGTCTGTGAATGGCCCCTGGGTCTGTTGAGTATCCTCTGCCTGCTCATCTTGTTTTGGAGCAAAGCAGTCCTCTGTCGATGAACAGCACAGGGTTAGCCAATGTCTTTGTTCATTTATTGAGAGTCTGTTATGTGAAGACACTTTCCTAGGCACTGGGAATGTAGCAATGAAAAAGACGACGTCCCCACTCTTTTGACATTCTAAGCCTGGCTTGTTTGCACAGGCCTGTAATTCCAGCTACTGCGAGGCACAGGCAGGAAGACCAGGAATTCAAGGCCAGGTTGGGCTCTATAATGAGCCATCTCAGGAAAAAAAAAAAAAGTTAGCACTGTAGTGAAGACAGAATAAACATGAAATTAATGGAAAACATCTCAGAGTGATAAATGTTATAGAGAAAATAAAATAGGCCAGGCATGGTGGTGCATGCCTTTAATCCCAGCATTTGGGAGGCAGATGTAGGAGGATCATGGTGATTTTAAGGCCACAGTAAGCCTACAGAGTGAAGTTCAGGTCAGCCTGGACCAGAGTGAGACTCTACCTCAAAATAAATAAATAAGAAAAGAGATTCTTTTGGAAACAGAACAGCTTTTGTGAGGAGTGCCTTGATCTGAGATTTGAGAGGTTACTAGACCTGCATTATCTAGCATATTTAGACACAGGGATCTTCATGTGCAAAGGCCCTGGAGTAGAGATGATGTTGGCCTGTTAAAGGTCAGTGAGAGCCAGGCTTAGTGACGCACACCTTTAATCTCAGCACTGTGGAGGCAGAGGTAGGAGGATCGCTGTGAGTTCGAGGGCAGCCTGAGACTACATAGTGAATTCCAAGTTAGCCTGGGCTAGAGTGAGACTCTACCTCAGAAAACCAAAATAAATAAATAGATAATGATCAGCGAGAAAGCTAGGGTAAGCAGAGGAGAGTGAAAAAGGAAATAAGGTTAGGAAGAGAGCAAGAATCCAGATTCTATAGAGCCTTGTAGACCAGTGTGTTAAAAAAAAAGGGTTTTGTTCTAAAAGCCATCCATCCTGATTCTTCTTTCTCACAAGCATGTCACACCCTCAGCAAATCCTGTTATCTCATTTGTCTAAATTGTAGTACTACAGATTGAACCTAAGGCTTCAGGAATTTTAGGCTGCAGCTGAGCCAGCCTCCAGCCCCTCACCAGTGGCTTCTAGGCAGGTACTCTACAGAGTCACACCTCTCACTCCTAAATGCTGGCCAAACCCTCTACCACTGACCCATGTCCCCTCAGGCCCTTACTGGTGGATTGTAGGCAAGTGTTCTACCACTGAGCTATATTTCCAGACCTTTTTTGGTTTTCATTTTATTTTGAGACAGGAGCTTATTAAATTACCTAGGCTGGCCTTGAACTCACTCTGTAGGCCAGGAGAGTCTTCTGCCTTCTAGGATTACAGACCTGTAACACTAGGCTCAAGTAATATATATATATATTTTGCAAGTTGAGAAAAAGGAGTTAATGAGAATGGTCATGGGGCATGCCTCTTGCCTCTGCAAATGAACTCCAGACACATGCACCACTTTGTGTGTCTGACTTTATATGGGTACTGAGGAACTGAACCCAGGATGGTAGGCTTTACAAGGAAGTGCCTTTAACCACTGAGCAATCTCCCCAGCCCAGCTAATATATTTTTCTTCTGAACATTTATTGTAGGCTGATACATATTTAATCATTAGGCTCATTGCCTGGTTCCACTCACTAGAACACTGACTTTAGAAGCCAAGCATAGTCACACATGCTTTTAGTCCCAGCACTTGAGGCTGAGGTAGGAGGGTCGCTGGGAGATTAAGGCTAGCCTGGGGCCACAGAGTGAGTTACAGGACAGTCTGGGCTAGAATGAGATCCTGCCTCAGGAAAAAGAAATGCTGACTTTATGTGTTGTCCCATCCACATCTATGTCCCTGCTACCTAAAACAGAGTATGACAAACAGTAGGTGCTCCAAGTTATTTGTTGAATAAATAAAAGTACCAGTTAGGACCCTGGCATGGCGGTGCACACCTTTAATCACAGCACTCAGGAGGCTGAGGTAGGAGGATCACTGTGAGTTCGAGGCCACCCTGAGAGTACATAGTGAATTCCAGGTCAGCCTGGGCTAGAGTGAGACCCCTTCTCAAAAAACAAGTACCATCGGGAGGCAGAGGTAGAAGGATTGCCATGAGTTCAAGGCCAACCTGAGATGACAGAGTTAATTCCAGGTCAGCCTGGACCAGAGTGAGACCCTACCTCGAAAAAACAAAAACAAAAAACAAGTACCAGTTAGTCCTCATGTTACATGCTTTCCCTGCTGTGCAGCTCTGAGGCATAGGCTCAGCCAGTGACGACAGCAGGTGGGCCATTTGTGCAGAAGCCTGAAGTGGCAGGGCGGGTGTGCATGCCTTTAATCCCAGCACTCGGGAGGCAGAGGTAGGAGGATCGCCGTGAGTTCAAGGCCACCCTTTTCTAGGTCAGCCTGGGACAGAATGAGACCCTACCTCAAAAAACCAAAAAAAAAAAAAAAAAAAAAAAAAAGAACAGAAGAAGAAGTGGGGCTTGAGGGCACTGGGGATATCTCCCAGCACAGAGTCCCAACTACAGACGCAAGCCACAGAGAAGGAAGAGGCTGTTGACAGACAGCTGGGCATGGCAGCACAGGTCAGTAATCTCAGCACTCCAGAAACTGAAGCATAAGGATCAGAAGTTCAAGGCCACCATCAGCTACATAACAACTTTGATGCCATCCTGAGATACACAGTAAGATCCTGGAGAGAGAAAGATACAGCCTATTTAATAGGCTGAGATACCAGGATACCCGACCCTATAACCTATTCAGATGCGAGGCAAGGATCCTGTACTGACCTCTTGCATCCTGATGTTTGATCTTCCTTTCAGTCAGGAGTTAAAGACCAAGCCAGTTGTGGTGGCGCACACCTATTTAATCCCAGCACTCACGAGGCAGAGATAGTATGATTGCTGTGAGTTCGAGATCACCATAAGGCTACATAGTGAATTTCCGGCTAGCCTGAGCTAGAGTGGGACCCTACCTCGGAAAAGATAGAGGGGAGGAGGGGGGAGGTTAGAAACTAATTCATCCCAGAAACAAGTCAATATTTGGTTAACTCCCCTCAACCTGAAATCTAAGGGAGTAGCCACCAGAGGGCGCTATGACCCAGTATTTGTCCAGCAGAGGACATTCAGAAGTCCTGGGACCAGAAGCCATCCCAAACATTCCCCCAAACCTGGGGACAACCAGAGGAGACACTAGTCCCACCCTAACCAGGATTTGGACACCAAATCTGCCTCCCTACAACCCGGAATCATAAGCTCCTTTTGTAAAGCTGGGCATGATATCGCATATCGGTGATCCCAGCACTTGTGAGTCTGAAAGAGGGGCATCAAAATTTCAAAGGTTTTAGCCAGGCATGATGGCTCACGCCTTTAGACCCAGCACTTGGGAGGCAGAGGTAGGAAGATCACCATGAGTTCAAGGCCATCCTGAGACTACTGAGTGAATTCCAGGTCAAACTGGGCTGGAGCAAGACCCTACCTTGAAACCCTCCCCCACCCCCACAAAAAAAAAAAAAAGGCAAGGTTTTGCTGGGTGTGGAGGCACAATCTTCTATCTCAGCACTTGGGAGGCAGAGGTAGGAAAATGGCCATGAGTTCAAGGCCAGCCTGAGATTACATAGTGAATTTTGGGTCAGGCTCGGTTAGAGTAAGATCCTTACATAATCAAACCCCCCCACCACCAAAAAAAAAAAAAAAAGTTTTAGCTTGGTTTTGTGGTACATACTTGTAGCCGCCAGCCTTGGGAAATGAGAGGATTTGGAGTTCAGTAACATACCAAGTTTGAGGCCAGCCTGGGTTACATGAGATGCTGTCTCATAAAAGCAGCCAGGCATGGTGGTGCATGCCTTTAATCCCAGCATTCAGGGTGCAGCAGAGGTAGAAGGATTGCCATGAGTTCCAGGCCACCCTGAGAATACAGAGTAAATTCTAGGTAAGTCTGGGCTAGAGTGAAACCCTACCTCGAAAAACTAAAAAAAGAAAGAAAAAAAAAAAAAAAAACAGGCTGGAGAGATGGCTTAGTAGTTAAGGCACTTGCCAGCAAAGTCAAAGAACCCAGGCTCAATTCCCTAGTACCCACATAAAACTGGATGCACAAGGTGGCACATGTGTCTGGAGTTTATTTGCAGTGGCTAGAGGCCCTGGTGCAACCATTCTCCTCTCTCTCTCTCTTTCTGTCTCTCTCTGCTTTTTTTTTTTCTCTCTCTCTCAAATAACTAAATAGAAAAGAAACAGGCTGGAGGGCTAGAGAAATGGTTTAGTGCTTAATGCACTTGTCTGCAAAGCCAACGGACCCAGGTTTGAGTCCCCAGGACCCACTTAAGCCAGATGCACACGGTGGCCCATGCGTCTGGAGTTTATTTGCAACAGCTAAAGGCCCTGGCATGCCCATTCTTTCTCTCTCTGCTTTTTCCTCCCTCTTTCTCTCTCATAACTAATTTTTTTCTCTTTTATTTTTATTGTTTAGGTTTTTCAAGGTAGGGTGTTGCTCTAGCCCAGGCTGACTTGGAATTCACTAGGTAGTCTCAAGGTGGCCTTGAACACATGGCAATCCTCCTACCTCTGCCTCCCCAGTGCTGGGATTAAAGGTGTGCACCATCATGCCTGTCTTAATAATTTTTTGTTCTTGTTGTTTATTTATTTGAGAGAGATACAGAGAGAAAGAGGCAGGAAGAGGGAGAGGGAATGAAAGTGCCAGTACCTCCAGCCACCGCAAATGGACTCCAGATACATGTGGCACCTTGTGCATCTGGCTTACATGGGTCCTGGGGAATTGAACCTGGGTCCTTTGGCTTTGTGGGCAAGCACCTTGTGGTGGTTTGATTCAAGTGTCCCCCATAAACTTAAGTGTTCTGAATGATAGGTTCCCAGCTGATGGATATTTGGGAACTAATGCCTCCTTGAGGGAGTGTATTGCTGGGGCCGGGTTTATGGGTGTTATAGCCAGTTTCCCTTGCCAGTGCTTGGCACACTCTCCTGTTGCTATTGTTTACCTTAGGTTGGCCAGGGGCTGATGTCCACCCTCTATTCATGCCATAGTTTTCCCCTGCCTTCGTGAAGCTTCCCCTTGAGCCTGTAAGCTAAAATAAATCCTTTTCCCAGAAGCTCTCTTGGTTAGGTGATTTCTACCAGCAATATGAACTGGACTGCAACAGTAAAGTGGTACTGAGGAGTGGGATTGCTGCTAGACACCTGACTGTGTAGCTTTGGCCTTTTGGAACTGATTTTCAAGAGGAATGTGGAAGGAGTTGAAACCTTGGCCTAAGAGATGCCTTGCAGTGCTGTAAGTACAGCTTGATGGACTGTTTTGGTCTGAGCTGCAAGACCTGAATGCAGTAAGAACTATGGACTGTGAGGTTTGGCTTATGAGGGTGAGAAAGAGCTTTGCCTGGAGTGGGCTAGCAGTTTGTGTGAGAAGCTTGCTCTTATGCCCATGTCCTGAGAAGTTGTGCAGGGTTGCTTTGTGTAGAAATGAACTGGTGTGTGCAGAGGGATATGGCACAGAAAGAAAAATCTTTGGGTGGACTGTTGCCCGTTCAGCTGCAATTGAGAGATTACGACCTTTGAGATTGGGTAAGCTGATCTGTACTGGGACAACAGGAAGAATATAGACACTTTTGAAGGAGACCTGAATACTCAAGGAGTCTTGTTCTTCAAAGTCTGCTTTATTCCCCCCTGGATTAACAAATTGGCACCCTATCTGGTATTATGGAGTATAAGAAATGCTGGAAAGAAGGTCATTGAGTTTGCAACACGGTCTTGTGTTTTGGAAATGGCCATGGGCAGTGTGAAGCAGGTTTCCTGGATGCCTGCATGGAGACCCCATGGGGACATGAGGATGAACCATGGCTTGCAGTGGAGACCCAGTGGAGATGCCGGGACCACGAGATGGCTGCCAAGGAGAGTTGCCGGCCCCAATGAAGTTTTCCAGGACTGTGAGTAGCCTAGCTGGAGGGGTGGAACTGGAATGCCAGAGACTTGTTGCTGGTTAGAATTATTGGACTTGGAGATTTGTCACTGGCTAGAGTTGCTGGACTTGAAACTACAGAGTTTGATGTTTGCCCTGGTTGTTTTAAATCTTGTATTGGTTGAATGTTTCTTTGCTATGCCCAATGCCATCTTTTGCAGTGTGAATATTTATTCTGTGCCATTATGGTTTTTTTGAGGTCATTTTTTTCGTATTATGGCTCAATTAAAAGATCTTGAACTATGGGGATGTATGAACATCATTGGAATTGATAAAAAAAACTATGGGACTTTTAAAGTTGGCCTGAATGCATTGTATTTTACATCACGTGTGGATATGAGTTTATGTGGGCCAGGGCTGGAATGTGGTGGTTTGATTCAGGTGACCCCCATAAACTTAGGTGTTCTGAATGCTAGGTTCTCAGTTGATGGAGATTTGGGAATTAAAGCCTCCTGGAAGGAGTGTATTGTTGGGGGCGGGCTTATGGATGTTATAGCCAGTTTCCCCTTGCCAGTGTTTGGCACACTCTCTTGTTGCTATTGTTTACCTTATGTTGGCCAGGGGCTGATGTCCATCCTCTGCTCATGCCATCATTTTCCCCTGCCATCATGGAGCTTCCCCTTGAGCTTGTAAGCCAAAATAAATCTCCTTTTCCCAGAAGCTGCTCTTGGTTAGGTGATTTCTACCAGCAATGTGAACCAGACTGCAATATGCCTTAACTGCTAAGCCATCTCCCCAGCCCAATAAAATAATTTTATTTATATTTATTTATATAAAATAATAAAACTCTAGCCCAGGCTGGCCTGAAATTCACTATGTAGTCTCAGGTTGGCCTAGAATTCATGGCAATCCTCCTACCTCTGCCTCTGAAGTGCTGGGATTAAAGGTGTGTGCCACCATGCTCAGCTTAAAATAAATTTTCCTAAAAACTTAAAAAAAAATCTTACTGTTGCAGTCAGGTTCTCATTACTGGTAGAAATCATCTGACCAAGAGAAGCTTGTGGGGAAAAAGAGGTTTATTTTGGCTTACAGGCTCGAAGGGAAGCTCTACAATGTCAGGGGAAAATGACAGTATGAGCAGAGGGTAGACATCACCCCCTGGCCAACATAAGGTGGACAATAGCAACAGCACAGTGTGCCAAACACGGGCATGGGGAAGCTGGCTGTAACACCCATAAGTCCGCTCCCAACAATACACTCCCTCCAAGAGGTGTTAATTCCCAAATCTCCGTCAACTGGGAACCTAGCATTCAAAACACCTAAGTTTATGAGGGAAACCTGAATCAAACCACCACATTCCACCCCTGGCCCCCATAAGCTATTAACCATTCATGAGGTAAAATGCAATGCATTTAGTTCAGCTTTCAAAGTCCCCATAGATTTTATCAATTCCACTGATGTTCATGTATCCTTATAGTCTGAAGTCTTTTAATTGAGCCATAATACCAAAAAAATTTCCAGAAAAACCCATAATGGCACAGAATAAACATTCACACTGCAAAAGATGGCATTGGGCATAGCAAAGAAATATTCAAGCAACATATGATTTAAATAGGGCAAACTTCAAACTCTTAGCTCCAAGTCCAGTAACTCTAGTTAGTGACAAATCTCCAAGTCAGATAATTCTAACCAGCAACAAGTGTCTAGAATTCCAATTCTGCCCCTCTAGTCTGCTACTCACAGTCCTGGAAAACTTCATCAGGGCTGGAAGCTTTCCTTAGCAGCCATCTCATGGTCCTGGCACCTCCACTGCAATCCACAATTCATCCTCATGGCCCCATGGAGTCTCCATGCAAGCATCCAGCAAACATACTTCACACTGCCCATGACCATTTCCAAAATGCAAGACCATATTGCAAACTCAATGACCCTCTCTTTCCTGCATTTCTTATACTCTACAATATCAGGTAGGGTGCCAATTTGTTAATTCAGGGGGGAATATAGCAGACTTTGAAGAACAAGGTGCTTTTGAGCACTCAGTCCCCTCCAAAAGAGTCTACATTCTTCCTATTGCCCCAGTGCAGGTCAGCTGGCCCAGTATCAAAGGTTGTAATCTCTCAATTGCAGCTGAACAGGCAACAGTTCACCCAAAGATCTTTCTTTCTGTGCCATATCCCTCTGCACACACCAGTTAGTTAATTTCTATGCAAAGCAACCCTGCACAACTTCTCAGGACATGGGCATAAGAGCAAGCTTCTCACACAAACTGCTAGCCCACTCCAGGCAAAGCTCTTTCTCACCCTCATAAGCCAAACCTTACAGTCCATAGTTCTTACTGCATTCAGGTCTTGCAGCTCAGACCAAAACAGTCCATCAAGCTGTACTTACAGCACTGCAAGGCATCTCTTAGGCCAAGGTTTCAACTCCTTCCATATTCCTCTTGAAAATCAGCTCCAAAAGGACAAAGCCACACAGTCAGGTGTCTGGCAGCAATCCCACTCCTTGGTACCACTTTACTGTTGCAGTCCAGTTCACATTGCTGGTAGAAATCACCCAAACAAGAGAAGCTTGTGGGAAAAAGAGATTTATTTTGGCTTACAGGCTCGAGAGGAAGCTCCATAGTGTCGGGGAAATGACGGCATGAGCAGAGGGTGGACATCACCCCCTGGCCAACATAAAGTGGACAATAGCAACAGGACAGTGTGCCAAACACTGGCATGGGAAAACTGGCTATAACACCCATAAGCCCGCCCCCAACAATACACTCCCTCCAAGAGGTGTTAATTCCCAAATCTCATCAACTGAGAACCTAGCATTCAGAACACCTAAGTTATGGGGGACACCTGAATCAAACTACCACACATGGTCCTGGGAAATTGAAGCTGCTAAGCCATCTCCCCAGCCCAATAAAATAATTTTAGTTGTATTTATTTATATAAAATAATGAAAGTCTAGGCCAGGCTGACCTGGAATTCACTATGTAGTCTCAGGTTGGCCTCGAACTCATGGCAATACTCCTACCTCTGCCTTCCAAGTGCTGGGATTTTAAAGGTGTGCACCACCACGCTTGGCTTAAAATAAATTTTTCAAAAAACTTTAAAAGTGTTTTTTTTTTTTAATTTATTTGAAAGACAGGCAGAGAGAGGGGGAGAGAATGGGTGCACCAGGGCCTCTAGCCACTGCAGATGAATTCCAGAGGCATGTGCCCCCTTGTGCATCTGGGTTACGTGGGTCCTGGGGAATTGAATCAAGGTCTTTGGCTTTGCAGGCAAATGCCTTAACTGCTAAACCATCTCTCCAACTGAAAATAATTTTAAAAGTTTTAAGAAGCTGGGCATGGTGCCTCATGCTTTTAATCCCAGCACTTTGGAGGCAGAGATATGAGGATTGTCATGAATTCAAGGCCACCCTGAGACTACATAGTGAATTCCAGGTCAGCTTGGACTAGAGTGAGACTCTACCTAGAAAAAAAAAAAAATGTTTTAAGAAAACAGGCTGTAAAAAAAGAAAGAATAAAGCAGTCTGCTGGACTTGCCTCAAAAAATAAAAAGAAAAAAGAAAAAGAAAAGAATAGTCCAGGGGCTGGAGAGATGGTTTAGCAATTAAGGCACTTGCCTGCAAAGCCTAAGGAATCAGGTTTGATTCCCAGTACCCACATATCAGATGAACAAGGTGAAGCATGTGTCTGGAGCTCATCTGCAGTGGCTGGAGGCCCTGGTATGCCCATTCTCTCTCTCTCTCTCAAATAAATAAATAAATAAATAAATAAAATATTTTTTAAAAGACCAATTTAATACTAAGCTGGAGACTTTTGATGTAAAAGGAAGAAGTTTAAAGGTTGAAGAAGCCAGACTGAGAGGTCTCACATACTAGGCTGGGGACAGGGTTTAAGGCAGCCTTAGCTTTAGACATAATCAATTGAGTGAAAGACAAAATTATGTAAGCAAAAACACTCACCAAAGAAATGAAGTGTGTGTAGCCAGGGGTGTAACCAACAAAAGCAGAAGAAAGACTGCTAAAGACACTGTAGAAAAATCAATAAAATACAATGCTTCAGAATCAAAAAAAAAAAAAAGAAAGAAAGAAAGAAAAAAGAAAAGAAAAGAAAACAGGCTGGAGAAGTGGCTTAGAGGTTAAGGTGTTTGCCTGTAAAGCCTAACAATCTGGGTTCAGTTCCCCAATATCCACATAAAAGCAGATGCACAAAATGGCACATGCATCTGGAGTTTGTTTGCAGAAGCTGGAGGCCCTGGTGCACCCATTCTCTCTGTCTGCCTCTCTTCTGTCTATCTCTTTCTGCTTTGAAAATAAATAAATAAAATTTTAAAAGAAAGGACAGGAAGGGGAGGGGAAAGGAGGAGAGTAGCACCAAGCATGGTGACACACGCCTTTAATCCCAGCACTTGAGAAGCAGAGGTAGGAGGATTGCCATGAGTTCAAGGCCACCCTGAGACCACATAGTGAATTTCATGTCAGCCTGGGCTACAAGTAAGACCCTATCTCAAAAAAGGGGGGAGGTGACTGGAGAGATGGCTTAGCAATTAAGGCACTTGCCTGCAAAGCCAAAGGACCCAGATTTTACTCCCCAGGACCCATGTAAGTAAAATGCACAAGGGGGTACATGTGTCTGGAGTTCGTTTGCAGTGGCTGGAGCCCCTGGCATGCTTATTTTCTGTCTCTTCTTGCAAATAAATAAATAAATTGGCTGGCCATGGTGGCACAAGCCTTTAATTCCAGCACTAGGGAGGCAAAGGTAAGAGCATCATCTTGAGTTCAAGGCCACACTGAAACTACATAGTGAATTCTTGGTCATCCTGGGCTAGAGCAAGACCCTGCCTCTAAAAATCACACACAAAAAAGCCAAAAACCAAACAACAACAAAAAGACCACAAAAAGCCAGGAGGAGGCACTGCACCCCCAAAGTCTGCATGAAGGTTGCAGAGCCAGGATAGCCACCAGAGGGTGCTAGTAACAGACAGGTTCCTATTTTGTGCTTGGCTCAGTTCCAGACATTAGGAACACAGTGAGCCTCAAGACGTGTAAATAAGCTCACAGGTCATTTTATATTGTACTAAAATCTGTAAAGAAATTAATCATGACTGGAGAGATGGATTAGTGGTTAAGGAGCTTGCCTGTGAAACCTAAGGATACAGGTTCATTCTCCAGGTTCTACATAAACCAGGTGCACAAGGTGGCACCTACATTTGGAGTTCATTTTCAGTAGCCAGAGGCCCTGGCACGCCCATTCTTTCTCAAATAAATAATACTTCTAAATAAAAGGAAATTAGGCCAAGCGTGGTGGCTCGCGCCTTTAATCCCAGCACTTGGGAGGCAGAGGTAGGAGGATTGCTATGAGATCGAGGCCATCCTGAGACTACAGAGTGAATTCCAGGTCAGCCTGGGCTAGAGTAAGATCCTACTTCGAAAAACAAACAAAAAAAAGTGGGTGGGTTTGTGAAGATGGGACCAGAGAGGAATGGAGACAGGTGACAGGAACAGAGCACAGGGAAAGAATGGCATATATGTGTGTATACATGTATGTATTTAAGAGAGGGACAATGAATGGGTATGAACTCACCATGGCCTCATGCCACTGCAAATGAATTCCAGATGCATGCACCACTTTGTGCATTCTTGTCTTACATGGATACTGGGGAATCAAACTCTGGCTTTCAGGCTTTGTAAGCAAGTATCTTTAATAGCTGAGACATCTCTCCAGCCCCAGGAATGACTTTTATTCCCAGAGTCCAGGAAGATTATGGAGGTAGGTATGTGAACCACCTCCCAGTTAGGCTGTGAAATGGAAGAAACAGCAGTCATCACAGTATCTGTTTTGTGGGCACCAAAGGAGAAATAAAGTGTATATTTGTACTCCTCTGCAGAAAGACATGCTGGAGAGCTGGGGATGCAATTCAGTTGGTAGAGTGCTTACCAAACATGCACAAGACCCTGGGTTCAATGTCCAGCAATGCATTAAAGGGGGCTCAGGAATTACAGGCAGAAGGATAAGAAATTCAAAGTTATCCTCAGCTATATAACAAGTTTAAGAGGCCAGCCTGGTCTACATGAGACCCTGTTTCCCCCCCCCCAAAAAAAAAATAAATAAAACTGGGCTAGGAAGTTAGCTCAGTTGGCAAGGTGCTTGCCTCATAACCATGAGGACCTGAGTTCAATCCCCAGTACACATGGAAATGTGGGCACAGTGCTATGCACCTATAACCTCAGTACTGAAGAGGCAGAAACAGGAGAATCCCCAGGGATCCCTGACCAATGACTTTAATCAGTGAGCTCCAGGCTAATGAGGGCCTAAAAATGAGGCAGACAGCATCCCTGAGGAATAACACCTGAGGTTGTACTCTGGCCTCTACATTCACATACACACACACAAACACAAGTACATTTATCACATATACTATGAATGAACTCCAGACATGTGCACTCCCTTATGGCACGTGTGCAATATTGCATGCTTGCATCACTGTGCATCTGGTTACATGGGACCTGGAGATTTCAAACATGAGTTCTTAGACTTTGCAGGCAAGCATCTAACTGCTAAGCCAACTCTCCAGTCCTCCAGCCCTATTTGGATATTTTTTTTAAGATAAGGTCTCCCTCTAGCCCCTGACCTGGAATTCACTATGTAGTCTCAGGCTGGCCTCACAGTGATCCTCCTATTTCTATCTCCAGACTCAGAGTGCTGGAATTGAAGGTATGTGCTCAGTTCTCAGGCAAAATATTTTGTTTATCTATTTATTATGAGAGAGAGAATAGTCATTTCAGGGCCTTCAGCCACTGCAAACAAACTCCAGATGCATGTGTTACTTTGTGCATCTGGCTTTACATGGTTACTGGGGGAATCCAACCTGGGATAGGAGGCTTTACAAACGAGTGCCTTTAACTACTGAGCCATCACCCCAACCTCTGTGATTTTTAAAAATATTTTATTTGGGCTGGAGAAGATTGCTTAGTGGTTAAGGCATTTGTCTGCAAAGCCAAAGGACCCCCGTTCAATTCCCCAGGACCCATGTAAAGCCAGATGCACAAGGTGGTTTATGTGTCTGTAGTTTGTTTACAGTGGCTGGAAGCCCTCGTACACGCATTTTTTCTCTCCTCTTTCTCTTTCTGTCTCAAATAAGTCAATAATATTATTTTAAAAAAAAAAAAAAAGGGCTGGAGAGATGGCTTAGCGGTTAAGTGCTTGCCTGTGAAGCCTAAGGACCCCGGTTCAAGGCTCGGTTCCCCAGGTCCCACATTAGCCAGATGCACAAGGGGACGCACATGTCTGGAGTTCGTTTGCAGAGGCTGGAAGCCCTGGCGCGCCCATTCTCTCTCTCCCTCTATCTGTCTTTCTCTCTGTGTCTGTCGCTCTCAAATAAATAAATAAATAATTAAAAAAAAAAAGAGCTGGGCGTGGTGGTGCACGCCTTTAATCCCAGAACTCGGGAGGCAGAGGTAGGAGGATTGCCATGAGTTCAAGGCCACCCTGAGATGACAGAGTTAATTCCAGGTCATCTTGGACCAGAGTGAGACCCTACCTCGAAAAACCAAAATAAAAAAAAAAAAAGGAGTGCACCACCATGAGCGTCTGAGACAGACCCTTGTGTTGTTCACCCTGAGTTCTCTAGAATAGCTGGCTTGTGAGCTCCTGGGGATTCTCCTGGTCTCATCTCGCAGCAGGCACACTGGGGTTACAGATGCATGCTACCTCTTTTTTACAGGAGTTCTGGGGATCTGAATTCGAGTTGTCACACTTGCCCAACAAACACTTTACCCACTGTGCCACCCCCAGCCTAAGAAACTGATTTTTTAAATGTTGTTTATGTGGGTGTATACATGCGTATGGGTGCATCAGGGTCCTTTGCCATTACAAATGAACCCCAGATGCTAGCACCACTTTTTGTATATGGCTTTATGTGGGTGCTGGGGAACTGAACCCAGGCCAGCAGTCAGGCTTTGCAAACAAGTACCTTTAACCACTGAGACCTCTCTCCAGCCCAGAAATGAATTTTTTTAAATATTTTTAAAATTTTATTTGTTTATTTGCAAGCAGAGAGAGACATACAGTGAAGACAGACAGAGAGAGAACGGGCACACCAGGGCCTCTAACCAGTGCAAACGAACTGCAGATGCATGTGCCCCTTGTGCATCGGGCTTATGTGAGTCCTGGGGAATCAAACCTGGGTCCTTTGGCTTCACAGGCAAATGCCTTAACTGCTACGCCACCCTCCAGCTCCAGAAATGGATTTTTACAAAAGAAAAAACAGCCATTTAAGAGAAAAGAGGAACAGGAAACAAGGTGAGTGGGTACTGGGGGGCAGTAAGAAAAGCATAATTTGTTTGCTGTGTGAGAAGCAGACAAGGACTGTGGGAGGCAAAGGTTCCACAGGAGACATGTGACCATGGCGAGGGATCGGTGATCTGTGTCTGTCATTTGGAGCACCTCCATATCAGAGGGCCTACGACTCAGTTTGCAAGACTTTGCTGGGCAGGGTCGGTAGCCAACCCTCCTCATATCTATAGCATTGACAATAATTATGCCTGTCCTTAGACTATTGTCTGTGCACTGAAACCCCACAACCCAAAAAGGTAGGTACCATTCTAATCATCTTTATTTAAATGTGGACATGGAGACAGAGAGGTTAAGCAACTTTCTTCCTTTCTCTTTCTTTCTTCCTTCCTTTGTTTTCTTTGGGTTTTTCAAGGTAGGGTCTCACTCTAGCTCAGGCTGACCTGGAATTCACTATGTAGTCTCAGGGTGGCCTTGAACTCAAAGAGATCCTCCTACCTCTGCCTCCTGAGTGCTGTGATTAAAGGCATGTGCCACCACACCCAGCAGCAACTTTCTTAAGACCACAGTGTTCTAATAAATAGCACAAATGTCACTTGAATCTAGAGAAAAATGTGGCTTGTTTTGTTTTTAAATATCTTTATGGGGAGAGGGGTGGGAGGGAGTGTATGAGTATGTCAGGGCCTCTTGTCACTGCAAGCAAATTCCAGATACATGTACCCCTTTGTACATCTGGCTTTACTTGGATCTTGGGGAGTTTAACCTGGGCCAACAGGCTTTGCAAGCAAGCTTCTTTAACCATGAGCCATCTTCCCCAAGCCAAAATGATTTTATGAGAATAGATTGTAAGACCTTGCTTATACTCTACCATTGACAGCATTTCCAACCCTTGTCTTCCTTCTCTCCTTTTTTCAGAAAGGGTCCAGCCATGAAGCCCAGATTAGCCTAGAATGTAATCCTCCTGCTTCTGCCTGCTGGGATTATAGGCCTGTACCACTACCCTCTAGATAGAGAGGCAGATAGGGAGAAAAAGAGAGAATGGGCTCACCAGGGCCTCTAGTCCCTGCAAACAAACTCCAGACACATGCACTACCTTGTGCATCTGGCTTTATGTGGGTACTGGGGAATCGAACTTGGTTCCTTTGGCTTTGCAGGCAAATGTCTTAATTGTTAAGCCATCTCTCCAGCACTAAAGTCATGCCTTGTTATTGTTTGTTTGTTTTTGTTTTTTCAAGGTAGGATCTCACTCTAGCCCAGGCTAACCTGGAATTCACTATGTAATCTCAAGGTGGCTTCAAACTCATGGCAATCCTCCTACCTCTGTCTCTCAAGTGTTGTTATTAAAATCTTGTTCCACCAAACCCAGCAAAGGTCATGCTTTTAATTACATGGCCATGCTGCTTCCCAATGATTTTGTTGTAGCATCGCACTTAATTTCATTGCCTTTTAGATTACTTCCCAAGACTGTGAGGATTGCTTCTCAGGACTGACTGTGAGCAGTCAACAACACCTTAGTATAAATCAGTCAATCGCTTCCCACCACTAAAAATAACCATGTGCTGATTTACAAGGACACCATGGTGTAAGAGTTAAATAACCTGACCCTGTGGTCATGTCTGGGATTGGGATTAAAGCCTAGCACCACCATGTCCCAGCTGTGTCACTTAAGAGAAAAAAAATCAATCAGGCAAGATAGCCATTAATCCCAGCATAAAGGAATAAGCAAATGCCAGGTGCTTGCACTCCTTTTTTCATCTGGCTTTACATGGGTTCTGAGCCATCAGGCTTTGCAAACCAGTGCCTTTAACCACTGAGCCATCTCCCCAGCCTTCAGCTATTATTTTTAGCAAGTTGCACTAGTAATATGGGCCTGTTTCCTCATCGGTGATGTTCCCCATTTTCTGGATGAGGAAACTAAAAGACTATATACATGGCACAGCAAGGCCTTGAACCTGGGTTTTGAGCGCAAGTCACCTCCACAACCACAAGGAACCAAAAACAGGTTCTGTGAAAGGGAAGTAGAAAGTTCCCTGGCTGTAGCAGGGTGTTTTGGGACACTGACTCAGGTGATGGGAACTAGTGTGTGACTCATCTATTCCCCAGGCAGTGACTCTGGGCATTTGTGCTAAAGACTAGGGACCCTCCAGCATTTACTCATTTCTGAGGCTATGGCCCCAACCCCATGTCCCAGCATGGAAGGATGCATTAACCCTTTGTAAGTAGAAGACATTCCTGCCCAGCTCTGGTAGGGTTTCACTCTAGCCCCAGGCTGATCTGGAATTCACTATGTAGTCTCAGGCTGGCCTCAAACTCACAATGATCCTCCTACTTCTGCCTGCTGAGTGCTGGGATTAAAGGCGTGTGCCACGCCCGGCGACACTGTCTATTCTTATTGGATGAAGGCCTTGCCAATCATAGCTGTTATTGTCCCTGGTAGAGCCACAGTGTCAATATCTGACCCCAAGTTGAGTCTGCAGATATGGCTGAAACCATTTCACACTAATTCTTGCCTCAGTATGGCTCCTTTCATGAAGCCATTCAGAATTTCTGGGTTTTTTTTTATTTTTTATTTTATTTATGAGAGAGAGAATGGGCACACCAAGGCCTCTAGCCACTGAAAATGAACTCAAGATGCATGTGCCATCATGTATATCTGGATTACTTAGGTTCTGGAGAGTCAAACCTGAGTCCTTGGGCTTCTCATGCCTTAACTGCTAAGCCATCTCTCCAGCCCTGTTTTATTTATTTGTTTGTTTGTTTTTATTTTTCCACATAGGGTCTCATTCTAGCCCAGGCTGACCTGGAATTCACTATGTAGTCTCAGGGTGACCTTGAATTCACGGTGATCCTCCTATCTCTGCCTCCTTAAGGCTGGGATCAAAGGCATGTACCATCACACCCAGCTGTTTTGTGGGTTTTTTTTAAATATTTTATTTTTATTTATTTGAGAGGGAGGGAGGGAGAGAA